>NC_135215.1:22030140-22386390 GCF_052324685.1 Brachyhypopomus gauderio | reverse complement strand
TTGGCGAACGAAAGTTGTTGAGCGGGGGGGGGGGGCGAACGTAACACTCGTCTGAAAATAAATTCTCCAGTTTAAAATATAGTCTCCCGTTAAAATTTATTTGGCATTTGGGTCCGTATCCAGTTAATCAGGAATGTGATTGGGTCCGGACAGGACGGCGTTCGGATCCGGACCGCGGTCCGCCATTTGGTGATACCTGCTATAGAATGACCTAGAAATAGTCACCATTGAAAAAGTTCACAAAAAAAAAAAGTTTCACTGTTAGTAATTTCCCATTGAAAAACTCACTTTAGCTCTGGATAAATCTGTATTCTTGAAAATTAAACATGTATTCCATTCTCCTTTTTTTACATAAGAGACCATATTGGGAGAGATGTCATATGTATAGTCTGGTTATGTTTTCAAGTTGCTCATGCTGTTGTGACGGGCAGGGTGAGCGAAAATAAATGGAAGCGATCACGCCAAGTCTCAGGGAAATAGGATGGTTTAATATGAAAAGTGCGCAAACCAAAACCCGTGAACTGATCCGAATTAAGGATATAATAACCAGCAGTCAACTGGTACAAAGACAAGACATATATAGACGAACAAACGACCCTCAGGTGAGACGGATCGCGGGCTCCGCCCACCTGAGGGACGAACACAACACCACACCCACAGGACAAGCTGCTGCTGTAGACGGGGGCGACCAGTAGGGGGCCGCCGTACCGTGACAGATCCCCCCTCCAAGCCGCACTCCCCTCCACCGGCTGTGCGGCCTACAGCAGCAGCACACAAAACAAAGGGGCAGGCAGGCAGGGACAAGGGACACACCCCCTGTAGTCCCGGAGCTGAAACACAAAACACAAACACAGGTTAGCTCACCTACCTGGGCGGGACCCTGGACCGACTGGGCCGTCAACAAGACAAAACCACGCCCCGGTCGGTCACAAGGCCCTCACGCCCCAACCGGCATTAAGCCGCATAGCCCCATAGGTGCGAGGACGACGGGCCACGGCTCCTTATCCGTCCGGGGTGTATGTGTGTGCAGGTTACCTCCCTGGGGCGTGGCTACGTCACCTCCAGGACCCCGTGGAAGGGTCTCCGTCTTGTGCAGGAGCTCTTCAGACCGGAGCCCCATGGTCCCCAAACATCCGGGGGCCCCAACCCTCTAGGGAGGGGCTCTTTAAGACCGGGCTCCGGTCACCCCACAACATAAGGGGGCTCCTGCCAGGTGGAGACCTCCACAAGGCCCAGGAACGCCACGATCCACCGCCAGGGAGAAACACCTGCACATAAAACACAAATGCACACACACACACCCACCAACACAAAACACATACGCGCACTACCCTGATCCCCCCAACAATGGGGGAGGGGTCTCCGTCTCAGCAGGGGACTTCCACCTGCTCAGGAGAACCCCCCACGTTCCTGGTCAGGGCCTCCCTCAGGAGCGACGCCCTCCATACCACACTCTGTGGCATGGGACCATCACTGGTCCACCCCCAACACACACTCAAGGGGGAGGAGCATGTGTGGAATTACATACAACATATCACAGGCACGCAAGAACAACACACACGCAAAGACTAGACAAACAAAAAACAGTGTACAAACAATGAACGAACGGGACTCTTACATGCGCGCTCGGTAGTATTGTGACGTGCCGCTCAGGTTCGCAGTCGCTCCCCCACACAAAACACAAGACGACAGGGGAGCGAGGCGACAGTGACGAGCGGCACCCGCGTCACACACGAAACACTAAACATATAACACCACGAGCACGCACACTGGTCCACACGCCCATTCACACGTACACTTCACCCACACAAAACATGAAGAGTATACAGGGAAGACGCCCTGATCCTCGCCGTGCAACACACAAAACAAACGCACGGCGAAACTCTTCCGACACACAAACAACGGACATGAAGAGCTGTCTCAGGGCAGACTGCCCTGGTCCTCGCCGTGCTACACACACACACACACAACACAAAAGCACGGCGGAGCTCTTCAAACAAAACACCACGCAGACAAACACTTACCACGAGACATGACCACGAACGAAGGAAAAAGTAAAGGAGACTGGCGGCTTCCGAAGGTGGCTGGTTATTCTGTGACGGGCAGGGTGAGCGAAAATAAATGGAAGCGATCACGCCAAGTCTCAGGGAAATAGGATGGTTTAATATGAAAAGTGCGCAAACCAAAACCCGTGAACTGATCCGAATTAAGGATATAATAACCAGCAGTCAACTGGTACAAAGACAAGACATATATAGACGAACAAACGACCCTCAGGTGAGACGGATCGCGGGCTCCGCCCACCTGAGGGACGAACACAACACCACACCCACAGGACAAGCTGCTGCTGTAGACGGGGGCGACCAGTAGGGGGCCGCCGTACCGTGACAGCTGTGAGAAGTGTCAAAAATTAGAGGAGCAATCACAATTTAACAGCACATACTAGCACTTGTACAGGCAGTGATTGTTGTGGTCTGTATTCATGTCAAATGGCCATGTGGTCACCAAAACATTATTAAAAACCATAGGCTTATGAAAATATGTATATAGCAGCCCCATTCTTTTTGAATCAAATTAATCTCCAGTGATAATTTGTTAGATGTATGTCATACTACACAGTTTCAGACTGAACTGCAGACATCTATCCTGGGCTGGTTGCAGACAAATTGTGTGCCAATGTTTAGCCTCAAAACCAATAACTTGAAAAATCAGTTCACCATGTAATCAAGAATGTTTACTATAGAACTTCTGTTTTTTTGTCTTTTCATGCATTTGCCAGAAGTGCAAAGCACGCCATTGTGTTGTGTATTTTGCTTAATAACTGATATTTCAGGCATCCTCTGGACACCAAGGTGACTGGTCATCCTCTAATGTTCAGTGGTTTGTTTTTGGTTGGATTTTTCTTTTCAGACAATGGACAAATTTTACATTTCCAGAGTTGTTATTTAAATTTCTCAACATAAAAAAATGGTATAAAAACAACAGTAATGAAGATCCCATATGAGATTGTTTTCCAATATAAATCCAGGATGCAGTTTTATTTAAGTGAAAAACCTCTCTCTCTCTCTCACTTTCTCTCTCTCAGTCACATTACTTACACATGCTGGAATTGAATTCATTTGTTTCATGCTTGGTGCTATATTGCTCCATTAATCCACTGTGCCCCTTACTCATCTTATATATATCAGGTACTGTGCTGTTTGAAGAAACAGACAGGCAGCAGAAGTGTTATTTTTTTCAGATGTGGTAGTTGTTCAATCTGGGTAACATCAGGTGCAATCAGCTACATCAGAGAGAAGGGTGTTTTTCAATCAAAAAGGAAGGAATTATAAAAATAGGTCATTGTGTTTCCTAACAGAGAAACTGCCAATCACTGAGCTTTGGCTCCAGAGTCTGCAAGAGTATGGTACACAGATGAGTTTCATGTGTGTATAAGAACTGTTACTGTTAGTGTAAAAGCTTTGATTGCAAAATTTGATGGGCTTTTGCCTTAAGGTTTTTTTTTGTCATTAAGCTACCAGGTATGATGGCTCTCTGCAGTACCAGCAGAAGCTCAATGCATTTAGGCATGTAGACAGCAGAAGCTGGTACTGCAGAGAACTTGCAAACCTCTTAAGAACAAAGTACTTTGTGAGCATTACACTCACTAGCCACTTTATTAGGTACACCTTGCTAGTACCATTGGACCCCGTTTTGCCTTCAGAACTGCCTTAATCCTTTGTGGCATTGATTCAACAAAGTACTGGAAACATTCCTGAGAGAGTGGTCCATATTGACATGATAGCATCACGTAGTTGCTGCAGATTTGTCGGCTGCACACCCATGATGCGAATCTCCTGTTCCACCACATCCCAAAGGTGCTCTATTGGATTGAGATCTGGTGATTGTGGAGGCCATTTGAGTATAGTGAACTCATTGTTGTGTTCAAGAAACTAGTTTGAGATTATTTGCGCTTTATGACATGCCGCGTTATCCTGCTGGAAGTAGCCATCAGAAGATGGGTACATTGTGGTCATAAAGGGATGGACATGGGCAACAACAATACTCAGGTAGGCTGTGACGTTGACATGCTGCTCAATTGATACTAATGGGCCCAAAGTGTGCCAGGAAAATGCCATTGCACCACCACCACCACCACCAGCCTGAACCTTTGATACAAGGCAGGATGGATCCATGCTTTCATGTTGTTGATGCCAAATTTTGACCCTACCTTCCAAATGTCGCAGCAGAAATCTCATCAAAGACTCATCAGACCAGGCAACTTTTTTCCAATCTTCTATTGTCCTTCTATTGTTCTATTTTTGTGAGCCTGTGCAAATTGTAGCCTCAGTTTCCTGTTCTTAGCTGACAGGAGTGGAACCTGGTGTGGTCTTCTGTTGCTGTAGCCCATCTGCCTCAAGGCTCGACGTGTTGTGCATTCAGAGATGGTCTTCTGCATGCCTCGGTTATAATGACTGGTTATTTGAGTTACTGTTGCCGTTCTATCAGCTCAAACCAGTCTGGCCACTCTCCTCTGACCTCTGGCATCAACAAGGCATTTGCACCTACAGAACTGCCACTAATTGGATATTTTCTCTTTTTTGAACCATTCACTGTAAACCCTGGAGATGGTTGTGCGTGCAAATCCCAGTAGATCAGCAGTTTCTGAAAAACTCAGACCAGCCCGTCTGGCGCCAACAACCATGCCACATTCAAAGTAACTTAAATCACCTTTCTTTCCTATTCTGATGCTGGGTTTGAACTGTAGCCGATCACCTTGGCCATGTCTACATGCCTAAATGGATTGAGTTACTGCCGTGCGATTGGCTGACTCGGCATTTGTGTTAATGAGCAGTTGGACAGGTGTACCTAATAAAGTGGCCGGTGAGTGTATATCAACCATAAAAATAAGTTGGAAGAATTCATATGAACAAAATTATCAAGATTTATCTTGTATTTCTCTTGAGGACCATATCGTAATGCAGTTGTTTATTCCATGAACAGCTGATGATTCATTACTGCTGTATTTGTTTTCATTCTCAATTTTATTAGATGGCCATAAGACCCCGCCCTTCGGCTACTTGCACACAGGCTTATTGGTTCTAGACCAGCAAGATGTTGGGGCCTGAACTTCACCAATCCTTATGTCCGAGAAACTGTATTTTAGTGATTGCATCTGCTTCCCAGACTAAATGATTACATCTTAAACACCCTGAAATTAATTAAAATTAAATCACCTAACATGTACATCTGCTTCCAGCCTGTTTCCTCAGTCATAGAAGTCTTTGCCATGACTAAAGCCACAACCAGGGCTATATATAGGCCATTTAACAGGGTGTGCGTCATAGTGATGATTAAGTGTTCCCTTAATTAATAGTTATGCAAGGAACAGTGAGGTAATACAGTTCTGGGTGTGACAGGTAGAATATTCCTCAGGACTGATCCTAACATACCTTTTTTAAAGTGTGTCATATTTAACACAAGCACACAAGTTCCTATGATTTGCAGCACTTTTGTGGTATATTCCAGCTGAGTGATGAATGAAAGTGATGTTGCTTAACACATTTTATGGTTAATGGTTAAATGGTTGTCTGTGTTTGTGAAAAATGCTCCTCAGCTTGAGTATGATGCTGTTTCATGTCATTTTGAGACTTTTCTTTTTGACTAAAAACAAACTGCCCAAGCCCAGACTACTAGAGGAGAATGGTAGGTATACAGTCTTGCTAATGGTTAATGCTACCTGTCTAACTACCCCTTCATCCTGTATAGGGTTACTTTAGTGACCCCTGGAATGTTTTTGACTTCCTCATCGTAATTGGCAGCATTATAGACGTCATTCTGAGTGAAATAAATGTAAGTACGCTGCGCCACAAAATGCACACTCTGTCACTTTTTTGTCTTTCTTCCTTTCCATTCTCTCCATCTCTCCTTTTTTTACTCCTCTGTGATTCCTACCTTTCCTTCGTCTCTGTCCTGCTGCTCGTTTTTTCTTCAAGTTCCACCTTTCCTGAAGGCAACATGGCCACTGGGATTTTTGTTGTATAGCTAGCTATACAAACCTCAGAACCTCTGGTTGTAGAGGAACCAGAAAAGCTGGTAGGGTTTGCAGTATAACCATGTCATAGGGAATGCTCCAAAGACTCTCAGATTTAGAGATAATGAGAGAGAGAAAGAGAGAGAGTGAGAAAGAGAGAACACACAAACGTTCTGCAACATACTTATTCTCCACTGTGACTAACAAAATGCACTAACCAAGGGGACCAACTGTTCTTTTCAGTGCAGTTGTGACAGTTGTCTTACTGTTGATGTTCTTTTCCCATCAGCAAGCATGACTGCCCACAGGTCCTCTCCGCCATGTCTTGGAAACTATTCTTTTTTCCCCACTCCCTTCCACACCTGTCTCTTGACATTATGATTTGTCCCATGTCTTCAAAAAGTCAATGTTCATATGTAACTGTTTTCTTTCTTATTTTTCTCCTCTCTCTTTTTATTTACTTTTATTTATTTATTTTCATTTCCCCCACCCAATGCAGCATTATTTTGTCGATGCATGGAATACATTTGACGCTCTCATAGTAGTGGGTAGCGTTGTTGACATAGCTATCACAGAGGTTAACGTAAGTAGTCTATCTTTCAGCCTGCCTGCCTATACACAGCATCTTTCTCCCTGAGAACAATAGAAATTAAGCTATTGCATTTCCCTTTTTATCTTTGGTTTAGTTTTTGTTCTTATTATACTTTGCTTTTTTTCTTTATTTATTTAATCATTGGTTTGGTAACTTTTTACTTTTTGAGTTCCACCTGCACCCATGAGCATGCACCACAGTGTATAGCGAGAGCTAAAGGAGATATATTCTGACATTTGTGAAATGTCAGATTTCATCTATTTAAATACAATAAAGAATACTTATACTCATATTTATGATATTTGACAAACATATTTATTATGACCGACAAACGTGTGTAATGGTACAACTACATGCACTCTTGACAAACATGTGTAATGGTAAAACTACTCTAACAAAGTCTGGCTGTAAATCTCTCCTCTCAGGCCACACCCTCTCTGAGACCGATCTCATCCCTGAGACCAGGAAATGACGACTCGCTGTCACATGATTGCATAAGAAATAAAGCATGGCAGATCACGAGATCACTCCTTTGCATTCGCCCCCTACTACAGAAATAGTGCACTATATTGTAAATATAACGGTAAATTGTAAATATGGTAAATAGTACAATATTTCTGTGATAGAGAGCAATTTTGAATGCAGCGATGGGTTATATTATATTTAGTGGTAGGCCGTTAACGGCGTTAACACCGATAACGGCCGACCACAACTTAAATTTAACTCGCTTGCAGACCGTTTTTATCTGTATACATATATATATTAAATGTTAGAACAGACACAGTAGTGTTCGCGCTCACGTTGTCATGCTATGGTTATTACAGAGTTGTGGAGTTAATAAAGTTAGCGTTGTTAAACATCTACCGCTCAACCATTTTACATGGTGAATGAATAAATGAATGTTCGATTTATATAGCGCCTTTCCAGATTCCCAAGGCGCTTTACAATTTAACACAGGTACAAGTCACAGACAATCAATCAGAAGTTAAACTGAACCAGTTACAGTTTAAGGACAATTGAAGCGGATTCAGAGCGATGGCGAAGTTTAATCCTCCCACGAACTTTCCTTTCGAAAAGCCAGCCGAGTGGCCGGAGTGGAAGCAGCGTTTTCAGCTCTACAGGACCACTACAAAACTCAATAAAGAGGACGGTGGAGTGCAGGTGAGCTGCATTATTTACGCCATGGGCATTGAAGCAGAGAACATTTATAAATCGTTCACGTTCGCAGAAGATGATGACCGCAACGACTTCGATGTAGTGATGGGAAAGTTTGATGACTACTTTTTCCCGCGGAGGAACGTCATTCACGAAAGAGCATGTTTTCTACAGCGTCCAGGGGAGAGAGTAGAAAGCTTCATCCGAGCTCTGTATGAGTTATCAGAACACTGCGAGTTCGGAACTTCCAAAGAGGAACACATTCGTGACCGAATCGTAGTCGGTATAATCGATAAAGAACTCTCACGCAGACTACAGTTAATGTCTGACCTCACCCTGGCACTCACAATTCAGACCGTGAGGCAATCAGAGGAGGTGGCTGCCCAAGTTAACCTGCAGGGAGACCCAACAGCATCCGTGAAGGAGGTGAGAGCAAAGCAGGAAAGCACAAACTGGAAACCTCAACAGAGACGACAAGGCAAGCCCATGACAGACAGAAAATGGGAAAGAGTAGAAAAGAAATGTGGTAAATGTGGCAAAGCACATCACAAGGATGATGAAAAGTGCCCAGCTTCAAAATCTACATCCCATGTCTGTAAGAAAAGGGGACATTGGGCCAATGTGTGTCGCAATCGTAGGTCCGTGAACGAAGTCACAGAGACCAATAACTGTGAACAGACCTCGTACTTTTTAGGGTCAGTGGGCCAAGTAAATCGTAAAAGTGAAGCATGGACTGTAATACTCAAGGTAGATTCTGTCCCAGTGGAATTAAAAATTGACACAGGAGCTGATGTCAACATCATAAATGAAGACACATACCACAAAATCACTCCTGAAAGATCACTACAGCCATCAGAACTTCCATTAAATAGCCCAGGTGGAGAACTGTTATGTCTAGGATGTTTTAATGTCACCGGACGTCATAAGGATAAAGACTACAAATCCAAAATGTACGTAATTCGTGGACACAAAGTCAACAACCTACTCAGTTGCTCCTTGTCAGTAGAAATGAATCTAGTAAGGCGAGTCGATGAAGTCACAGCAAATTTAAGCGGACACCAGCAGCCTTATGGAGAACATGGCACACTAAAAACAGAACCAGTCAAAATACAGCTGAGAGAAGATGCAGTACCTTATGCAGTACATGCAGCACACCGCGTGCCCTTCCCTATACCAAAAGGGGTAAAGGACGAACTGATGAGGATGGAGAAAAACAGCGTAATTGAAAGAGTGAGTCAACCGACTCAATGGTGTGCACCCATGGTTCCCGTTTTAAAAAGAAACTCGGGCAGAACAAGAATCTGTGTTGATCTCACAAAGCTAAATAAATCAGTCAAAAGAGAGCGCTACATCCTGCCTACGCCAGACGAGATAACCTCCAAACTAAGCGGGGCAACAGGGTTCTCTTCCCTTGATGCTGCAAGCGGATTCTGGCAGATTCCTCTCCACCCTGACAGCTGCCTACTGACAACTTTTATTACGCCGTTTGGCAGGTACTGTTTTAAAAGGTTGCCGTTTGGCATAACCAGCGCGCCTGAAATCTTTCAACTAAAGATGCTGGAGACCCTGGAAGGTATAGACGGGGTAGAAGTCTTCATGGATGACATCCTGGTATATGGGGCCACCATGGAAGAACATGATGACCGACTGGACAAAGTACTAAGCCAGATTGAGTCTGCAGGTCTTAAGCTCAACAAAGAGAAGTGCTCTTTGAGGCAGAACCAACTACGGTTCTTGGGTCACATTATTGATCACACTGGGGTGAGGCCAGACCCTGAAAAGGTGGAAGCTATTCACAAGTTCCCCTCACCACAAAACGTGCAAGAGCTCAAAAGACTGCTAGGCATGGTCAACTATCTGGGCAAATACATCCCAGATCTCGCAACCATTAGCCAACCCTTGTATGAACTGCTCAAAATGAAAAATGTATGGACCTGGGGCCAATCCCAATAGACAGCCTTCGAGATTGTTAAAAGGAAGCTAACGACAGCACCAGTCTTAGCCTTTTATGACCTTGCAAAGGAAACTAAAGTGTCAGCCGACGCCAGCAGCTACGGTCTGGGAGCGGTGTTACTCCAACTTCATGGATCTGAATGGTAACCTGTCGCCTACTGCTCAAGACGTCTCACTGAGGCAGAAACAAGGTATGCCCAGATCGAGAAGGAGTGTTTGGCGAGTGTATCGGCTTGCGAGAGATTTGATAAGTACCTATGTGGCTTAAATCAGTTCTAACTTGAGACTGACCACAGACCACTAGTACCACTCATCAACAGCCAAAGCCTAGACAAGGTTCCACTGAGGTGTCAACGTCTCTTAATGCGGCTCATGAGATACAAACCAGAAGCCATCTACGTACCTGGTAAAACTCTCGTAGTTGCCGATGCCTTATCACGTGGTCCACAGACATGTATTGAGGAGACAGACACACATGACGAAGTAGAGAGTTACATAGCTTCTGTAGTGCATGGCATTCCAGCATCTCCAAGCCGAATGGACAGTATCAATACAGCCACCGCCACAGACTGTGAACTGCAAACAGTCATAAAGTACATAAGAAACGGATGGCCGGAACATATAGATAAAGTTTCACAAGATGCCAGAGCATATGTGAAAGTTAAAAACGATCTGTCTGAGACCGATGGCTTGGTCATACGAGGATGCAGGATCATCATTCCAAGATCATTAAGAGCAGAAATCCTTAAGAGGATACATGAGGGACACCAAGGACTAACAAAGTGCAGAGACCGGGCAAATTCCTCAGTTTGGTGGCCAGGACTTTCCGCTGAGTTCAAAGAGACTGTAATGCAATGCAGGTCCTGCCAAGAGCTAAGACGGACACAACAAATGGAGCCACTTATTTCAACACCTCTGCCTAGTCAACCCTGGGAATGCATTGCGCTAGATCTCTGTGAACACAACAAAACGATATAACTTGTGGTATCAGACTACTACTCTCGTTTCCTAGAGATTTTGCACTTGCCTTCCACAACCAGTACTCAGGTTATTCAGAGATTAAAATCAATCTTTGCTAGATTTGGAATCCCTGACGAGGTAGTGAGTGACAATGGTCCTCAGTTTGCTAGTGCTGAATTCAGAAACTTGTCACAAGAGATGGACTTTAAACATCTTACCTCAAGCCTCATAATCCACAAGGAAATGGTCACGCGGAGAGAGCGGTGCAGACTGCAAAGAGGATCCTTAAACAGGAAGATCCACTTTCAGCCCTAATGTGTTTTCGTTCAACGCCCTGTGCTACTACAGGTGTCAGTCCTGCGGAACTCCTTATGGGGAGAAAGATCAGAACAACTCTCCCAGTTCTGGAAAAGAATCTTCAGCCTAAGTGGCCAAACAAAAGGACTGTTATGCGAAAGGATGCCACTGAAAAGGCCAAACAGGCTTTTTACTACAATCGGCGTCATGGAGCTAGACTGCTTCCTTCTCTACGACCAGGAGATTCAGTAGTTGCAAAGCTGGATCAAGAAAAGACTTGGACAAATCCTGCAGTAATTTCCAAATGCATTACTCCAAGATCTTATCTTGTTCACACACCACAGGGAGCAGTGTTGAGGAGAAATCGTCGCCATCTTTGTCAGGACTATCCCTCACAAACTGCTAATACTTCCCTTCATTCCCCAGTGGAGAGTACTGCGGGTGGAACCGCAGGGACCCTATCTTCTGAGACAGTCACACCAAACTATAGTCAGTTTGTCACACACACACCCACTGACTCAGCAGTGCAGGTTCGTACCAGATCTGGACGTGTGTGCAAACCAGTTGTGAGACTGAACCTTTAGCTTTATGCTTATGTTGAATATGGTAATATATTGTTCTTTATATGCTTGAAATGAAACAATGTGTTTTATCATATTTGATCTACCTACATATTTGAGTACCCAGAGATATCTGTACTGTGTTGCTAGTTATTGTACACATTTATTATTGGAAATCAGTTTTATGATTGAGGATAATATTGATGCTTCATTTGTTGGTAAAGAACTTTAATTACAGGCTAGTGGTGTATACGGTAGGGAATGTGTTGCACTGATTTTGTGCAGATGTTATGGATGTTTGAGTTTTTGTAAGAAATCCAAAAACTTTTACAAAAGGGGGAGATATATATGTGTTTAAGTGTGCTACCACTTTAAGATGTTCGCGCACGCGCAGAAGAACAGACACAGTAGTGTTCGCGCTCACGTTGTCGTGCTATGGTTATTACAGAGTTGTGCAGTTAATAAAGTTAGCGTTGTTAAACATCTACCGCTCGATCATTTTACAATATTCAAGTTCAATACCGCCCCACGCCAGTAGCTGGCGATCAAGATAAAACAGGACATCCTCTCTGGGACCTCAATAGGTCCCACAGATGAGGTAAGCCCCAGAGATGAGATTTACGGCCAGACCCTACTCAAACTACATGTACTCTGGAAATCAGTCGCATAATATGTTCTTTCAGGTGAACTATAGAAGTAATTAAGAAGTAGCAATGTTTGATTTCCCTTCTAATTTAGGTTCCTCTGATCTGCCAACAGAAAATCAAAAGAACTGAAAGTAATTAAAGTAATTTAGATGTTTGGGCCATTATCCTTGCAAATATTTTTATTGTTAGGTGACCTTTAATAATTGTTACCATCTGTACTTTATATACTATTCGTGAACATTTTAATCATAGCACTATAGCCATTTGAAATATTATGCTTACCAGTGGTCTTTTTATATTACAGTATGACACAAAGAGGGTATGAAGAGTTAACAACTATCACACATACAGAGGCAATTTCTTAGGACTACATTAAAAGGTTTATACTTTTATATTAATAATATTACTAAATAATGATAGATAGATAGATAGATAGATAGATAGATAGATAGATAGATAGATAGATAGATAGATAGATAGATAGATAGATAATGTTAATCATAATTAACACTTCTGTTGTCAGAGATATATCTCCTATTCTTCTATACAGAAACCCTGCAATGACCAAACTTTGGTTTAAGATTTCTGCCTTTCTTCCATTTTTGTTTTCACTTCATTTAACCAGAAAGCATGGCCTCAGCATCGTGTTTGGACTACCATTTTGCTTTCCTTTTGAAAAATAAAACCTTTGCACTTTTCCATGAAGCTTGATACAGTTACAGTAATTATTCCTGATCTAAGATGCTGTAGTCTTACTGACAGTCAGCCCCTTTCTGTCTGTTCATAATTAGCCGAGTCATTTTGCTCTCTTTTAGAAAGAGCATTAGTTTATCTGCCAAAATTAAGCACAAACCCTTAAATCACCAGTTTGCAATGCCTTCTAAAAGGCCTATTCTTTTTAATTGCCTTAGAGTTGGAAGGTGAGAAGGACATGTTTGCCAACTCTGTCTTGCTGATGATGCCTTTACATTGCACCCTTCCCTCTGAATGCCTTTACCTCTGTCTGTCAGTTCTGCCCTTTGTCTCTTTTATCTGTGTCATATTCTCTGTTTCTTCTCTCTTACCTATTGAGTGCTCTTGTTCACCTTGAGTTTTATGCTGGATAACCCTGGTCCCTGACTTCTTTAATTGCAGAGATATAAATTTATGAGAATTTTATCCATTAATAAAAATGCAGAATTATATTTCTTCTTTTCGAACTGAGGGTCAGGGAACAGGGTTAGCCAATTCTCCAATATGTATTGTGCAACATGAGAGAACTCCTTTTATGAGCATCCAGTTGTCTAAAACAAAAATGCCTGCAGAGTAGATCAGCAGCATGCATGTAGACAGTTGTCAGATCCTTTGCAGTTTTACACAAAGAGCACTTGTTTCAGTATCTCTTAAAACAGTCATTCTCATATTTACAAAATAAAAGTTTTTTAACTGATACGATAAGTGATTTTAATGATATAGAACTGGTAACTGTGGTACTGCAGGGGATTTGAATATATTTCCATATCATGTAGAGACTTCACATACACCTGTTGCTCCTCCACACACGGACACCATCATGCACATGTACTTCACAATTCCTCATTCACATCCCTCCCACACACATATACAGTCTTTGCGCAAATGTAAGTCAGACAATCGCATTTCTTCAGCTTGGGGTTGCACATCCAGGATTGGCCAGTGGACCGTGTGTTGCAACACCCTCAGCTGGAAGAAAGGCAGACATGTGATGAGACGTCTACCTTGTTATGGACACTGCAAATACTTTCACACAGCCATTATTGCACAAACAAAAATACACTTTCACAAACTGACACAAATGTACACTCACTCTCACACGCCATCACATACATACACATGCAAATAGTATTCCCCATCATGTCCTACATAAGTGAACTACTACAAAACCAAAATCCTTTTCAGGCAGATAAATAATAGGAGGTCTGCACTGCAATAGCTTTTATCTGTCTGCCTTTCTTTAAAGCCAGCTGATCCGTCCTCCTCCACCCCCTCTTCTGTGGTAAGACCAATGGTACGTCCTGATGGTAATCAATCCTCACCTCTCACTTCATGCTTTCATATAATTTAACCTTCCCGTCACCTTTCTGTTTCCTGTAACCTTTACCCTTAAACGTCCTGTTTCCTGGTTTCTTTAAGCACTTTTCTTTTCATGTTAAGCACTTTGCAAACTAGTTTGAAAAGGCACAATAAACATAAAATATATTGTGGTTGTTGTTATTATAAGAACGTCCCTTTTTGGCTTTTTACAAAAAATGCTTAAAGGTGGAGGAGGTAATTTATTGTATTCATTTTTTTTGTTTTTTTACATCTCAATAGCAATCAATAAATCAAATGCTCTGACTGGTAAAAAGGGAAAAAAATCATCTGTGGCAGCTACAGGACTTAAACACCCATTCCATCATTTCATGTAGATATAATAAATTAAATCGATGGCTTGCCTGCTTGTCTCCATATCTACCTATTGCACACAAAAGACAAGAAAATGCTTATTTGACTAGTTGAAAATAAATGCAGGATAAGCAAGAAGGTCCTTCTCTAGATTTGCATATCTGACATAAAGCCAAGTAAGGGACTGATGTGACTGCTGTGGATTTATAATTTATGAAAAATGTGCTGTATCCATTCGCATTTTTACTTTTCATACCACAAAAAACACCAGATTGTGTGACATATGTAGACATATATATGACATATGTATTTTCTTGATTAATGTAATAATACATTTGTTTTGTGTATGATTGGCTGTTTCTTTTCTTTGTGTGTGTGTGTGTGTGTGTGTGTGTGTGTGTGTGTGTGTGTGTGTGTGTGTGTGTGTGTGTGTGTGTGTGTGCGTGTGTATGTGTGTGCATGCATGGGTGGGCATTTTTGTCTGACATTGCATGATGCACATATGGTTGCCATATATGCACATATCTATGCTCTTGGATGCAACCGTAACATACTGAAAGGGGCAACAGAATACGGAAGATAACGCCAGGATCTCCATCACCTTCTTCCGACTTTTTCGAGTGATGAGACTGGTGAAGCTGCTATCTCGTGGAGAAGGAATACGGACCCTTTTGTGGACCTTCATCAAATCCTTCCAAGTAAGATGTGGCTAAAAGCACCATCAGTAACATACTAAAGAGAATTTTCAGACAAACATGTAGCTAACTAGCAAGCACAATTTGACTTCCCTGATCAGTCTATTTCTTCATACAGGCTCTTCCGTATGTAGCATTGCTTATTGTAATGCTCTTCTTCATCTATGCTGTTATTGGAATGCAGGTCAGACTCATTATCTTCTGGATCTTGTTTACAGAGTTCCTGTGTTTTTCTAGTACTTATCTGTGCTCAGCCATTGTTTTGTTTTGTCATTTAGTTATTTTTTCTTAATGACTCTGTAGGTGTTTGGTAAAATAGCACTGAGAGACAACAGTCAGATCAACCGAAACAACAACTTTCAGACCTTCCCACAAGCCGTGCTGCTGCTCTTCAGGTCAGCTGTTCTCTCTTTCTCTCTCTTCTCTCCCTTTCTGATTGCACCACTCTTGTGGGCATTGACATGTCTTATCCCAAGACAGTAAGCCAGCTTCCATATGACATATTCTTGCTTCCTCTTTGTTGTCTATGTTCAGGTGTGCAACTGGAGAGGCATGGCAGGAGATTATGCTAGCCTGCACCCCTAACCGCCCATGTGAGAAGGGCTCTGATGAGGGTCCCACCACTGATGACTGTGGCAGTCACTTTGCTATCATATACTTTGTCAGTTTCTACATGCTTTGTGCCTTTCTAGTAAGTAAATGATTCTCAGAGCCTTATTGAAATTATTCAGTGTCCCACTGTCAAGACTTCCCAGCAATAAATACATTATACCATAACTTTATCTAAATGGCAGCTCATATAAGACATCTATTAGGTCTCTCAGGATGTGGAATATTATTTGGTTTCAGAAATATTTTAATGTGCCTCCTAACTGACAGATTATCAACCTTTTTGTGGCTGTCATTATGGACAACTTTGACTATCTGACCCGTGACTGGTCAATCCTGGGGCCACATCATTTGGATGAGTTCAAGAGGATATGGGCAGAGTACGACCCTGAGGCAAAGTGAGTCATTTTCTGTTCTCTTGTTACTTATTTTCACAGTTTGTTACCTTACCTTATGTTAAAATGTGGTGCCTTACTTGCACATAGTACTTGGCCCTTAAAACTTCCCTGGAATGCACCCACCAGATCAGTAAAATAAGTGAGGGAGAGAAGTCTTAGATTTGTTCCTCAAATGGCTAATTTCAGTCTAAACTATCATCAGGTTATGTAGCAAAATGTAAGAGACATGAGTTAATCAGTGGCAGACTTAGCAATTTGGGGGCTCAAGGCGAATTTAGCTAGGGGGCCCATCAACATTAATATGCAAGAAATAAGTTAGCTAGTCAGGGGGCCCATACAGTGGGCTGCAGTGGGAGGGGCCCAAGGCAATTGCCTAGCAATGCCTCTATGCAAAGCCGCCTCTGGAGTTAATGTACCCTGTAGACAAACAGTAGTTTACTCAAGGGTATCTTGAATTCTGAAATCTTGAATTCTGGCTATTAGCTGTTCATGGAATATTATCTGGCTATAATCTTGAATCTGTACTATTATCTAGGATGAATTGTGTCACCAGATGCAAAGCACTTTATAAATCGCTCTGGATAGGAGTGTCTACTAAATGCCGAAAAATGTAAATGTAAACAGATCACGGCATTATCACTTACTGAAGGCAAGTAAAATGAAAGGGAACGGTTAAGTGAAAATAATATAGAGGTCTATTTTCAGGTAAAAAGAAATACTGTAAGTATTGCTATTCTATTTTACTTTACTTGAAATAGTAAAAACGCTTCCTGGCCTCTCTCAAGTTTTCTACCACTGTCCAGTTTGGTTTTGGTTTCGGAAAGGGTTGTTGTTCTTTGCGGCGTTTGCCTGCTAGCCAGATACTTCTCCTGGCATCTTTTGTTTTTTATTGGGTTTACGTTCTTGTTTTACGCATTGAGTTTTCCGTTTGGTATTTCCTCCCGTGTGGTTTATGGTCGAGTTCTGGTTTCACGCGTTGATTTAGTCCATGAAGTTTTCTGCTTTGTTTTGTTTCTGTCGTCTCCCTTTGTGTTTCATCAGGAGTCTTGCTGTACAGTGGTAGTCTTTTGTTTATTAAGTTTCCCGAACCGGCACTTGGGTTTACACCCTGTCTCTTTAACCCGCGTTGGATTCTGCTGTTGATTCAACCACGTCATAACCATATCCTAGAACGTGTTGTTGCCTCCCAGTTACTCCAGTTCATGTCTTCTAATGATCTCTTCGAGATCTTTCAGTCTGGTTTCCGTGCTCAGCATAGCACAGAGACATCACTCATTTACATACTTAATGATCTTCTTCTTTCTTCTGACAAAGGCTACACATCCATTCTTCTACTCCTTGATCTTACTGCTGCCTTTGACACTCTTAATCATACAACTCTCCTCTCACAGCTTGGTGATTTAGGTCTCTCTGGTACAGTCATCTCCTGGTTCACTTCCTATTTATCAAACAGATGTCAATTCGTTCGACTGGGTAACTGCAAATCAGACCTATCCCCTCTTTCTCACGGTGTCCCCCAGGCTCTGTACTTGGTCCACTGCTATTTACCATCTATATTCTGCCTCTTGGTAACTTGATACGCCAATATGGGTTAAACTTTCATTTCTATGCTGATGACACCCAGCTTTATATTAGTTTTAAACCATCTGGCCCCTTCCCACCTCCATCCATTACCAAGTGTATCAGAGAACTCAACCTATGGTTGCGCTCCAACTTCCTCCAATTAAATGCTCATAAGACGGAGTATCTTGTCATCGGTACTAAATCTGTGGTCCAGTCCCTTGCCAATACATCCCTCTCTGTTGATGATACTCAAATTGACTCATCACCTACAGCCCGTAACCTCGGAGTCTTGTTTGATCCATTTCTGTCGTTTGAACCACATATACGCTCACTTAGTAAATCTGCCTTTTTACAACTTCGCAATATCTCCCGCCAAATATTGGATTATGATCTGGTGACTGTGGAGGCCATTTGAGTACAGTGAACTCATTGTTGTGTTCAAGAAACTAGTCTGATATTATTCACGCTTTATGAGATGGAGCGTTATCCTGCTGGAAGTAGCAATCAGAAGATGTGGTCATAATAATAATAACAATAATAATCTTTATTTGTATAGCACCTTTCATACATACATGCAACTCAAATGCTTTACAGAATAAATAAAAAGAAACATTAAAAGGAAGCAAAGATAAGACAAAAAGAAAATGTTAAAAGAAATTAAAGATAAAAAGGAAACAAACAATAACAGTAATAATAATAATAATAATAATAATGTAATAAAATAAATATTAAAATAACAAAATGTAACTAAATAAAATAATGTAAAAAAGTAAAGTAAATAAGATAATAATAATCTGGAAAACTTAAAATAATTACAACAGAGTTAGAGTTTAACTAAAAGCAGATCTAAAGAGGAAAGTTTTGAGACTCTTCTTGAAACTATGCAGGGATGAAATGCCTCTGAGCTCTTCAGGAAGAGAGTTCCAGAGCTTTGGGCCATAGTGGCTAAAAGCACCCTCGCCAATCTTTAATCGGCTTTAATCACCAGTAAATTACTGTTTGAAGACCTGAGAGACCTGACTGGAATATATCTAATCATCATTTCAATGAGGTAAAGAGGAGTAAGACCATGAAGACATTTAAAAACCATCACTAGTACCTTAAAATATATTCTAAACCTGACAGGTAACCAGTGCAGTAAGTGGAGTGCAGATGTAATATGATCTCTCTTTCTCCTGTGGGTCAGAACCCTTGCAGCAGCGTTCTGAACTTGATGTAGGTGAGAAATAGAGCTCTTTGGAAGAGCAGATAGAACAGCGTTACAATAATCTAGCCTTGATGTGATAAATGCATGGACAAGTTTTTCACTTTTAGTAGGAGAGAGGATATCTCGGACCTTAGCAATGTTTCGAAGGTAAAAATAAGCTGTCTTGCATGTAGTCATGATGTGTGATTTGAAGCTGAGGTCATTATCAAAGGTGACACCCAGGTTCTTAACACATTCCTTTGTGAATCAATCAATACAAGAACAAGAACCTCTGTCTTCTCTTTATTTAATTGCAGAAAATTGTCAGACATCCATGGCTGTTTATCACCTATGCAGTCAGTCAGCAAATTGATTTTAGGGCTTTAGGTTCTAGAGAAATGTAAAGTTGAGTGTCATCTGTATATTGATGATAACTAATACCATGTTTGTTAATGATATGTGGTAACGGAAGCATATATAGGTTGAACAGTAATGGCCCAAGAATTGATCCTTGGGGGACGCCACAAGTTATTTTTGACCTGTGGAGGAAGAGGTACCTAATGCAACATAGTAATCACGCCCAGTTAGATACGATCTAAACCTGTCTAAGACTAAGGCCTACCCAGTTCTGTAGTCGATCAAGAAGTATTTCATGATCAACGGTGTCAAAAGTGGCACTTAAATCTAGCAGAAAAGAACTGAGAGTTTGCATCCTTATGCAATCTCAGGTCATTTACTACCTTAACTAGTGCTGTTTCAGTGCTGTGGAGAACTCTGAAACCAGACTGAAAAGTGTCATTTATTTGATTTACTTTGACATAGTCATTCAACTGGATTGACACTACTTTTTCAATGATTTTGCTAAGAAAGGAAAGGTTAGATATAGGTCAATAATTATTAAGAATTGTGGGATCAAGATTTCTGTTCTTTAATAGTGGTTTAAGCATTGCAGTTTTAAACATTTTAGGGAATTCACCCAATTGCAGAGACTGATTAACAATCGTTAGAACTTCATTTGCTAATGAGCTCAGAACCTGCTTGAAAAAGCATGTTGGTACAGTATATTGTTCTACCTATTTAGTACATTGTCCACTAATTACATGTACTGTTTATATTTAAATTGGTTCATAGTAGTCTATTTCTCCATCTATGGTTTTGTGTGTTTGATCTGATTAAACCACTCCTCTCCTGCACTTCCGACTCACCTTCCCTTGTGAATTGTAACACATTGCCTGATTTATGAAGGTCAACACACATCTACCTTAATTGTGTAGTGAGTCAGGGAAATAGGCCTCTGTGTAATGCCATATTTATACCCCAAGGAAACAGGAATTGATGAATTACTAATTAAAGTGTAACGTATTGACCAGACAGAGAGGGATCCAACTGCGGAAGAATACCGCTTTAATTCAAATGAGTCACGTTTACATAAAACGGCACGAGTATCACTAGCACTAGGTGTAGTAACAACAACAGCGTTTTCTTGGGATGGTCAGGACGATCCAGGGTCATAACGAGAGGGCAGAATCTGGGAGGTATAGGAGGGCTAGACAGGAGGCGAGGTCTGAGGAGAAAGCAAGGGTCAGCGCACAGGAGATCGAACAGGCAATGGAAACGCTTGGTATGCTGCATGGGAACGGCAATACTTCGCGACGAGGAAGTGGTGGGAAGGTGTATATATGTGACTGAAAAGGGGGCGTGGTGATTAGTAGCAGGTGTAGCTAGGAGGGACATATCAGACAGCATTCCTTACATAAAGGTTCCTAGATACTTTGATCGATTTTATAAACTACCGTAGAAATTACATAAATTGTTCAAATACAGTAATTTCCAAGAAATTGTTAAGGGTGCCAGTAATTGTGGAACAGGTCATTTATTGGGAAATAATTCATTTCTTAGTCTGGTTTTTTTCTTCTTAGTCAGGATTTTTTTTCACTTGAGTTGAAGGTTGCTTTTTTTCAAAGTTTATGCTTCTGCAATAAAAAAATTATTATTTTAAATATTTTTTATCACATTTTAACCTGTATATGTAGCACATGTGCCAGTGATTAGCTAGTGGCTTTGGCAGGTTTATCTATAGCAGCATAATGAGAGGGGTGCCCATTGTCACGAGGCTTCACTTAGCTATTGATTTCCACCCAAATAATTATCACAAATAGAGTCAATGCATAACATGGCATGATGACAGCATCAACATCTCAGTTTAACAGGAAACTCAATGACTGGGAGCCCCTGAGCTCCACACCTTCATGTAGTATATTACCTGAAGACTTGACTAAAGAGTTGAGTCTTACACTGTAAAAAGTGTATTTGAGCAGTTCAAGTAATGTAATTTTTTGAGTCAGTTTTATTCAATTTCCTGCTTTAGTGATGCTAATCTAATTTTGTGGATTGTATCAACTTAAAAAAACACCATGTTACCACAACCTACGATTCTCAGTTCAGTAAAAGCATGTCAATTAAGTTTCTTTTGTGCGTCTGACATCATAACGTTAACGCCATGACGTCCATGTAATTTCTAGATTTTACCCCCGCAATTTTTTGTACCGTGACTCGAAAAGAAGGTACGTCTAATACAAGACAAAAACGATATTTTTGTATTAATATGTAAAAATAGATGTAAAATGATGCACGCCGATTTTTGTTTACATTGTATTGTTTGCGTTTGCGTGAAAACTTGCTCAACCAAACCAGATATAGGGTTGCCAACTTTTCAAGATCGTTTGGAGTGAGATTTGAACCTGGAGGGGGTGGCGAGTTGTTGACGGGTGGCGAATGTAAATTGTTATTGGGGCGGTGTAAAATGGACACAAATTAAGTATTATATCGCATTGAGTAGGATCTGCCTCATCCGTCTGTAATTCTGTGTTGACTGTGCCTGTAACGATGTTAACCTTGTGCAGTTTGGTTGCCCCTATGATGTGTTTGATACCATGTTTCTGCCCTTTTACGCTACTGGACTGTCCTGTGTGTGGTCGCCGGGATGGCTGACCTCTTGGGGGGGGTGTTGGCTGTGTAGTGTCGGGCCAATGGGGGGGGTGTCAGAGGGTGACGTCATTACCCATGAGCCCTTGCGGCTCCGGCCCTGTTGTGCGTATTATGTGGTGTTTATGTCTGTATAGTGTTATTAATGATTATTAATTGTGTGTTATTAGTTAAGTCACCCCGGTCCATCTTTTTATGTACATGTGCATTATCTTACCTTACCCTCCTTGTATGTGTAACGTTGCCATCTTCATGACCTCCCCATGTGTTTCACGTGCAAGTCCAACCTAATTTAGGTCTCAAGTTGTATGAATTGTGCCTGTGGGTGCTGGTTTTATTGAAAGTGAAGAATAAAACCTCCATTCTGTGGGAGAATGGACTTGTCTGCAGCGTTTTTCTCCCAAGTCACAATGTTGTATGACTGTTATGCAGTTTGGACATATTTGTTTAAAATAAAATGAAACATTTTATTTCTTTCAGCTAACCTAAAATTGTAATTGTTTGGAGCTAATTACAATTAGATTTAACAAACTAAAATAACAAATTAGGGTAATTACAAAGCTTACCTTTCCTGAAACTGTACTGTTGAGTTGTGAAGGACCGGTATTTGACTTTTCAGTAACGCTAATAATTGAATTGGAAAACTGTGAAAAGTTAAGTTGACTTGCCTTAAAATTAATTTGTATTAATGCAAATTGTTCATTTGAAAATACTTGTTATTCATCTAACATGTTAACTTGATTTGAAGAAACTTAATTCATTTGCGTGTTACCAATTGAAGTAATTTTTTAAAGTTGTTCCAACAATTCACTTTTTACAGTGTAAAGCCCTATCCGGACGGGATTCGTTTCTCAGGGGGTCCTGGGGTAATTTTCTCTTTTACGGGGGGTCCTCTGTGATTTTAATCCCGTCCGGAACGAGCATGTCCGTGTTTTTCTCAGACGTCCTCAGAGAAAATTACAGGCGGAATTACCTACTGTTTTTCGCTGTACTCCGTGGTCGTCTGGTAATTTTAGTCCCGTCCGGATCCACATGTCTGAGTTTATACATGCAGACATCACCTCGCGTTTAATAAAACAGCTATATGTCCACTGCCACGCACCGTAGTTACACGTTGGGCGCGCGTTTTCACGGAGATCCACGTAGACAGCGGCGAGCGAAAATGGATTTACTGGATTTTTTAATGGATTTATTTTATTTTATTTAATGGATTTATTTAGCTATTTACATTCATTAGCGATTTTTTATAATGTGTTTTCTGTATTGGTTTACGGAGATCTTAAATGCTGAACTGAACAGTAGTAAAGTTAAAAGTTAAAAAGGAATCATCAGAGTTGGCAGTGTGACATTATTAAACATGCTATCACGTGACAAGGCGATGTCATGTGACCGAGAAAGCCAAAAACTCACGGGTCCTCCTGTTTTTTCAATTGCTGTCCGGATGCAAGAGTTTTATCACTGAGTACAAGGGTGAAATATTTTTCACAGACGTCCCCCTGAAAAACTAATCCCGTCCGGATAGGGCTTTAGTCTAGATTTAAAGATTGGAATCTATGATTGGAGCTGGAAGATTATTCTATAACTGAGGGGCTTCAAAGGAGTAGTCTTGTTCATTTTTGCAAAGAAGACAAATCTTGAACTTTGAGAGTGCAGCAAGCGAGATGGGTTATAGTATGCAATGAGTTCACTGAACAACAGGTTTCAACACAAAGAGAGTGGCTGCAGCATTCTGTAAAATTTGGAGTTTCTTTGGGGACTGTTTTAGAGCATCCAATTAAAAGACCATTACAGTAGTCCATTCTTGATGAGACAACAGCTTGGACCAGTGCTGGGGTAGGGTCTAATTCTAGACTGAATTAACTCAAGCACTCAGTAGCATCTCTGTAGCATTATGGATCTAATAAACTAAATAAACTGTATAAACTAAATAATAATTGTCAGGGCTGGCTCTGATGCTCCTCCTCCAGCAGCCACTGGAGGGGGCTCCTGAGTAAATGCCAGGATTCACAAGTGTAATCAGCAGTGATTCGTCACAGCTGTTGCCATGGCTTCTTGTTGTGACGGATTACTGCTTATTCGTTTTGGCTTGTCTGTGACGTTCTCAGCCCTTTCTCTGGTCCCTCAGTCTCCACATTGCGTTCTCATTGCCAATATGTCTCGCCACCTTGCTTTCTCTCTTTCTCTTGTTCTCTTTCTCTTCTCTGTCTTTCACTATTACTCAAGTGTCTATCTCCTGCACCGCTTACTGGCCTTCCTCAAGTTTTCCTCCAGCTGTTTATCTTCCTATCAGTTTATCATTTATTTTGGGAAGGGTTTTTTATTTTGCTGCGGCATTTGCCTGCTGCCAGTTACTTCCCCTGGCATCCTTAGTTTTGTTTTCACGCGTTGTATGTTTCCGCATTTTTTCTGTTGCCTTTATTTTCCTCCTGTACTTAGACGGTTGAGTTTTGTTGTTTTATGTGTTGAGTATTCCATGTTGTTTTCTGTTGGTATTTTCTCCCGTGTTTTTACAGTTGCGTTTATTTTGCCCGTCGAGTTTTCTGCGTCCTTTGAGTTTCATTTTTCTACAGTGTGTGTGTGTGTTTACGTGCACACTCTGTGGTTTCTCAGTCACGGTTTCTGTTGGCCATTATGTGTGTTTATTGCATGCACACAGTCTTAATCTAGGTCTATACTTTCGCGAGTGACCGTAGCATGCGACTCCGCACACCTCGGGCGAACCTCTGCGAACAGCGGAAGCGTTCATACTTGCTGCGTCACATTCATTGTAGTGTTGTCTGAAACGATATGTGGTGGTATAAAGAAACACCCCTCAAAAACAGGGGAAGGATGAATTTTAATGTTGCTTTGTGTTTCAGGTTTGAAAAGTGCTGGAATTTAGGCTAAAGTACTTGAAAATGCTTGAAATTTTAACTACTTCATTTCACAACAAATAGCTATCTGACTGAACAGTTCTCTTATTACGTTAACAAATACGAGCCTCTTGTAATTCCAGGATGAAACATGAGAGAACGTGAAGACATTAAGATTGGGCATTTTGAAAATAAACAACCATTAAATAATGTGATAAAAAAGCGAATTATTCCGAGTTTATGTTTAACATGCTGGGAAATATTGATTTGGACCTTGAAAGTGACGTACAAATGCTTGAATTCCACCTTGTAAAGGTGTATGAACCCTGCAAACATGACTTTGTTTATTGCGCTGAGGCCCTCATGCATGGGCAGAGCCACCGTGTAACGGAGACAGTCAAAGACATTGCAAAATCACAAAGTGGATTACTTTCACCTTGGAAGGCAAGAGACTAACTCATCCACAGCTCTTTAAGTGTATGTAAACATAAACACTGGTCCTTCGCTCGGTAACAATCACCAAGGAATCCCTACTCCTAATGGCTCTCCTCTCCAAAAAGCTTAGGAAGACTTGACTTATCTGATCGTCTGAGAGTAAAACAAAGACCTTTAACATGCTCTGGCCAGGATCAACCCTTCTCAGGAGGGCACAGAGCACAGAGAGCCGGAAAGGTCTACACTCATAAACCTAAATCACAGGCCTATCTGATTCTTCAAGGTTTGACCCCATTTTATAACACCTTGAATTCTTGTGTTAAGACCCAGAACTAAAGGTGCAATATTTTAGAAATCCTTGTAACTCCAAATCTGAACTGTACACGGAATTGGAATTCAGCCTACAGGAACCAGCTCGGCGGATGCAGTCTAGAGACACCAAACATGACTATCTTTCACCCAAGAGAAGGAAAATTATGCATGGATGTCACGTAGGGCAACGCCCCCTCTCGTAGCTGTCACTCTGGGTTCCCTCATGTCCGTGTTCCCTGTCTGTTCTTCCCGCCCAGCTCGTTTGTCTTCGTGATTCCTCGTTTGTTGCCATGCCCCTGTATTATCATTCACACCTGTCCCTTGTTTCAGTCCCATGTATATAAGTCCCATGTATATATATATATATATATATATATATATATATATATATATATATATATATATATATATATATATATATATATATATAAGAGTCTCCCTTGTCCCTTGTCGGTTGTTTTGGATGTTGGGTTTTTGTACCAGTTTGGATTGTCTTTCGCCTGTGGTTCGTGTTCTCTGTGTTTCCCTGCCTTGCTCGTGTTTGCCTTGTTTTCGTTATACCCGTGTATCTGTGTTATTCGGACTGCCCCCCCGTTATGACCCCTGACTGCTTTAGTAATGATGATTATGGAATGCCCTGCAATAAACCTCGCTCTTCTCAGCGTTTGTGTCCGTCCCCTCGCTCCGTGGTGCGAGCCACGTTACAATGGAACCAATATCCAGCTTCCCAGCCTTCAGGCACCAGGACAGAGTACCTCTGAATTGAATATTATGTGATCTGTGGTTGATATAAAGAAACCTATCGTGATCTTTAATGTATTCAGCATTAAGTAATGTTATCAGAATCTCTGTGGTTATATAATCACACCACATTGATGCATATCCATGTATTACTATAATTTCAGTAGTTAGATACACCTATCTTTGTAGGTTTGAATTGTATCGTGAAGGCATGCATGCATATACATATTCTTGTGTGTTCTGCTGTTTAGATATGCATGCTCATTAAGTTCTGTGTGTTAAGGTCATAGAGACCTACATATTCTCATATCCATGTGCTACATTATTTGAGATCTATCAATACACTTGTAGTCCAGTGTAATGTCTAATTAAGATTTATATATCTATCCGAGTATCAAAATGTAATGTGCTATAGTATACATGTATTAAGTTGTGTCACTTACCAAATGTAACCATGTTCATATGTGCTTTTGTGACCTCATATTCATACCTGTCTGTGCATTATGTGTCATTCAGTGTCCAGAAGTGGAAATTAAGAATGGCTCAAGGTATAGGCTGGTAGAGTAAAATTAATATGTATCTAGGCAGAGCATACAAATCAATTTATTTAGGAATCAGAGAATTCCAATTGTCTTGAAATTGTAATAGTCTGCTTTTGTCTCCCATTAACTAAATCTCTGATGAGAGACGGGCAGGGTCACAAACCCCCTTCTCTCCCTTCTCCCCTCTCTCTCCTTTCTCGGATTACCTCCTGTCCGGGCAGAGATTATGCATATTCAGGAATCAGAGTCCAATGATCACCAGAATAGCAACTCATGGGGAACTACAGTCACGCCCCTAAATGTTGCTTAAAAGGTGTCCCTCGAGAAGTGAAAAGAAGAGTTGGAGTGATGCCAAGAGACCGCAATTAAGTTCGAACTTTATCCAACTTCTAGGAGATCTTCGTTATAATTTATTTCTCGAGAAAGTGTTTTATTTAGTCTGTGTCGTCGTCAAACTTGTTTTAAAGTCAAGCTCATCTTCCTCTCTTAGTTAAATTCGAGTTATTTCTGTTTGGCCGATAGAAATTAACTTTAGTTTAACTTCGAAGTCATTTCATCAAGTGAACTGCTACCCTCCAACCACGACTGTGACGTCACCGCTAGGTCTTAGCGCTTCAAGCCCTCCGCTGACCCAGCCACCTCAGGAGTGAACGAACATTGAACGCGCGTCGGTCGACACGCCTTCCTTCCCCCGGACACACGCACGGACGTGCCGGGCTACGTCACAGTAAGACCCAGAGTTCACGTGCTGTTTTGGGGTTGCCAGTTCGTCTGTTAGCGACCAATTATATCTCTACCTCCCAGAGTCCGATTTAGCAATAGTTGTTACTATAAAAATCTATGCCCGGATCTTCCCTTCATACTATCCTACTTTCTTTCTAAAACATCTATAATCCATTTAAGTTCCATGACCGTCAATAATTGCTGATTATTTGCTGTTGTTGTTTAATGTTCTATTCTTTGTTGTTTACCATTATATATCTGGTTTGATTAGTAGATTCAGGTATAGGTTTAGTTTCACTTTGGGCCAAATCATTCTACATGTTATCCTTTATATCAATTGTCATATTAACCATTTAATAAAATTTGATATTTGTTCATTAATCTGGTCACGGTGGTAAATACATATTTTGATTGATGGTATTAGGTCACTGCGCGGAATCAGAACTTAACCCTTTGTTAATGAGACTGATTAAACCATATTCCACCTATCTCCGTTATCACAATACTGGTTCCTGAGCAATCAGGATGGTGCCCCGTTCATAATTCACAAACTAACATATGTTTCCACTACAACCGCGATTACGTCATTTTTCGCCACGCGGACCCTCGCGCCGCTCGCGACGTGTCAAGTATAAACCTAGCTTTAAGTTTATTGGCGTTGTATCCTGCCTGCTTTAGACGCCACTTGGATCTACATCTCTCTGGATTTTCTGACGCGATATGTACCGGCCGTACACCCTTCATCACAATAATGAATACACGAAATAAATAGTTCTTTAATTGTTATTTCACTGTAACTTGAACATTACAGATTACTAAAATTGACAAATATTTCATCTACCTGAAATTGTAATATTACTAGTAAACACAGTTAGAAGTGAACTATGTTGACTGCTATAAACCTGATGTAAGCAAACAGTGTCACAGTACAGAGGTCCCCTGCCAGCCGTCTTCTTCATCAGCGGCAGTATGTCATGTTTGTCTTCTTGCATTGTGTTCTTCCATCAGGAGGGTGTGGCCCATTAGGGAATTTGCCAACTGAGGTTTTTGTCTATGTACCATTTGCCTGCTGGTTGTTGTTGCCTTGATTTGGACATAGTCACAGTTTTTGAGTTGGTGCAATTTCTTCCATTAAATCTCCTTTAGTTGTGAGACTGGCGTGATCGCTTCCTTATTTATGCACTTCCCTCGCCTGTCACAAACGGTAATTAACAAATAATGGAAAAGGGAAAAAATTGATGGACAAATTCTCAGATTAAAAGAAACTAAATAAATTTGAGACATATTTTAAACTACCCAGACATTACTTGAACTTGTTACATAATTTGAAGTCACAGTGAAATTTTTACTGTTGCTAGATTCTGTGGCTCCAGGATATCCTGTTCAAGGCAAAAATAACAGTTCCAGGGTAGGGTCAAAGAGGTCGGCCTTAAGAAATCCACTTTTAATTTTAGGAATAAGGAAAACGATATCTGTACTACACTTCACTCTATGCATAAGAAGAAAGTCTGGAATATGTGTGCTGTCCCATTTCCCTGAATGAGACATCACCTCAGAAGTTTAACTGCTCAATATTCTGTCCTGGTTGTGTATGAACTTGCACAACAAGGGCAACTAGTCTGTAAACATTCACCTGCAAATGTGTGCAAAGTTTAAAAGAGGGCCTCTAGCACTACATACCGGACTACATCTTGTGTCCCAGACTATATTAGGCCTAGACTAAAAATAACATTTAATGTTCCTTTACTGCAATTTAGTCCAACACTACGTTGGCTAAATCCCTAAGTCCCTAAACTGCCTATGCATGCTGATTTCTTTTCACAATTCCTAATTCCCATAGGGGAAGGATTAAGCATCTGGATGTAGTGACACTACTGAGGAGGATTCAACCACCACTGGGCTTTGGCAAACTCTGTCCCCATCGAGTGGCTTGCAAGGTATAAGTATTACACTCAAACACATGTACACATGTATACAAGTAAGCATTTACAACATCAATGCCCAACTCATGTATGCCTGTTTGTGACTTCTCTGTCTCAGCGTCTGGTATCCATGAATATGCCTCTGAACAGTGATGGCACCGTGATGTTCAATGCGACTCTTTTTGCCCTGGTGCGCACTGCCCTTCGCATTAAAACTGAAGGTAAAGAAATAATCTCTCATACTTTCTAAATTTTTCTAGGGATTGGTTTGAATTACAAAGTGAAAATGTCAACATTCTAATAAATTGTTTTCTTGTGTGTGTGTGTGTGTGTGTGTGTGTGTGTGCGCGCGCGCGCACGTATGATAGGTAACTTGGAGCAAGCAAATGAAGAACTGAGGGCCATAGTAAAGAAAATCTGGAAGAGGACCAGTATGAAGTTACTTGACCAGGTTGTGCCCCCAGCTGGAGGTCAGTAATGCGTCAGACCGGTATGTTCTGTTATATCACAGGAATTATAGGATCAAGCATTAACAGAGTAAATTATTATTTCAGAAATTATTTTCTGAAATAATATTATTTCAGTGTCTGCACATCAGAATATATGCGCTAGTAATACTTAAAACATTAGTTATGCAGGAAACTTCTAGCTTCACAATGTTTCTTTTTCTGGTGTGAAGCCTTAATCCACACAGTAAGATATGAGGGAGACACTGTTCTTTTGTGTTTACTGTGAAAAAAGGTTATTGAAAGGAACAAAAAACATTGGCTGTCTTTTTCTGAATCAGTGACTGAGAATATACTTTTGCTTATTGAACTTTGTATTCAAATTGGTTTCTGTCTCCAGATGATGAGGTGACAGTTGGGAAGTTCTATGCCACGTTCCTAATCCAGGAATATTTCAGGAAGTTCAAGAAGCGGAAGGAGCAGGGCTTGGTGGCTAAAGTGCCCCCAAAGACTGCTCTTTCTTTACAAGTGGGTCATGTAACATATAGACATAAACACTCAAACCCAATCCATGGGGTATTTGCATGTGTACAGTTCCTATGACGTCTGATTAAAAATCTGTAAAGCACTCTGATACTATAATAACTATACCTGCAGTGAAATCTAAATGTGTTTTCTGAGCAGGCTGGCTTGCGCACACTGCACGACATGGGTCCAGAAATTAGGAGGGCGATATCTGGCGATCTGACTGTGGAGGAGGAGCTGGAGAAGGCCATGAAGGAGACGGTGTGTGCATCATCTGAAGATGATATCTTCAGGGTAAAGGTCTGATACTTTGTCCTCTCTTCCTCCTCTCGACTCAGACCATTGCTTCTGCTGCTGGAGCATCCTGAAGTGGATGTGCACTGCTCCAATGGGTCCAATGGGTAATATGCTAATAATAAACATAGGGGCCAAGAACTGATCTTTGTTTACACCTTGAGTGATGGATAACTTTTGTGTTCCTAAGGAGAGAGTCTTCTGTCGAAAAAAATAACCTAAACCAACCAAAAGCAACCTATATAATACCAGTAAAAGACAAAAGCAGGAACAGAATATTTTGATATACAAGATTTCCAGACCACAAAATGTAACTTTCAACATTGAGAAGGGCTGTTTGAGTAGTGTAATGGGTATCTGAAATCCAGACTGAAAAGGTTTATATACTATTTTCAGTGAAGGAATATGTAAGTTGCATCACATCACTTTTTCCATAACTTAAGCTTTGAAAAGGACGTTGCATATACATCTATAGCTACAAAGAGATGTGGGTGTCATGGTGCAGCCACTGACTCCTTCCTTTGGGTGTGTCTGTGTGTGTTATATTTGTTAGTGTCGATGTATGTCCAGAGGTGGGTGATAACAAGTTACATTTACTTCGTTACTTGAGTAAGTTTATGAAAGAAATATAGGTAGGAGTAATGTTAACTCTGTTCACTATACTTTTTACTATTACTTGATTTGTGAAGAAGAAACTGTACTCTAACTCATTAGGCTACAATGAGCTCGTTACTTTTCTTTTTACCTCTTTTGTATATACGCGAAATTTATTTAATCCCCTCCCGTACGCCTCATTTTAATGTTTTATTTTGACAGAGAGAGACTTCCAAAGGCTCTACCACGTCACTACAATCAAACCAAAGTCTCTTCATGTGACCATATTCAATCTCAGCAGCAGGGCGGGTTAGCTTTACAATTTACGGTCGTAGCAAACGGATGGAAAATGTAAAAATCAGTGGTCAGCAGTGCAGATGAGGAGGAACACCCTTGCCCTCATATTCAATGCATGTTTATCCTACAAAAAGTGCGAAACAGCAGCTACATTATGCTGTCTTCCGTATCTACCAAAACAAATGCACATTTCAACATTCACAAACTCAGCGTCTAACTTGAGGAAACATGTAGTGTGTAAGTTTACTTATATGCGAATGTTTGTTTTGTAGGTTATATATCTTTTAAACATTTAATAAGTGTCTTTTAATGCTTGACCAGCTTGTGCTAAATTTTGTATGTGAGGCCAGCCAACCATTTTCTGTGGTTGAGACGCCATCCTACCAAGATTCAGAACATCCTGGACCACAGAGGAGAATATATGTCTAAATATAATTGTGTATCAATTCAAATGTGAATCAGTAGACATTGACCTATATACATGTTTATAATGTTACTGTCATTTAGGATATAGTGCAGGGGTAATCAAATAGAAATGATGACGGGCCACATTTTATTTTTTCAATCACTGAAGGGGCCGGTTACGGGGGTGGGGGGGGCTGTCGAATGTAAACTGTCGACAGGGTCGGGGTGGGGATTGGCGAACGCATTTGGGCGTCTGCTACCTGTTTGTTGTTGCCATAAAGGCAATCCCCGGCATCGTCCTGAGATTGCAGTGCGCGATTTCAAAATAAGAGCGGATAGCGCGATTGAAAAAAAAAAAAAAAAAAAAGCTTGCGGGCCAGAAATAGATAGCCCGCGGGCCGCTATTTGAGTATGGGGGATATAGTGTGTCTGTGACAAACCACAGGGTGGCAATATAGTAAGAAGCTCAGGTAGCTTTTATTGTCAAACATCAGCAGCTTGACAGCCTATACAGTAGAAGGGTAAGAATAATGTGAAGACCTAATTATTTTGAAAAACGATTTATCTTGCCACAGGCCTTGACTATGTAACGCAGCTCGCACTGCGGAGCAAAGAGGCGGACACAAACGCTGAGGAGATCGAGATTTATTAAGGGGAATTCCATAGTCGAGGTCGTAGTCACAGGCATGGGTCATAATGGGAGGGCAGTCCATACAGGAAAGGTAAATAGGCATGACGACTAGGAGCTAGAACAAAACAAGGCAGGGACAACGTTACATTAAAAATGTAATTCGTTACAGTTACAAGTTACCTTGTTTAAAAATGTAATTGTAGTGTAATTTTTCAATTACTTTTTAAAAAGCAATGTAACTAATTACTTTTGGATTACTTTAAGGTTTAAATGAGTATTGATCCATGTTCAACATTTAATTTTTGAGAACTGACAGTGTGAACCTTAAAAGAGTACAAAGCTGAGAGGGAATTGCTGACAGGCAATCACAGGAGGTCCACAAGAAGAGATGTTTACACCAGGCATGTAAGATTCTCAGACTCCTGTCATTGGGCCATACTCTCTTCTGCTCCTACCCCAGGCTCTACCATTTTCACAGTTTGCAGACTAACACAAGCAGGTTCAGAAACCACTTCTTTCCCACAGAGGTCACCTTATTGAACTCTTCCCAAAGACCATTTGTAACGCAGGGCGTACAGATCGGTACACACTGTGTTAGAAAATGAAGGGGAACGTGAACCCAAATGCAGTATGAAACCAATAGAGTAAAATAAGCTTATCACTAAAGCCGTGTGAGTGATTAAATGCAACAGAGAAACCAATCTGCATGCTCATAAAAACACACACACGCAGAAGCAAAACAAAACTTAAAGGGACACGGAAAACTCAACGCGTAACAAAGAAATAACGACCGTAGCACTCGGGGAAAAATCCAACAGAAAACAACGTGGAATACTCAACACGTGAAAAACGAAACTCAACCATCTAGGCACAGGAGGAAAATAACAAAGGCAACAGAAATAACACGGAAAGGATACAACACATGAAAAACGAAACTAAGGATGTCAGGGGAAGACTGACAGCAGGCAAACGCCGCGACAAAACAAAACACTTCCCAAAATAAATGATAAACTGATAGGAAGTAAAAAGTTGGAGGAAAACTTGAGGGAGGCCAGTAAGCGGCGCAGGAGATAAACACACGAATAAGTAATAGTAAAAAGGCAGAGAAGAGAGAACGAGGGACCAGAGAAAAGGCTGAGAACGCAACGGGACGAGACCAAAACAAATCAGCAGTCATCCGCTTCACCAAGCTTCCTTAAGAAGCCCTAGAAACGGCTGAAATGGATCACTGCTGATTGCGCCCAGCTAGTCTAGGACTGACTCGGGTGCCTCTTGTGGAGGTAGAAGGTGTGGCATCTGAGCCAGCCCTGACACCATTCTTTCCTTCCCCTCTATCCATACCTTAACATCCACACAACATCTGTACAGTGGTCCTCTTCAATTCACATCTGTATAGCCCTATCTACAGTGGTATAGGATAATCTGTATATTATCTGTATGATTCCATCTGTATTTACCACATTTATTTATATCATGCTATTTTTCTTTGCACTGTGCATTGTACTGCCATAACTACATTACACATTCATGCATTTCCCTAGGTAATTTATCTATTCTGTACATATCTATTAACCATCTTTACTTACACTAGCTGTAAATAACTGCATATTATCTCTAAATACTGCATTCTATACAATCTGCATTCTATACACGTGTTGCACTTGATTAGATACCAAACTGCATATCACTACTTCATACAAATTTAATTTAAATGTATTGCTTGTCCAATAAGATAGGTCCAATGATACCAATTGGGTGGGCTAGGTTGTGTCATAAACGTAAGCGTAAACTGTTACCGGGGGCGGGTGTAAAATGGACACAGCGAGAAAAAAAAGATGGATTTAAAGTGTGCAGAAACAGTCTAAATAGTCGTTTGAACCAACCTAGTGAAAACCGCGACATTAAATGAATTTTTTTTTGCCAGGACCGAATATTAAAAAGAAGGAAAACCGGGACAGCGACGTGAAAACCGGGACAGTCCCGGGAAAACCGGGACAGGTGGCAACCCTATTACAACCTCAACCTCCAAACTCCGAAATTTACACAAAGGCTTGGCATAATCACAAATAGTTGCCGATTGTGTCACATGGTTCACATTTATTGACAACACATGTAATGCAAACACAGCAGATAGCCTGTTTTCCCTGCATGCTTCGTCTACCAGAGAGTTGCACTTATCTGAGGGTACTTACTTACCTCTAAATGTTTACTTAGGTTTAACATAGATTGCTTCAACGTGGACAACTTCTGGATAGCCGGCAAACACTGCTTACATTGGACAGTTAAATTTGAGCCATTTTCACTGATGTATGTGAAATGCTCCTTAAATTTCCAGTGCTTGAAGGCATCTGTCATTATTGCTGCTTGAGCTAAAACTGAACCGTGGGCTTGCTGCTCCAGCACAGAAACAAGCGGGAAACAGCGATAAAGGGCGCAAAGCAATAAAAAACATCATTAAATATTTCGCAAAGGTTTTTGTTTATATTTTTTAAATGTAACTAAAATTGTAATTCTTACTATTCCCAGAAGTAACTGTAACTGAATTACATATTTTCTTATTGTAACTGTAACGAATTACAGTTACACTTTTTTTGTAATTAAATTATGTAATGTCGTTACATGTAATTCCTTACTCCCCAACACTGAAAAGGAGGTACTCACAGGGCAAAGGGAAGAACACTAGAGCGAGTACACGGATGAACAGAATGCAATAGAATGCACGGGCTCACAAGAGAACAAAATCCACAAATAATCAACAACGGGCTAGGGAAACACCGGGATATAAATACATAGAACTAAACTAGACACAGGTGAAGACAATGACGATGTGGGCCTGGCAGACAGAGGGAAACCATAGAAACAGACAAGCAGGGCGGGAATAATGGGCAAGGAACAACACAGACACGAGGAGCAGGAACACCGGAGTGACAGCTACAGGGTTGCCAACTCTCACGCATTGAGCGTGAGACACACGCAATTTGACCGTTTTCACACGCTCTTTTACACACACCACACTTCCGATATCTCACGCCGAAAAAAAAAATCGTTTATTTACCTCTGATCCATTATTTTTTATCCATTATTTTTGTAACGCAGCTCGCGTTGCGGAGCGAGTAGGCAAACACAAGCGCTGAGGAGAGCGAGATTTAATAAGGGGAATTCCACCTCTAACAGCTAACAGCTACAATAGCTAAAGTAATGTAATTTCTGTTTACTGACTATCTATAACCCACATTTCAAAATAAGGTTTTCAAAAGGTTGACATTGCAACATAGGCAGTTTTCACTTTTGTGAAAGGCTTTACCTGCATTGTAGATTTTTTTATATGTTTGCATAATTTAGCAGGTACTCTTATCGCAAGCAACTTACACATATATAAGTATGACAGCATGTGTGTTCCTCAAGATTCAAAACCCATGTGCTCAGTGTGTGTAGGACTTCCTTCTCTACTACGTCAGCTACATGACACTGAGGTTAATGGAGCCCAGTTGTAAGAGGACAGTAGGTTTGACATTATCATGTTGAATGTATTTATTTACTTATTTATTGTGATTCCTAAGCACATTGTTGGAAATTATGTTGAGGTTTACTGGATCTGAGTAAATTGAATGACTTCACATCTGTCACAAAATGCCTGCTGTTGTGAGATTTTAATGAAAATCTCTGACCTGCATTTTACTGTATGGATTTTTTATGGAAGTGCAACAGTCAAAGTACCTGAGATGAGTACCTGAGATGCAAATTTACAGAAACTGAAATTAATGAATGAAAATACAAGAAATATTAATGCCTGTTTGTTTGTATCCAACTGCACAACAGATTTTTCAAAAAATAACCTGGTAAATAAATAAGCTAATGTTTGTATGAAATACAGTAATTCACTGTATTCGTTACAGATGTTTCATAAAATGGAAGCAGAACATAGCTATGCAAAGCCAGTATTGTAATTCTTGTTGGAAGATGACATGTTGGATGATGACATCGAGTCTCTCCTTCTGTCTGTGTAGCGATCTGGAGGTCTATTTGGAAACCACGTAAACTATTACCATCAGAGCGATGGCCGTGCCTCCTTCCCACAATCCTTTACCACTCAGCGGCCACTGCATATCAGCAAGTCTGGCAGCCCTGGAGAGGGAGAGTCCCCATCGCATGAGAAACTGGTGGACTCCACATTCACCCCAAGCAGCTACTCCTCCTCAGGTTCCAATGCCAACATCAACAACGCCAACAACACCGCCATTGGGCACTGTTACCCGAGTCCCTCCATCAGCACGGTGGATGGCCCCACTAGACCCCTGCTCACACCTGCACTACTGCCTCGCTCCTCATGGTGCTTCCCTAACAAAAGGTATGGAGAAGACAGAACACAAAGATCACGACCACTACAGCATGGGGGAGTCACTGTACGTGCATAGATGCAGAGGCCATGATTCCCTAATTAATACATTTTGAGTAAGCTCAGATGTACCTAGTTTGTGTTGACTTCTAAGTTCATATGTATGTGTTTTGCCTTTCCACTCTTTCAACATTTTCATATGTGGGTGGTACATAGACTAGCTTCTTCATCGCTAAGTTCCGGTAGAAGTGTGCAGTCTAAAAAATGCTCCTCTAGAAACTTGCCAAAATACCCTGAAATCTGCCCCCCCAAAAAAAAACAGTTTAGCAAAAATAAGGTGACCAATTAGGTGAAAAATTGATAACACATTTTCAAAGTTTAATTATTTTATCTTAAATCTAAACAAAATTAGACAAAAGTCCATAAAAATCAATAAAATATAGCTAGTGAATTTCCTCTTAAAATTAGTTTATTTTTAGTTTAGTTTATAATTAGTTAACTGTTCAATTAAAATTTGTTGTGCAGTTCATGTTGTTTTATGAGCTAATCCAAATTTTCTCCCAGTTAAGCCAGCATAACTTGATGAAGCAGGAGTGCACTTGCACCACTGCAAAAATACATAACAATAACAAATTGCTAAAAAGTGTGGAGTATGATGGTGATAGTGGTAGGGTAGCTCCACTGTGTATACATATAATACTGCAAGCAACAACTCTGACAAGTATAGCAGCTTAGCTAAAAGGAAGACCTGAAAGGTGGCACAGACATAGTGAATCTCTGAGACAGGGCCGGCGCCAGAACATATATAGTGAGGGCGTAAGTTGTTGAGCGGGGGGGGGGTAACGATTGTCGAGCGGGGGGGGGGGGGGGGGGGGGCACCATGTAGCGATTGTTGTAAAATAAATGGGTCTTATTTTTTACATTGAGGGGGCGCGACACCTCGCCTGAGGGGGCAACGCCCCCATTCGCCCCCCCGTGGCGCCGGCCCTGCTCTGAGACATCAGCAATCTTCCAAACCACTGTCAATAAATCTGACTCATATGGTGAGAAAAGAAATGTAGCAGCATCGACATTGTAGTTTATTTTCTGTGCCCATTCTCTGAACCACAAGCTGAAATTTTGTTTCATGAATGGGCATTCATGAATGGAAAGTTTGGTTTTCAGCCTAGACTTTCAATGAAAACAGTTTGTAGGTTTCTGCTGCAGTTTTTAGAATCTTCTGTACTAATAAAATGCTGGCATAGTATGGTCATAATGTACAATAACAAATCAAGTCATAGTTAGTCTTAATTTGACGTATAGAATCTTCTGTACTACTAAAATGCTGGCATAGTATGGTCATAATGTACAATAACAAATCAAGTCATAGTGAGTCTTAATTTGACGTAAGGTCACATTTTACAAATTTCACATTCATCACCATTTTTTATTTTGGTGTACAGAAATAAATTCACCTTGCAATGCAACCGGGGTGTGAGTGAAATCTACCAGTGCAGTTGTAGATTTGAACTAATTTTGGCTTAAAAGCTTGTAGACGTGTCCAGTTTCTCACAACAGGATTTCTACAAAGAAAGTCACCCCACAAAAGGTAAAGAAATTAGTTATTTTGTAACTTATAAAGATGTAGTAACACGTGCTGGTAACACTTTCTATGAAGCCTGCATTTATAAGCCATTAAGATTTGATTATAACTCTTTGTAACTTTGTAATGTTAGTTATAACATTTATAATGGCTTGTAAATCAGACCCTCCAGAAAGTTGCGATGTTGCGATTTGCAACTTCAACGCAACTTCAAGCAAACCCCGCGAATTCAGGGCGGTGTTGCAACTTCAGCCAATCACTGCAACTTTCACGCAAATTTGACCGATCACTGATGTCGTCTTGATGTGACGTCAACAAACTCCTGCCTTACTTCCTTATATACGTTCAAGAGGAGCAGACTGAAAGCAGCATGAGCGACGAAAATAACGGCAAAAAGATCGAGAAAAGCAGTATCCCGGTACACTACATGAAAGCGGGGATAAACTGTCCAGATCCGGCCCGCAAATTGATTATCTATGGCTCCCTGGATGATATTTAATTACTATTAGAACCGGCCCGCAGGCCACAGCCGCCCGATGGTGTTTTGCACGCACAAACACTACATTCCCCACAATGCAACGGTAGCCCGCAAAGTCACTGCAGCGCACAAGCGGTCCTTGACTTTGACATATGTGCTCTAAAGGATTTATGTCTGCCTTATTAGATGTGTTTACTAGCATGAAAACAGCTTTCTACACTTTAAAAACATCTTGAACTCAGAGCCGGTTCTGGCTAGATTCACACCCTGGGCGAACCACCCCTTGCCCACCCCCCTCCCATCCTCCCGCACCACATAACACAACAATACATTACATATTTGTATTATTTTATCATATAATTGTTAATACAAAATGCAAACAAGAACAGAGAAAAAACGCAATAAATAAATTACATACAGTATATAAATACCAATATAAATTGCAAAAAAATCCTTCAGGTACTAATAACCATGCATGTGAAGTGCAATCTAAAACTTGACTTTTCAAGCCTTCTTTTCATCAATTACAAAATCATCAATTACATCATCATATGAAATCTGTTCTGCAGCTGTATGGTTGATGCTGATGATGGCAAGTCCAGAGAGACGCTCCTGTGACATAGTGGACCTCAAGTATGTTTTAATAAGCTTCAGCTTGGAAAAACTCCTCTCTGCTTCAGCTACTGTCTCTGGAAGGGTCAAACCAATTCTGAGTGCAGTCCACAGATTGGTGTGGATTTCTGTAAGCTCTTTCTCGTGGATGAAAGTCAGCAGCTTCAGTAGAGTCATGGACTTTGATGGAAGGTCAGGGAAATTCTTCAGCTCCTGCACAAGCTCCCTGTCTGAGTGTCCCTTAAAGTGCAGTGTAGTTTGCAGGGTCTCACATTCTTTTTGCAGCTCGTGGTCTGGGAGGTTTCTGAAGTTAGAGAGCACTCCAAATTTTCTCTCACTTCCTGAACAGCTGAAGCTGCAGCATCAACAACAACATTGAAAAATGTGACCTCCAGCTTCTTCAGAGCATCACATAAATGCTCATCAAATGCCTCATAGGAGAAGTGATGCATAGTGGACCCCAGTCTATTCTGTTTCAGAACAGCATCAACATTCATTTCTTCACAGATGTCCTTGGCTGACATCTGTGCTGTCTCAAAGCCTGTTGCCCTGTAGCTTTGAAGATCTTTCTCAATTCTATTGAGAAGACTGATGGCAACATCAACTTGCATGCTGGGAGACTGCATCAGCTTGCTCACATGGTGTGTCTGGCTCAAGATGTCGTACCACACCACTGTACAGATGCTGAAGCGGTACAATCCCACCTCCTCTGATGGGGATTGGGCCTCAACCTTAATGATGGGGTCTTTAGTGTGATCTCTCACCTCAATCAGTGCCTCTCTCACAGCAGCTGCCTGATATCTCAGGGGCTCAACACTCTTCACTTTACTTTCCCACCTTGTGTCAGTCCACATCTTCAAAGTGATGCCCACATGTTTTTTTCAGTATGGCCCATCTATGAGTAGAGGCTGAAAACAAGGTGAAAAGCTTGTGTGAGATGCCAAAATAATTCATGGCATCAGTGGAAGCCTTAGAAGCATCGACCACAACCAAATTGAGGGTATGAGCTCCACATGGCACAAAAAGAGCTCTTGGGTTAATTTGTTGAAGCCTGGCTTGAACACCCTTGTTTTTCCCCTTCATGTTTGCTCCATTGTCATAAGCCTGTCCTCTGCAGTCCTCAAAAGGAACTTTGAGCTCATTTAGTCGCTTGAGAATCAGAGATGCCAAATGCAGACCTGTGGATTCTTCTGCCTCCAAAAACCCCATGAAATGCTCCTTTATGCAGGGCTTCTTCTCTGTCAGTGACACCACACAGATTACAACTGACAGCTGTTCGATGTCGCTGATGTCTGGTGTGCAATCAAGAATTTTTGAGAAATATTTTCTGCAGCAGAAGCAGAAAAGGCTGTTTTTCTCTGAATAGACTAACCAGCTTCTGGGAATCTTTTCACCCTTAACCAATGTCAATCAATCAATCAAATTTTATTTATATAGCGCTTTTTACAACAGTTGTTGTCACAAAGCAGCTTTACAAGTGCCGGGTCCTAGCCCCCAGTGAGCAAGCCAAAGGCGACAGTGGCAAGGAAAAACTCCCTAGTTTTTTGCATGAGGAAGAAACCTTGAGAGGAATCAAGACTCAGGGGGGGAACCTATCCTCCTCTGGCCGACACCGGTCACCATGACAACAACAACAATTTATACAGAAAGAAGAGAAAGAAAAGGAAAAAGATGTAATAATGTCCATCATGGTGTAGGCATCCGGTTAGGCAGGAGGTGGCTGGCCCAGGATGGATCGCTGGTCTCCTCATCTCATTATTCCTCAAGCAGGCGGGCAGCCATGTGGAGTAATGAAACAGGGAAAATTAGCGCTGCATGGGGACATATACAGGACAGGTGAAATTATAAACATTTCTGGAGTGTGGCAGCAACTCCGGCATTAAGTTAAACTATTACAGCCTAGCTAAAAAAAGGCAGAACCAGAAGGTAACACAGGCTTGGGGGCATCCTGAGTCAATGGCATCCGTCCACTGCACTGTCAACAAACTTGAGTGATCTCAAGCAGTGACAGGATGACAGCACCAGCGCCCCAGTCTACCATAAAACCCTTTGCCTGTGAACCCCTGGATCTGTACCTTTATCTAAGGGGGGATATTAATTATCAAACGCTAAACTAAATAAGTGGGTTTTCAACCTAGACTTAAAGGTTGTTACTGTGTCAGAGTCCCGGACGCATTTAGGAAGATCATTCCAAAGCTGGGGGGACAAGAAAAGGCTCTTCCCCCTGCTGTTACCTTGTTAATTTTTGGAACTAATAAAAGACCAGCACCCTGTGATCTTAGTGGACGTGGGGGTTCATAATAGGAAATAAGTTCCTGAAGGTATTCAGGAGCAAGCCCGTGCAATGCTTTATAAGTTAATAAAAGAATTTTAAAGTCAATACGGAATTTAAGTGGGAGCCAATGCAGGGCTGATAGGACTGGACTGATATGCTGAAATTTTCTAGTTCTGGTCAGAACCCTGGCTGCGGCATTTTGAACTATTTGAAGTTTATTTAAATTCCTATTTGAACATCCTGACAGTAGTGAGTTACAGTAATCTAATCTGGAGCTAACAAAGGCGTGCACCAATTTTTCCGCATCATCCTGTGATAATGCATTTCTTAACTTAGCAATGTTGCGGAGATGTAGAAAAGCTATCCTAGTAGTATTATCTATGTATTTATCAAATGATAGGTCAGAGTCGAGTATGACGCCTAGGTTTTTGGCTACTGTGCCAGGTGTAATGGGGTAGTCTGCGAGATTAAGCATTAGATCTGGAATTTTCTGTTTTGAGGCCTTAGGGCCCAGGAGGAGAACTTCTGTTTTGTCCTCATTAAGTTGGAGGAAGTTTAGGGACATCCAGCATTTAATATCTCTTACACAGGCCTCAATTTTTCCTAAACTGAGTTTGTCATCAGGCTGATATGTAAAGTTGAGTGTCATCTGCATAGCAGTGAAAATTGACACCATGTTTGTTTATAACTGTGCCCAATGGTAGCATATATAATGTAAATAATAGTGGTCCTAAAATGGAGCCTTGCGGGACCCCATATTTAATTTTTGTACGTTTAGATGGAATATTATTGAGCTTTACAAACTGATAGCGATTTGTTAGGTAAGAATAAAACCATGAAAGGGCTGTGCCTGAGACTCCAACCCAGCGTTCTAACCTTTCTAGCAGGATCCTATGATCAATTGTGTCGAAAGCTGCACTAAGATCAAGAAGCACTAACAGTGATAAATAGCCTTGATCTGAAGCAAGGAGGAGATCATTTGTTACTTTAACTAATGCTGTTTCAGTACTGTGATGGGGCCTAAAACCAGATTGGAATTTTTCAAATAATTGAAATTGTTGCATAATTGCTGGGCAACAGCTTTTTCTATGATCTTAGATATAAATGATTTGATGTGTTTGAAATGGGTCTATAATTTGATAGTACAGTCGGATCAAGATTTGGTTTCTTGATCAGAGGTTTAATAACTGCTAATTTACATGATTTGGGCATGTGACCTATTGTAATGGATGAGTTAACTATAGTTAGAAGAGGTTCAGTTACCGCTGGTAATACCTCTTTTAATAACTTCGAGGGAACTGAGTCTAGTGTGCAGGTAGCACAATTTAAGGAAATTATTTTCTCTAATTCTGATTGTGGGAGTGGATGAAAAGCATCAAGTTTGTAATTTAAATCAATATCAACCAAACCAGATGACATACCCGTTGTATTGCTAATAAAGGGTTTTATATTTTTTCTAATATTCTCTATTTTATTATCAAAGAAATCTATAAATACATTACTAGTGAGGTTTACTGGAATCTGAGGTTCTGCACCTGCTTGATTTTTTGTAAGTTTGGAAATAGTATTAAAAAGAAATCTAGGATTGTTTTTATTTTTCTCTATCAGTGAGGCTAGGTATGCTGAGCGTGCTTTAGCGAGTGCCCGTTTGTAGTCAATAATGCTATCCTTCCAGGCACAGTGGAATACTTCCAACTTTGTTTTAAGTTTCTAGTTTGGTCGGTGTACCACGGGGCGAGCTTTTTAGATCTAGTCTTTTTATATTTGAGTGGAGCTAGATATCTAGAGCTGATCTGCAGGTATTCTCTATGCAGCTGGTTAGACTATCTAACTCTCCTGGATCGGATGGCGAGTGGGCTAGAGCAGTTAAATCAGGGAGGGCTTCAATAAACTGTGTTGCTGTTAATGAATTTATCGAGTGCTTTATACACTGCCGAGGAGACGGGCGGGTATTTATGTTAAGATGAATCTCAAATTGGACTAAATAGTGATCAGAGATAGCTACGGTTTGCGGGAGTATATTTATATTATCTACATCGATACCCAGCTTTAAGATTAAATCTAGGGTATGATTTTGATAATGTGTAGGTCCTACTACGTTTTGTATAATGCCGACAGAGTTTAATATAGAAGTAAAAGCCCTTGTCAGTGGATCGTCCGCATTATCAAAATGTACGTTAAAGTCTCCTACCATTATTATTTTGTCACTACTTACTGCTAAATTTGCTGCAATATCGGTGAAATCTTTTAAGAAATCTGAGTAAGGCCCTGGTGGTCTATATACATTTGTTAGGGAAAATGCACTTTTATTTACGGATGGACTAATTACATTAATAGACTGCATCTCAAATGAGTTTGAGATATCTAAGTATTTCTGATGAATTTCTAAACAATCACGATATATTATACATATTCCTCCTCCTCTGCCTGACAATCTAGGTCTATGTATATAACTATATCCCACAGGAGTGGTTTCGTTTAGTGTTAAATAATCACCAGATTGAATCCACGTTTCAGTTAGACACATAATATCAATTTTCTGGTGAGTTATAAGGTCATTTACAAAAACTGCTTTTGAGTTGAGCGATCGAATATTGATTAATCCGATTTTCAGATCGGTCATATAGGTAATAATTGGGTGTGAAGTCTGAATATTAGTTAAAAACTTAGGGCGGACTATTTTCTTATGATTTAGTTTAACCCGGGGCACAGACACAGTCTCAATCCTGTGGGATCTTGGTGACGCCTCTAGGCAGCTCGCAGACAGGTTTAACCCGTTAGTCTGCGGCCTGGTCGCGACTCTGGTTAGTCAGCAGCTCCTAGTACTACACTGCCCACTAACTAACAGACTACGGGCTATGCTGCAAGATAACAGGGCAGCGCCATCCTGGGTGGGGTGGACACCGTCCCTGCCTAAAAGACCAGGCTTGCCCTCGAACTCTTTCCAATTATTAATAAAGCCCATTTGATTTGCAGTCAACAAAAAATTCTCCCTGAGTGTGTGTCTGTGTCTCTATGTTCAATAAAAAGTAGTGTCTGTGCGTGCGTGTGTGTGCTTGTATGCCCAGTGGTGGATGGTGCTTTGCCACTAGGGTCTGTCCTCTCTCCCCTTCCTGCACCCCATTCAGTCCCCCAGGGGGCTGTGGCTTCGGTAGAGAGTACGCTGTGCGCAATTTGGCTGCCGCTTCTCGCCGGTGTGTGATTGATTGTCTGTGACTTGTACCTGTGTTAAAATTGTAAAGCGCCTTGGGAATCTGGAAAGGCGCTATATAAATCGAACATTCATTCATTCATTCATTCATTTTCGGAGCACCACTTGGACATCCAGCGGTTTAGCGACGTGAGCCTGCTGTATTGCTCATCGCCGCACCGCATTGGGATGGGGCCAGAGCAGATTACGGCACCAGACATCCTCTGGGCTAATTTAACCACCTCTTTAACATTAGCCTTAGTCTTAGTATTTCAATGTCTTCTTGAAATACTGGTGATGGCAACGTCTTCCATTCAATTCATTCCTGGGGAAAACAAAGTCAGCAGGTACCTCACTTGGTCTTCTGCAAACCAACTGTGTCTGAATTCTCTGACATTCTGTCAGTCAGAACTGAAGGCCAGTTAGCAGGGTCAGTAGACAGAGGCTCATCCTCAGGGACAGGATTTGGTGGAATTTCAGATTGAGACATTTCTAATAAAGAGAAAATGGTATTGTGATTAGTACATGTTATTTACAGCATTTATAGTGTTTACAAAAGTAAAAATATATGCAAAAACACACAAACACACACACCTGAGGAGTCCTGCAAGGAACATGAGGCTGAGACTGTAGATGGCTCCAGGACCATCCCCTAAGAGGCCTGTGTGGTTGCAGAGGTAGATGGCCCCTCATCAGACTCCAGGACCATGTCTTTGGCTGCTGACTCCTCATTTTGGACAGTGGGTGCTCCAGCTCCAAAATATTTCAGAAATGCCCCTGAATTTACAATTTAGATAATATTATAAGTTAGATGATACTTACATCACACATGCATCAGTTACCCTATTAAAATGACCATGATGACCATAATGACCATATTAACATTTGTTACCATCATATTAACTAAGCACAACACTCAACAATTTATTTTAAAAGATATAACATGTAGCTTACAAAATGGTGTGTCAATGTATTCAATTAGTATGTATTCAGTTATTCAATTTAGCATAGCCTATAGCAATAAAAACAAATGCAGTCAGGACATATGTGTGAATTAATTTGCACTTGTTGTGTTACAAACCAAACTAAGTTGTCTGGATGAAATTAGTTGCATGACATGATGCCTCAATTCTAATTCTATTTCAGCAAAATTAAAAAGCAAATATGGTCGCCCTCTGTGACTAATGAGCAACCTATTAGCAAGATGCTAATAAATAGCTATCGCCTAATGTCAATAACGTGAAGTCACTCACAGAAATCTGCATACTTTTATCCTTTGCCCGTTTCTCCTCTTCTTTTTCTAAACTGCACCTGATGGCTTTTTTTGGTCTTTTACCTTGATCCATCTTACCTTTCAACTACAGTCCCTTCCCCCATCAATCAACCAGAGTCACGCGACATAAACAAATTCATGTAGCCTATGACTTTTTTATTTAAAAAATTTTTCTTCACATAGCTAACCCAATTATTACATGAAGGCATGTGGGTGACAGTGGGTCTATGTTCAGTTTAAGAATGAAATATTTGTGTTGTGTGGCCTGGGATCAGTCTATCCCTTCGCCTCACCCCTCCCCCTCACCTCCTCTTACACACACAACCTGTATGACTCTCACTCCGCAGCAAGTTGACGTGACAGTGAGGGCACCCACTCCACTAATCTGACATGGAAATGAGCGGTAGTCTAACTCTAACCCTCTACCTAACCCCCAAAACTGGCTAGTTTTGTTTTCAGTTTTCTCAATGCACTCATGCACCCTAAAATAGATTGCACCCTGGGCAGTTGCCCACATTGCCCATAGCTAAAACTGGCCCTGCTTTTTTTTTTTTTGAATTTGAAGGGAATGAGAAAGATCTTTTGTGAATGTTGGGAATACTTTAATAAATCCAAAGTAATGTAAAATATCTCACAAAGTATTCTCCTTGATCATGCAACAGCATAATGTTTAAGGTCTGTTTCTTAAGCATGTGCTATAGATTTACTTTCTGTAGACCATGATACTTTAGTTTATATGGTTTGTTTTGTCTCCTTGTTTGTATGTTTTAGCTTGGACACAAGTGACAGTCGCCTCCCAATAATCTGTCGGGATGAGGCATCCACAGATGAAACATATGATGAGATGTTTCCAGAGAGCAACTGTGACCAGAACAGGCTCTCCACAGAAATGTAACACCTCTACCACTATTGTCTATATTGATCATTTCACATTTTAGCTAATATTATTAAGTCTTGGCCAAGGCCTCTTTCAGTATTCTCTATATATGCTATTCACTGAAATGGTGCATGAACCAAATATGTATCTTAAATATATACCATGCATATGGGATGTTTGTATGTATGTGTGCATGTGTTTGTGACAGATTGGCTTTGCAGGATGAAGAGTGTAAACAGTTAGCTGTAACTGGGGAAGAAGATGTAGGAGAGGACAGAAGACCATGGCAGTCTCCTCGACGAGCCTTTCTCTGTCCCACTGCACTCAGTAAAAATATGCAAACACACAAAGAACTGAATAGCACTGTCATCAGTGTTGTTATAATAATCATTTAAATACCTGCCCACTTTTTCTATGTCAAACACAGGTCGACGATCTTCCTTTCATTTAGAGTGTCTGAGGAGACAGACCAGAGCTGATCCTTCTCAAAAGACAGCACTATCTTTGCACCTAGTTCAGCACCAGGTAAGTCACACATCAATAATGGGCAGTCGTACATACAAATCTATTTTGCAGTCTTGATGAAAAGTCAGCCAACAGGGACTTGATGCACTTGCAGTGCATGAAAAAGATCTGTTGAGAGTGTCATACTCAAGACTAATTTCTTGATATTGTATTGTAGCACAGACACCTAAGCTTTGTTGTTGCGGTCTAAAAAGGTTTGATTCATATTAATTTCTTGTGTGAAGATATGGATAATAATTTTGCAAAAGTGAGCAGTCAATTCTGAAAGAAGAGAATAAAGACAAAATGGTAGTTTAACCTTATGAGTCCTTAAGGCCTTTTCTCTGCTTAAGCATACGTGTCACGCTACAGCCCCGAACCCCTCCCTTCGGGTGTGTGTTAATGTGGTCCATGTCTTTATATGTATGTCCGTGGGTGTGGCTCTGTGTGTGTGTGTGTGTGTTCACTTGTCTCGTTAGACTAATGTGTTTCATGCAGTGCTTGTTAGGCTACGTGTATATAGTGTGTGTGTTTGTATCATTTAGTGCTCGTCTTTAATGTGACAATCGTAGTGTGTTAAACTTTCAGCACGCCGTGAGCGTGTATTGTTTAGTGTGTTCTACTGGTGTTTCGATAGGTTGTGAGCGTGTACTGTTCAGTGTGATTGACTCTGTTGCGATACGCCGTGAGTGTGTCCAGGGTCAAGCTTAATAAACATAGCCTTTGAACGCACCTCGTCTTTGCATCCTCAACTCCCTCACGGCCGTTACAGAAAGATGAGCCATAAGGATGCCAGGATTCCTGCCATCGGGAAAGAGGTCAAGCAAGCATGGGACAAAGAAGGGGAGGCACCAGCGTGCTCCCTCTCCCAGGTCCCATCACACGCCCTCACCCGGAGAGCAGTGCGAAGTACCGGACGTGGCCTCGGAGAGTGAGGGAGAGCGTATATTCGCCTACCTTCAGCAACATGCTCGTGAGGCTGAGGAGGAGGGACTTGCAGGCTACTACCGTAGACTCGCGGATGAAACCTGGTCGAACCGTGCCTGTCAGTTGGCGAGGGACTCCTCTCCCCTGGCAAGAGAGGTGCACATAGGCACAGAAGGAGACGTGATGCTCGCCACCGGAGAGGTGGTGTTTGTGCTGCCAGAGGTCGAATTCGGGGACGAAGACTCAGAGTAGGAGGAATAGTATTCTCCCTCAGTGTGCTCGGAGAGCACCGTTTATTATGAGGGGGATGACGTCAGCCCCCCTGCGTCGGAGTACGCAGCTGATCCAGAGGAGTGTGGTGAGAATGTCAGCCCCCCTCGGTCCGAGTACGCGGAGGAAGAGTATTCTCCCTCGGTGTACTCTGAAAGCACCATTTACTACGAGGGGGATGACGTCAGCCCCCCTCCGTCCCTCCGTCAGAGCACGCAGCTGACCGAGAAGAGTGTGGTGAGAGTGTCAGCCCCTCTCCATCCGAGTACAATGAGGAGACCAGTTGCCCTCGGCCCGAAGGCTCAGAGGACGGAGCAAGCTCGGAAGAGGAAGCAGAGAGCCTGCCCTCTTCAGAACACTCCGAGGTGACAGTGAAGTTGTGGGAGAGAGGCCACCAGGCCAAGGACACTCTGCGATGTTCCTCGGAGGAGGAGAGCAGGGACTGTCCGGAGGGCAGTACACCTGAGGCCACCAGTATGAGGAGCTGCTACTCCTCAGAGAGGGAGATTGAGATCGAGGAGAGACAGCAAGAGACGCTGCATAAAGCTCCCCCTCCAGGAGCGTGGCTCGGGTATGACCCCGCAGAGCGTCCTCACAGGGCGTGTCACAGTACTCCTAGGCAGCCCCGCATCGGATAGCGCCCTCCAGTGTCTGCCAGAGGGACCACACACCGTCCGGCCCAGAAAACGGAGCCTGCGCAAGCTACTGTGACTGCCAATGCGGGGGAGCGCCCACGGGGCTCCGCGAGAGGACAGGAAGGAAAAGGATTGGGTCGAAACCGATCACCCCAGGACTGCCCTTTTCCTCATTCACGGGGTTGCAGGCGTGGAAGCCTGGTTTTCTGTTTCCCCTGATTCCTGTGCCTGTGTTTTTGTCTGTCCCATTGTTTCTCCCCAATCCTTTGTTCCCTTTCATGCCCTTCGTGTTACATGTACCTGTTTGTCTCTTTGTGAATGTGCCTGTGTTGTCTAATGTGTTTTCCCCTGTCTTCACAGGGGGGGTGTACTAGGCTGGTGTGTGGCAGGCTCTCCACCGTGGGTCGACATCTCCAGGGCACACGTGATTCCGGTGGCTCCGGATCTGCCCATTGTTGTGGGTCCGGGGCTTTGTTGCTGCAATAGGCACCCCGGGACGGGTAGGGCCCTTGGTGGGGGGCTCTGTCACGCTACAGCCCCGAACCCCTCCCTTCTGGCGTGTGTTAATGTGGTCCATGTCTTTACATGTACGTCCGTGGGTGTGGCTGTGTGTGTGTTCACTTGTCTCATTAGACTAATGTGTTTCACGCGGTGCTTGTTAGGCTATGTGTATATAGTGCGTGTGTTTGTATCGTTTGGTGCTCGTCTTTAATGTGACATTCATAGTGTGTTAAACTGTTTCAGCAAGCCGTGAGCGTGTACTGTTTAGTGTGTTGTACTGGTGTTTCGATACGTCGTGAGCGTGTACTGTTCAGGGTTATTGACTCTGTTGCGATACGCCGTGAGTGTCCAGCGTCAAGCTTAATAAATGTAGCCTTTGAACGTACCTCATCTTTGCATCCTCGACTCCCTCGCGGCCGTTACAATATGATTATTAAATTGTCTCTAAAATTACTTCCTTATAGCATTATACCTATACCAAATATTTCATATCAAAATGTTCACAATAATCTTATCTCTCACCCTAATGAAGTTCCATTTGACCTAGAGTCACTGGTGTAGAAAACACAGGGCATGCTATTTCCCACCCAAAATAGAAAGCAGCTGCATTTGTCCCCCCAAAAATTATACCATGGGCATGCAGAGAAAAAAAATGCTTTTGTTTTTTAAATTTTTTTTAACTTTCATTTTTAAAGCGCCACCAAAAGCGAGTTAACATGTTTGAAACCTGAAACATGATTAAACATTAGTACTGCATTAATACTAATTATTAATGTTAGTCCTATCTCAGACAATCTCAGTGTTAACATAAATTGTTTAGTAATCTAAGCTGTTTAGTAATTTTAGCATAATGCAACGGAAAAATTAAAACTTCATAGAACACAACGTTACTGGTGTTTTTTTAAGAAGAGTAGCATTATCTTAAGTAAACAACTGGCTTTACGCACAAATACAAGACCATGTCCATCAGTCATTAACCTAGCCTAGTTTTAGCCTAGCTACAGTGGAATCGGTGTATAGCTAGCTAATATTTTGGGTACGGGGTGAGCTTTGATTCAGCAAATTTGTGTTAGTACTAGCCACTCATCACCAGAGAAACATCAGCTCACCCTATAACACTTATGATTGCCTAGCTCCAGCTTTACTGGTTCTCAAATACAATAATCTTCCTGCCAACATTAGAACACACATATATAAAGTAGGTGCTGCATCTCCTTCCACACTCCATTCATATATCACCACTACACCACCCCAAAAGCTACGATGATTAAAAGTAAATGAAAATGTCTTAAAGATTAAACTATTATCTGGAAGATACTGGAGTGTCTTATATTAATGCTGAAATTAGACAAAAGCTAGGTCTGAAATGTAAGCTAAAATGAACTGGCTAAAATATATGTATCACACTACCTTGGTCAGAGTCCTATACTAGTGAGTATAAATGATAATAGCAGCAAACCAGACAGGGAGAACACTTGCTGCAATTGTTTGGTTTGATGATCTAAGATCTGTAGCCATTATTAGTAGATTTTAACACTTTGAACACTCTCTTCACTTTGAGCACACTCTGAAATTGCGATATAATGTATCGCAATTCTCAAATCAGATTTTTTAGGTTTTGGTTTAAATAGCACTAACCACTCGGAACCAAAGAAAAGTCGGCCCACCCAGCCCCTGCGCGCATCACTAGTCCACCTAGAGTGCCGCGGTTGTCTGTGAAGATAGTGAAGGTGTGGAAACATAGGCACAGGAATCGCTGTTTAGTCAGTGAGGAAGACACCCATTGTTACGTCCAGCTCCTCCCCCCTCCCCATTCCCTTGTTATCTGCCCTAGCCCCTTATTTTCTCGTTTCCTTGGATTCCCTTCTGTCTGTCACGCCCCTGTCCTCAAGTGTGTCACCTGCGTCTCGTTTCTCTCCCCCGTTTCAGAGTATTTAATCCCCTCTGTTTTATCCCTTGTTGCTGGTCATTATGTCCTGTACATCGTCTCAATGCTTCCGTGCTCCAGTTCCTCCGTGTTCCAATCTTGTTCTTCATCCGTTTCCTCGTGTGGCGGTTTGGTTAGGTCTGTTTTGTCTTCCTCATGTTCTATTCCTCGTTGCTGCTCGTCAAGTATTTCCTCAACTTACCTTTAATGCTTTTCGTTGGTTGTCGTAGTTTATTTGGTTGTTACCCTAATGTTTACTTCTTCCAGTAATGCCTGTGTCTAAGCAGTCTGGGTTTGTTCGGTAGTTTAGTCTAGTTTTTACAGCGTGAGTTTTGTGTTTTGGGTTTCCTGTGTTTTATGCCTATGTGTATCAGTCTTTATTTTCGTTCAGTGTTTCGGTCCTAGTTTAACTCATATTCGTATTCAGTAGTTCTGCCATACCCTGTTCATGCTTGGTTGTAGTGTTAACTTTGTGCCTCTTGATTCATGTGTTTTATGCTTGTGTCTAATTAGTTCATGTCCGTTCAGTAGTGCCAAGTCTCAAATACAATAACAATTTTCTTGCAATCACTAATTGCATCAAAGTGGGACTGAGTTAAAATGTGACTGATCAATGACTTTGTATTACATTACAAGCTTCTCGAAGAATCAATAGATCAAAATTCATGTGTGCAAGTGAAAAAAAAGCATTGCAGCAGCTATAAAAATAAGGACTTATCTGCACAGAGCAGTGTTTAGTATGGCCAAAACATATCCATTCATCTATACTATATTATTCTGTGCAATATTTTCACACACAAAACTGCAAAGTAAACATTTACTAATGGACAGTCATTTTAGGCAAAAGTCATGACTATTTTATCATGAATCAATTACATGAAATTTGCAACGTCTAGCTAGCATTAGCTAACTAGCAGATGTCATGCCTAAAAGTGAATGTGTAAGTCCACTATCATAGTGAGCAATATTGTAAAATGTCATTCATTCAACCATTGATGTGTTTTACTTTTATCATTGATATGTTTTATTTTTTTAGTTCATCAAAGGAATTAAACCCCTCAGATCTCAAGCTTCTTTATCTTCATCACTATTATGTACATTAGATAGCTAGCTAGGACATTATTCCTAAATATATACTTAGGGGTGGGACGCGATTAAAAAAATTAATCGAATTAATCGGAAGCTTTGTAATTAATTAATCGAAATTAATCGCATTTTAATCGCATTTCAGTATTTAACATGAGAAATAATAATTTATGTTTGAATGAAACTTCAACATGTTTTTTAATACCATTTTAGATGGTAGACTTTCTTTAATTTCCCAGGCCTCTGCCACAGGCATCTTCATAGTGCCTAGAAGTGGTCTTCTGCATGCTCAAAGCAAATGACTGGATCTTCATCATCTATAGATTCATCATCTATAATATGAGCTGTCACACCAAGATAATTCTTGTTGCTAACAAAGGTCCAGTGATCCCCAGTCAGAGCCACATTTGTGGCACTCTTCACAATAACTTGTTTTACTTCCCTTTCCTAATCATACAGCTGCTGGATTTTCTTCTACATTGTCTCTCTGGACGGCAGTTCGTAACTTGCATCAGCTGACACAATATGCAGCGCTTCTTGTAAGAGAGCGGTCTACAGTCCACAGCAATCCATCTCGCCAGTGAATTGGTCAATTTATCTGACATGGACATTTTATTTCTTAATTTGAACCCCGACATGTGGTCGAGTGTTGACTCGCGACACTGTTTGCTCGTACTAGGAATACATTTATCAGCTAAGTTATCATTAATGACCTGTGCGTTAGCCGCAACATGTTTTGCGTTGAGGTGGTAACGAAGGGTGGAAGTGCTCCTGTGATAAGCGAACTCCTTCCTGCATAAAGTGCAAATAACACTATTTGTGTTTGTACTTCCATCTGGAAGTTTCTTATATTTAAATTTCCCATCCACCAGCGTAGCCTCTTCAGTCATCTCCATCATGCTCATCTTATTGTGCGTCCATATAATCTGTATGTCTGGAACTCGTGCACTGAGAAACATTCCACGGTGCAAAAGTGTCTCATGCGTTAAAATGCGTTAATTTTTTTTGTGCGTTAATTTTCCTGTAATTAATTAATCGACATTAACGCGTTAAAGTCCCACCCCTAATATATATATATATCAGTAGCGAACCGTGACCATTAAACCTGGGCCCTTCATGCCTTCTGCAATTTTTTTATTTTAACATTTGCTGATGTCAGCAAGACATCTCATTCTCAGCACAGAAACTTGTGCACATGTGCAAAAATAACAAGAAATAAAATAAAATTGAAATGATTCACAAACATGCCTTCATGTAAATGATTATAAACATAATGAGTATGAAAATACTTATTATACTAACTTAAATACAGTATACACTTAAACAATAGATTCATATAAATAAAATAAATAAAAATAGCCTACATGGCATGAAATGTTAAATGAAATGTAAGTTATGTATTTGTACATTTTTTCAAATAATAAATCAACAATTGATAAAAAAAGAATTCCCAGTGCAGCCAAACAAATGTACCCTCTAGAAAGAGACTCAAAAAGTCCCAAAAACATCTCCCCTCCTTTCATTTCCCTGAAAATATTGCTGGGCAATATCTCGTCTGTCCAGTTTGTCAAGGATGTCTTGGTGAATATGGCACACAGCAACGCCATTGAGCCTTTTTTGAGTCATGGTTGATCGCAACCAAGTTTTCAGCTTGCGTAATGCACTGAAGCTGCGCTCTGCCTCAGCAGATGATATGGGCACCACCATCAGCAACCTTACAAGTCTCTCTACCTGATCAAACAGGCCACGGACTAAAACTAAAGGGACGATGACCATCAAGTGTTTCTGCAGTTCCATATTTTGACCCTAGATGTCGACATTCACCATGTAAAGTTTTAGACACATCACATGCATAGATCAGGAGTTATTCAGAAAAAAGTGAAGTGTGTACACAGTGTAAAAGTGTCTAAAAAGCAACCCAACCTCTACAAATTATATAAAAAAACAAATTTTCCAACAATTTTTGCAGGAAAAGACAGTGTTTATGTATTATCTACTCTTGGCAGAATCTCATAGCGACAGAGGCCGCCAGGCAGCGGTTTCCGTTTCCGGGTAAAGGCTCCTGTTTGACATGCCGCACTCTTTTGGCTCTAATTCAAGAACCATACGTAGAGTAAAACGGATTATCGCATCGTAATCCGGAGAGTCAGACGGTTTGAATGGTATATAATATGTCCACATTGGATAAAATATGTATTTATAAAAACCGTAAATATGAAATGTATGAATATTTTTTATAAAACATATTTTTCGCCAAATTTGTTTCTTTTCTGAAAGGAAATACAGCTAAACTGGCTAGATAGCTGGAAACAGAGATTCTAAGCTTTCATATGACATATTGGGTCTCTATATTGAGCCTGTAATTATTCATAAACACTGGCAAATATTAATCATGACGAATTCTGATCCACCGGCGGGCCAAATTAAACTATGAAATGCTCAGTTCAGAGGTTACCTTGTTCGGAGCTCCGTGTTCCAGTTCCAAATCCAATGTAAATTTAATGCAGTCTACAGGCACAGACACGGGCAGTTATGAGCTCGTGGACATTGTGGAGCACGGAATTTAACAAATGTACAGTTAATTAAATCAAAACCCCAACGTTTATGCTTGTAGATGCTAGATTTCGGATGGGGTCAATACAAATCTGGAGGGGACATGTCCCCTCCCGTCCCCAGTGCCATCTGCGCCCCTGGTTTCAAGTTCTCTTATCTTCATCACTACTAACTGTATTGCTACAAGCATTAGCTAGCTAGCTAGTAGCAGGTGTTGTGCAACATCAGCAGATGTTTTGCATAACATTCCAGCCAGCTGGTTAGCCAGATTTCAATTGAATGATAAAACTTTACTGCCGATTGTAAACATTCATTGTTGATTTCATAGATTTAATTTTTCCCTTGCATTTTTCATGAAACTAAGCTACTCTTCAAATTCCACAAGCAACTGAATTTTCCACAAGCAACTGATTGCTCTGTCTTCAGTGCCAGCCTTCTAATGAATTTCCTAATTCCATTGGCAAATTCAGTTTTGCTCTTCTTTCAGAGATAAAATCTGTGTTAGACACACTTTATTCTTGGCTTTCTCTGTTAAGGAATGCTTTACCATGACATTACTTCATTAAATGACTGCTTGAATGACCCCAATACTATTTATACCTATTCATGGTAATAACCAGAGGTGGAAAGAGTACTGAAAAATTGTAATTGAGTAAAAATATCTACTTTGCCTAAATTCTACTCAGAGTAAAATTAAAATTACCCATCTCAAATTTTACTCGAGTAAAAGTACAAAATTACTTCATTTAGAATATAATTTGAGTGAAAGTTACTTAATTACTTTCAATTATTTAATGAAAAAAATCAAATTCAGCACAAGTTGAAAAAGATCAGCTGGGCTCAGGAACATACTTCCTCACAGCACAAGGACAATGACAACCTGTACCATAAAGTGCAAACAATTTTCAAGCCTATTGTCCAACGGACAACACTATTATAAGAATAAAGAAATTTAAATTACAAATTATTCAAAAAAACAAAATGCACACAAAATAAAATGCCCACAAGATACCACAAATCAAAATAAAATGCCACAGGATCCCTTGCTTGCTTATGGTTGTCCATCGAGTCAGATGATGACGTCCACTTCTATTCTTAACGGTGAGTTTTCTGATGGCTGTATAGTCCTATCCTGGACCTACATGTCCTGTTGCAGGTGGGACATGTAAATAAGGTGGTAGTGTTACTGGCAACCATAGGTGCATTTCTCCTTCTGAGCCTCCTCTGTTGTCTCCTAGCTGTCCTTGCATCCTCCAGAACTTGGATCCCATCTGCACACATCTTCCTCCAGGTGATGCGATCAGCAGCCAAGTGCTCCAGGTCTCCATATTTGATGTTACATTTCTTTAGGGCTGCTTTCAGCTGGTTTTTATAATGCTTCTTTTGGCCCCCAGCTGTGCGCTGTCCAAAGTCTAGTTGTCCATACAGCACTTTGCGAGGTAGCCGATTCTGGGACATTCTTATGACATGCCCCAGCCATCGCAATAGATGTTGGGTGATGGTTGCTTCAATACTAATACAGCCTGCTTTACTGAGGATCTCGGTGTATGGCACTCGATCCTGCCAAGTTATCCCCAAGATACGCTGAAGACAGGATATGTGGAAGTGTTCCATGGTCTTGATGTGTCGGCTGTAAGTGACCCAGGCTTCACAGCTATAGAGAAGAGTGGTGATACAAACAGCTTGATAGACACAGACTTTAGTATGAAGATGTACATTTTTGTTCTGGAAGACCCGGCGCCTGAGTCTCCCAAAAGCAACTGATGCTTGATGGATTCGGTGTTGGACCTCATTGTCAATGCAGTTGTCATCAGAGAGGATACTTCCCAGGTATCTAAATGATTGGGATACAGACAGATGTGTGCCTGAAAGAGTGAAGACGGGTGGTGTAGATGGGGTGACAGCACTCCATTGACAGAGTACCTCTGTTTCCGTGATGTTAATGGTCAGCCCCAACCTGCTGTATGCCCTCAATGCTGCATCAAGTACTGGAGGTCCTGTGGGGTATGAGCCACGAGAGCACAGTCATCTGCATATTGTAACTCAAGGATCTTTACCCTGTGAAGCTTGGTAATTGCATGCAGCCTCCTGATGTTGAAAAGATTTCCATCTAGTCTGTAGGCTACTGTAATCCCACTGTTGTTCTCAATCTCTTTGTGGAGGAGCTGTGTGACGCATATAAGAAAAATGTTAAAAAGTAAAGGGGCTAATACACACCCCTGTCTGACTCCTGTTCGCACAGGGAAAGGAGAAGACTCTTGTCCTCCTATTATCACCCTGGAGGTCATCCCATCATGAAATTGACGCAGTATGTTAACAAATTTGTTCGGGCATCCGATTCTAAGGAGAATATCCCACAGAAGATCTCTCTGCACTGTGTCAAAGGCCTTAGAGAGGTCAACAAAAGCCATAAATATGTCCCTATGTGGTTCCCCGCACTTTTCCTGAAGTTGCTGGGCTGTAAAGTTCATGTCTACAGTGCTTCTGTTTCTTCTAACACCACACTGTGACTCAGGCAGCATTGACTCCGTAATGTTATTAATCAGCCTCTGGAGCATCACTTTTGCTAAGACCTTGCCGGCCACAGCAAGCAGAGATATACCTCTGTAGTTTCCACATGTGGCCTTGTCACCCTTCTTATAGATGGTGACAATATAGCCATTTCTCCACTGCTGTGGTACGTTCTCTTCAGCCCAGACCTTGGTGATGTATTGGTGGAGTGTTTTTGTACAGATGTACCCCCCTTGCTTAATCAGTTCTGCAGGGATTCTGTCAGTGCCAGGAGACTTATTGTTCTTCAAAGAGTGGACAGCTGACAAAACCTCCCCGAATGTTGGGGGCTGATCAAGGTTTTCAAATTGTGAGTGTTCAGGCAGCTCATTCAAAATAGTGCGGTCTACATCAGCATCCTAGTTTAACAGGTTGTTAAAATGTTCAGTCCACATTTTGAGAATCTCATTCCGGTCTTTAGGATTATGAGCCCGTCAGCTGTTTTTAAGGGAGTGATTCTGTGGGTAGTTGGACGATAGATAGATAGATAGATAGATAGATAGATAGATAGATAGATAGATAGATAGATAGATAGATAGATTGATAGATTGATTGATTCCTGAATTCCAGTAACAAGGTACATGACAAATTACAGCAGCAAAAAAGGTACATGACAAGAATTACAGCAGCCAAAATTAGTACTGGAACAATGTGCAATAATGTGTGGAAGTGGAGGTAGTGCAATAATACAATAGTACAAGTAGTGGAAGTAGTGCAATAATACAATAGTAAAGTGAAAAAGTACAGGTAATAAAAAATAGAAATACTGAAAATAGAGGTAAGGTATGATTTGGAATCAGACAGAAGGCGTCAGGGTGCTTTGTTTGTAGCGCTGCAACGGTGGAGTGGATGACGTCACACGCTGCCTGCGCGTCCGCCCGGGGTGGAATGTAAACACACACAAAGATGGCGTGTGAGAGCTCCTGCGGCATGTAATATGGTCTGAGGCTCACCGCTAACAGTTCTATGTCCCGACAGCAGATAGCCTCCTTCACGCTTACGTGACCAGGGTTGCACCACCAGGTGTTGATGAAAAGCACAAGCCCCCCACCTTTGCGTTTCCCGCTGAGCTTCGAGTCCCTGTTCGCTCGCACCGTAGAGAATCCAGGTAGCTCCACGTTAGCGTCCGGGGTGTCGGGGGTGAGCCAGGTCTCGGTGAAACACAGCACACTGCACTCCCTGTAGAGCTTCTGGTTCTTCACCAGACTAGCCAGCTCATCGGTTTTGTTGGTCAGCAAGTTGACATTCCCCATAACCACAGACGGAACCGAGGGTTTATATCTCCACCGCTTCTCCGTCTTCTTAGCCTTTAGCATAGCACCGGCTCTGCAGCCCCAATACTTCCGCCTCAGCTCCCCCGGGATTGTTTGGACAATGCCCCCGCGTCCCGTGGGACGGAGGCTCAGCAGTTGTTCCTGGGAATAGAATCGAAACTCTACGCTGCACTCCATACCACTATGACAATATATTAAAATATTCTTAGGATATAAATAAGATGCACTTTGGTTGTGCGTAAAAACCTGAGACAATAAATAAAGTTTAAAGAAACTTGAGAAAAAGAGAAAAACAGAACACACAAAGACGGAGCTACTGGAAAAGGCAGCCACTCGCGCCGGAAGTACTTGACTGCATTATAGAAGTTATGCATGTCTTTTTATCTGCAAAAGACTGAATTTCCTGCACCTTTGCTGCCCACCACTCATTTTGCATGGTCCGCAGGGTCCTCTGCACATCCTGTCGAGATTTCTGCCATTGCTGTGTAGGTACCATGCCTCCACAGACAAAGGAAGGGGGGTGCTCCCCCTAGGTGCATGGCCCACGTCAGGACGGATGCGGAACTACGTCATCAGACGAATCCCCTTTAAAAGGGGGGATCCCCCTTTGTTCGTTCTCTCTACCTGGCTGCATCAAAGTAGCTACCTAGAGACGAAGAGCGCGCACACCTTCGGGAATAAAGCGGTATTGGTTCTGCACTCGAACCCTGTGCAGCACGCGACGCAAGAAGTAACTAGTTCGCTACTTTTATTTCTTTTGCGGAGTTCGCTAAAACCAATCGCTTCAGCTAGCCGACGATTAAGAACTGTTTGAACATTCGCGCGACGGCCGGACCTCCGCGAGTTCATCTTAACGTCGACAGCGACCACTTCCCCGGGACACCACGCAACGGACCATCGAGGGACCGCCGATTGAACGGCCACCACAGCTTCCCCTGGACGGAGCAACGCGATCCAGCGGAACCTTCTTCACGAAAGCGCACGAAGGAGTCCTCCTCAAGAGGCTACCTGGCCTACTGCGCGGGCCGCGGACTGAACAACTCAAAGTAAGACTGTGCATCTGGGCAGACTTAGAACAATATCTTGTTTTACTGCTTTCTGTGTGCTTAGATCGATGCTTTGTGAACGCTTGTTTGCAGTGGTGTTTATAATCACGTTCATGTTAAACCGTACTCTGTTTAAGGCTTAAAGAGATATTCTGTTCAAAGCTTAAATAGGTATTCTGTTTAAACTTGTTCGATTATTCCCACTGATTCTTTTATTTCGTATAACTGTTAAACGTGTGTCCCACTATACGCTCGTTGGGGCTGTATAGTGACCGACGATACCGTGTCTTAGTTGGAGGAAATTTGCGTTGTTTGTGGCTGTAGTGAGAACTCGGTTTAAGTTTCGCGCCATCGAGTTTCCCTTTGTCTCAAAGATCTCCTCCCCCATACGCACGTACACACGCACGCGCATCCGCGCGCACTCGAAGACACGCACGCGCATCCGCGCGCACTCGAATACACGCACGCGCATCCGCGCACACTCGAATACACATCCACACACACACACCCGCATACCTACACACACACACACACACACACACACACACACACACTAGCCAACCCTCCTGTCCCCTTTGTTTGCTATGCTTTTATTACTATGCTTTGTGATCAATAAATGTTTTTATGTTTAAATACTGTCGTTTGAGTCGTTGCCTCTCTGTTACAACCTGAAGCCAGAACTATTATTTGAACTGTAACCTTCAGATTTATAGTTTGTTAATCAAACAATTTGGGCTACGGGAGTTGACCACAATTAGTGGCGACCTTAGTTAAATGAGTTTATATAAAATTTGGGTAAATTTAACACTGTCTGAACTCCCACCATTTCGTAGGTAATTTTATGAGACTGATTACTAAATAAATTTGGCCAGCACCCACATAATTGGTGCGCCGCGTGAGGGATAGTTGCTTGGCTTCAGTTGTAACCGCGACAACGACTGCGCAGTAACAACCGCATAGTTAAAGGTATATACACCCATCCCGCCACTAGGTGGCGCCAAAATCTAAAAACAAAGGTTTTGTTTCATATACACTCATCCATACCGGATAACACTAGATGTAATTTCAACACATAAATACATCACATTTTCCCTAAGAATAACAACTAACCATACTTCTCTAATTTGATCAGTGCTAATTAATGAGCAACCACCTTTTACTGTCGAATCTTATTAATTAGGACTTTTGTTGATCACATCTGGGGTGTTGTTATTCAGTAACCATTGACTGGTAATGAATTAACTAAGTTATATTGATAAGCATTGATGTTTTGATATACTGATGTTGATTGAATTCAGAGTAGCCTTTTCACCTAACTGAAAGTTCGGTTGCTTGCTCCTGTTGAATAGAATTTAATGCTGGTACACATCACTGGAGGTAGCTAGCATGTGTGCTAACTGTAGTCCACCCTTGCCGCAACTAGAATAGATCCCTTAGCCGCTCCAGTACATTGGGTTTGCAGAAGTTGCTGCTCCTCGCTTGTTGCCCTATTTGATATAGTCAAGGCTTGGTGCTAGCTTCATATTCCCTTTTAATACACTGCTTATGGTTCCTATTTGAGACATTCAAGGCTTGGTGCTAACGTCCTACACCGTTTGAGTACATTGCTGGTCCCCATCTGATAGATTCAAGGTTTGCTGCTAGCTTCAGATTCCTTTTGAGTACATGCTTGTTGTCGTTTGACCTAGTCAAGGCTTAGTGCTGGTCCTATACACGTTGAGTACAGTGCATAGCCTGCTTGCCCCTAGGAGAACTGAGCCCTAGTCATAGGCCTGAGAATGAGCACAGCATCAGCATCCCGACGCAACTCTGGGGAGCAACCCCAGCAACCCCCTCACATCTCCCTTCCCAACCTGATCAGCCAACTCATCCGGCTGCCTGAAGAAGAGGAGAACAGCATCCAGCAATATTCCAGGGAGGACTGTGAGAGGAAGATAGGTGAAATGGTGGCTTTTATCCAGCAAGCTTCTGAGGTCAACATTCAGGAGGCCATTGGTCGAATATTCCTGCTCTTCCACAAGAAAACCAGGATGGAGCTAGATGCCCTGCAGGAGGAGGTGGATGACCTGACCAGTGCGCGACAGAGGCAGGAGGATGCCGGCTCGGGAGATGAGAGCGACCTGGAGGTGAGGTCCATAGTGGAGGCAGTCAGCAGGATGTCCCTTCGCTCCCAGAACCCCAGAGATGGCCATGTCGTGCCTCCCCTGGAGCCAATACCATCTCGCTGGGACTCACGAGGTACCAGACAACCCAGCCTACGCCTCAGTCCGCCACGGCCAGCAGTATCAAGGACTGCTCCACGCCACCACACTTCAGGTTATGACTCAGAGGAGGAACACCCTGAAGAGCTCCGCCCAATACGGGCTCCCCGAACCCCCTCCAGGGTTCTCACGTCCCGCCACGCGCCTGAGAGACCCCGAACTACGCATCAGCACTACTCCTCCTCCATGTCCCCCTTTTTCTTCTCACCCCCACGACGAGAGTCAACTCGCTGCTCCTACCGCTCTGACGCTCAGCACCAGGAACAAGTTCGCTTTGCTGACCAACAGCGGAAGGGCCTCCTAGATGCGCGGAGAGCTGCACACTCCAGACCTCCCTACCAGGACTTCAGAGACTACGGTCCTGATGACTACTCCCCGGAAAGAGAAGAGCCCCTGCACCAAGGCAGATATGACGGACGCATCCTCCAGTCTCCTCAGCGTGGCAGGTACGAGCCACATCACTATAGCTTCGCCCGAGAACCAAGACCTAGTGATGCCCCACGCCTGAAGCAGCTGGACGCCCTCGCCAAAGACATTGAGCGCTTTGATCCAGAGAAGCGTGACCACAACATTGAAGACTACCTCAGAGAGATAAGGCACTGTCTTCTCGACCTACCTCACTCCACCCACAGAGAGAGAGTCAAGTTAATCTGGAAGACGACTTCCAGATCAGTCCACGCATTCATAGAGGCCCAGCCAGCGGACACCCGTGACGACTTTGACCTGCTCTGTGAAGCCCTAGCAGAGGAATACTCCCCTTTTGCAGATGAAACCTCTGCGACCATTTCAGCCATCCAAATTAAGCATGGCCGCCACGAACATCCCCGCGACTTCTACACTCGCCTGAGACACGCCTACTTCCAAGGAAGAAATGGCCCAGGACTGGAAGAAGACAGAGCCTTCAAGTCACTCTTCCTGCACAACCTGCATCCATGCGTGCGCACCCACGTGACTCTCCTCACCCGGCAAGGTGACCCATCCATGCGTGACATTCGGAAGATGGCACAGATGGCCTGGGAGACAATCGTCCGACCTGGGGATAAGAGAGAAGAGAATCCCCGAGTACTTGCCACGCAGGACTCCGCTGGCGAATCCCTAGGATTAGAAGGATCAGAGGTACCGAATAGCAGCCGGGTCCCCCATGGGGCTACCATGTCTCACAGCTCCCACTTCGAGAGGAAGCCAAGGGATTGGAAAGATGGACACCAACAGTCAAAGGTGGGTGACCGACACCAATCAAGGGCTCACCAGAAGGGCCGTGACAACCAGTACTCCTCCCGTGAGCCTAAGCGATCACCCCGAGAGAACAGATGGGACAGCCGGAATCGGACCTCTCGACCCCAAGAACACAGAGACCGAGGCAGAGGTCTAGAGCATGAGTCACAAGCCACCGCCGAATTAAGGACAGAGCTTCAGCTTCTCAAGGACACAATCGCAAAGATGTCCCAGGAGAAGGATTTGAGCACAAACCAGTCCTCCAAGGACAGCGAGAAACGCCCTCGTGAGGACGGTGGAGGCCCCTCAGTCGCGTGACTAGGTCAAGAACCCTCCCCACCACCATCTCGAGTCTATCTCGTTGGCTGGCGAAAGGAACCGTCAAGCAAGAACACCCTGCCACCGGCTGCGGAACAAACTCCCTCCGTCCTTTCTGTCTCCTCCTCCCCACTCCTGCAGTTCCTTGGAGACCTGGTCCGGAAAGGCAGCGCCCAACGCATCTACACCAAGGTCCTCATAGAAGATCACCTAAGTGTCAATGCGCTGTTGGATACCGGGTCAGAAATCAGCCTCATATGCACAGACACATTCGCCACTGTGAGACAGGCCTCACTCGCCATGGGGAGATGCCTCAACATTGAGTCCTGTCAGCTTAGCATCACCAGCTATACGCAGGACCACGCCCCAATCAACCAGAGAGCTTGGTTGGAGTTCACACTCCAAGAGATGAAACTCGTGCACCCGGTATACATCTCTAAATTCGACACAGAACAGCTACTCATCGGTCAAGACCTGCTGGATAGACTGGCTCCTCTGATTGACTGCCGCCGTGGGCAGTTATGGGCCCAAGTCACAGTCCCCAAGCCTGTCGGTGACCGAGCTAAAGGATACAACTGTGACATGATAACCACTCTCCAAGCACAAAGGAACCCACAGACTACACCCAGCCAAGGCTCAAGAGATCCAGGGGATGACGCTTCTAATGAGGGGAACCGCACACACTCAGCAAGCGCACGCCCAACGTCGCCCCAGTGTCGGACTTGGCCAACCGGACTCTCTCACCACCACGAAACCTTCCTCTGCACATTTGAAGAGAGCATTGCTCACCCCCAGATCACAGGGGGCATCGTGGTAAACGGCACAGCCATCCCAGACGTGCTGTTAGCATGGTGGTCAGAGAAATCTGCTGTCAGCCAAGACCTATTTGAAACTCTGAGCAGCTGTAACACTCCTCCTGCGTTTGTGGCTAACAGCCACAAGTTCCCAACTCTCCAGTCACCAAAACACCATGTCAAGGCTATAGGAATCTGTGCTCTCTCTCTCACCATTGGGAAGAAACAATTCGTGCATTACATGAGTGTAGTTCCTAACCTGACCCCTCCCGTCCTGGTGGGGGCAGATGCTTTGGTTCGCCTCGGAGCGCGAATAGACACTATTAACAACATACTCTGGTCCCAAGCACACATTGGAAACCAGTTGGTGAGCCCTGAACTGGAACAAATGCGGTCAGGGCAAACGATTCCCCAAGCATGTCAGGTGGCGAACGAGTTTGACTTGATTGTCCCTGCCAGGTCGGCCGGCACCCCGATTCGACTCATGGTTCTGAGAGGGCAGAAGTTCAACTGCCCACAGGCTTTCTTCCAGCCTGCACCATGTTTCCTTGAGCTGAACCTCACCACATGTGGTACTCCTCTCCTTGAATTGACCAGTCGTTCAGCTTACCTTCTGGTACAGAATCCCACTAACTGTACTATCCAGGTGCCTGCTCGTACAACGTTGGGCTATTTGATCGACAGCACATTCCATGACTTTGAGCTGTCCATCCCCGTGATTGGCGAGTTGCCAAGCCTACTTGAAGGTCCCCAGATTCACGACGACGTGTTCTTTACCCTGCCTTCGAGAATGATAGCCATCGTTCCAGACAGGATGCCAGGCTCGATTTGTCGAGTTGATCTCAGTAAGAGGAACGAGATGCTTGTGTATGCAGTCATGCATAGTAGTCAGACCCAACCTTCTGTGAATGAGCTGACCACTGACCTTCCCAAGGAACCCTACCCAGGGTTTGAAGAGGAGATCCAGCAGCAACTCTCTAAAGCAGACGCCCTGACGACAGACTCCCAGCGAGAACAGCTCCGAGACGTGTTCCACGACTTCGAACAAATCTTTTCCAGAGATGCCTATGACTGTGGAGTTACCGACCTCCACACTGTGCGCATACCCACCGACCCGACAGCACCCCCAACATTCATCCGACAATACAGAATTCCACTCTCCGCGTACGAGTCCATTCAAGAAATCCTAAACTCTCTGCTGGAAAAAGGGATCATTCGGGAGTGTAACTCAACCTACAACTCTCCGTTGTGGCCAGTACTAAAGCCGTCAGGAAAATGGCGCCTGACCATTGATTACCGGCAGCTGAATAAGCAAGTCCCCCTTTCCCGTTGGCCTATGATCCATTTGGATCAGGAGCTTGCCAAGGTCAGAAATGCTCACTTCTTTTCCACGGTGGATGTGTCAAACGGGTTCTGGACTATGAAGGTGGACCCGTCTGACCAGTACAAGCTGGCTTTCTCATTCGGTAATCGGCAGTTTACATGGAACCGGTGCCCCTTTGGGTACTCCAACTCCCCAGCAGAGTTTAACATTTTCCTCCACAAGGCAATGAGTGATGCATCCACTCGGGGAAACCTAATCTATGTGGACGATGTCCTTATGCGGAGCCAGACATTTGAAAGCCACATTACAGAAATTCGCTACGTGCTCACCCAACTTTCGAGAGCTGGTGCGAAACTCTCCCTCACTAAAGGACAATGGTGCCGCAAAAAGGTGGAATATGTCGGACTCCTGATTGGAACTGGTGGCATCCAGCCTCAGTCTAGTCGGATCCAAGCGATCAAGGACATTACTGCCCCGAGAAACATTTCAGAATTACGCAGCTTCCTGGGCATTTGTAACTACTCACGGCAGTTCATTGAAGATTATGCAGAGATCTCTAGACCCCTGACAGAGTTGCTCCGCAAAGACAAGACCTTCGAGTGGGGAACAGCCCAAGAAGCCGCCTTCATCGGACTGAAGCAATGCCTCTGTACTGCTCCCTGCCTTGCTTATCCTGACTCGGACAAAGAGTTCTACCTGGAGGCAAGCTTCTCCCAACACAGTCTCAGTGCTGCCCTCTCCCAGAAGCATGACCAAGACCGACGTGTGGTCGCATATGCCAGTAAAGCTCTTAGTGGTGTCGAGCTGAAATTCTCTGACTGTGAAAAGGCCTTGCTAGCAACAGTATGGGCAGTGGAGCACTTCCGTAGCTACATCGGGGGACAAAAGGTCATAATTGAAACCTCTCACCAGCCTGTCACATTCCTGAACAGCCAACGACTTCGGGAGGGAAGAGTTTCAAACAGCCGCATCGCGACCTGGATGATGGCCTTGCAAGGCTATGAGGTAGAGGTGAAGTATGCACAAAACCAGAAGATGGCCATAAGCCAAGGATTGGCAGGTTGTGAACACTGCGAGTGTGAACATGAACCAGGGGACCCCAAGGCTGTCACAACCCCCTTGCTGCCTTCAAACCATCACTTCTATGATGAAAATGTCTGTCAAGACCTCCCCAAGGCCTTCATAGATGGGTGTTCCTTTAGGCAGGACGGTGAGATGCAGGCGGGTGTGGGAGTGGTCTGGCAAAACCACCCCATCCTCAAACCTCAACACTATATGCTAGGGTCCCAGACGAGCCAGTTTGCAGAGATTGCTGCTGTGCTTATTGCGTTGCAACAAGCCAACCTAGCCGCCCTTACTGAATTTGTGATCTGCTCGGACTCTAACTACGCCCGACTCAGCTTTATTTCCCATTTCCCCGTGTGGAAACAAAACGGAATGAAGACTGCCAGAGGGAAGGATGTCAAGCATGCCGAACTGTTCCTGGCCTGTGACAAACTTGTGAGTGACCATGGAATGAGTATCTACTGGAAGAAAGTGAAGGGACACTCCCAGGTCCCAGGGCCAGACAAAGATGGGAACGACGAAGCTGATCGACTGGCCAAGACTGGAGCAATGAGCGGTAACCCCTGGCAGTTCTCAGAAGAATGGCTCCCACAGGTAGAGGCCGGCGCTGTAAACGTAGTCACTCGGCGCCAAGCCCGGGAGGAGACTGAGCGGTCTGCCAGCAAAGACGTGGTTGTTCACCTGGGTAGGAAGCCAGGTGACGAGGACCTGGTGACTATGCAACAGCAAGACCCCGCCATCAGAGCCATCTTCCAGCTAATGTCCAAGCCCGACGATAGCCCCATCTCTCCTGAGTTGCTACAACCGTCAAGTGACCTCAGCGACCTGCAGGCCGCGAGAAGCCACCTAAAGATCATCAAGGGCCTGCTGGTGTATGCCCCAAATGACCAGGAACCTCCCCGTTGGGTCGTTCCAACCGACCATAGGGGGGTTATGATACAGCATGCCCATGACGCCCCATGCGGAGGCCACCGGAGCGCCAAAGCCACGTGTAGAACCCTCCGCGAAGTAGTCTACTGGCCCTTCATGGCCAGGGATGTCGATGAGTACGTTAAGAGCTGCCTGATCTGCTGCCAATTCCAGCCTACTCGCCCCTTACATAGGGCTCCATTGCAAAAAAGAGGGATCACTTTCCCTTGGTCCAACCTTCAAGTGGACTGGGTTGGCCCAGTCCCAAAGTCCTCCAGAGGTAACAAGTACCTCCTCACTGTAACATGTGCATTCACCAAATGGGTGGAGTGCCTTCCGGCACCAAATGACACAGCAGAAACCACAGCCGTCCTCCTGATAAACCATGTGTTTAGCCGTTGGGGCTTGCCCTTGACCATCGACTCTGATCGGGGCACCCACTTCACTGCCAGTGTAATGACGTCCTTGTGGCAGATGCTGGGTGTGGAAGCAAAGTTTCATATTGCTTATCACCCCCAGTCGTCGGGACAAGTGGAACGTGCCAACCGCACCATTGTAGGCATGTTGCGCAAGTATGTCAAGGCTAATGGCAGGGACTGGGACATCAAACTCCCCCTGGTGCTCATGGCCATCCGGTCAACCCCACATCGGTCCACAGGTGTCTCACCCTTTGAGATGATGACCGGAAGGGAGATGACCCTTCCTTTACATCTGCTCTACCGGCCAGAAGACCTGAACATTGTAGGGGCGTACACTGCCCACCAGTATGTGGCAGACCTACGCACCCACCTCCAGGACACCTTCTCGTGGGCACAGGAGAACTTGGAAGCCAGCGCCAAAGGCCAGAAGGCCTACCATGACAAAAAGGCCACTGATCGTCAATATCAAATTGGGGACAAAGTCCTGTACTTCAACTTTTCAAAACCTACCAACACACCGAAGAAGTTTCTGCCAAACTGGTCTGGCCCTCATGAAATCGTAGGCAAGCTCTCACCTGTTGCATACCGCATTAGGGTATCAAGGCCCAACCAAAGTCCGGCCTACAAGTGGGTCCACTCCAACCAAATAAGGGGGTACACGCCTCCCACAGGGGAAAGGGGGGAGCACAGACTAGTCTAGCCACACACCCCCAAATAGGGATGCATGCACCACAAAACTTGTGCACTAATCCGCATGTGTCTCCATTCCTCCCTGCCTTCTGCATGCCAGAGAATAGCATCACAGGAAACTCCCATAACATGTCGCACTCCCTTGCAGGATGATCTTCAACTGGATCCTAGTTGCCGCCACTCTTCAAGCTATTCAAATGGAAGAGGTACTAGAGCCAGGACCACCTACAGGGATTGTTCTCCAAGACCACCCAGGGTTACTTCTGACCAACTGTCGCATTCATACACAAAGGATTTATGTCCGCCTAGACCCCTGGATTGCCTTCCAGAAACATCGCCTTAACCCCACACCTAATAGTAGGGGTGACCAGTTCACCCAACCACTCATTGCAGAAGCGGTCGAACATGCCCAGCGGGTCACCACACACGCTCTTGACCAGCTAAAGAAATTCTTGGTCACCAGGGAAGAACTCGGTGGAACCAAGAGGCAAAAGCGGTTCTTGGGTGGACTGCTGACTGCAGCATCTGCCATTGGCTCCCTTTTCTCGCTTGGCCTTTCTGCTGCAAACTCCATAAGTTTGGGCACCCTTAGGCAGCAAGTTCAGGACTTGGATGACGAAATGCCTGAGATCCGAAGGGAACTCGGGCTCCAGCAACAACAGCTTCGAGGACTGGGAAAAACACTGCAGGGCACGATTGTCTTACTCAACACCCACTCAGCCATCCTCAACACTACGGTCCAAGCCCTTAATCAGTTATCCCATGTAGTCGAGTCAGAACTGGTAGAGCTCAATATGGTAAAACAGTTCCTACAAGATTTATTGAATGAGGTTAGCTCCTCAATAACTAGCTTGAGCGAGGGTAGGATACCTCCCTACTTGGTCCCCATCGAGATGGTTGGTGACGTCATAAAATCAGCAACCTCCGCCACAGTTCAAACCCTGCAAGTGCATTTAGCCTATAGCCTGGGTAGCGCCGTCCCCATTTCAGTTAACCCACAAGGGATGGAAGTAGGATTTATTCTTAACCTTCCCATCATTGAGACCAACAACATCTATAGACTCAAGTCGGTACTTAATGTAGGATTCTGGCAGGGTGATATACACGTTCATGTTGAAACCCCCCCCATGCTGGCCTATCATGAAGACAACCCGACCTTGTACCTTATCCCTAATTTGGCCATGTGTACCGCCACCAAAGACATCCACTGGGTTTGCCCAAGCAAACCCTTCATCAGGGAAACTGCAGATCGTCTGTGCGGCTTGCGTACTGGAGCCACAGATGAAAAGTGCAAAGTGCGTATGTCAAGTAAAGATGAGGTTGCTGAAACTAGAGTAGAAAGGGCAGGCGACAGGTGGCTTGTCAACACACCCCAGCATGAGGTTGTAATGACATATGAACGCCATGACACGGCTGTGAGGATGAGGCTCCCAAACCAGACTGTACTCATTAGGGTCCCACCAGGGGCCACTATACACTTAGATGACGCTGTCCTGTACCACCTCAGTTCTAAAAGATATGAAACAGAAATTGAGTTAGTTGATGTCTTTAGAGGCCATAGTTTGCATCTAGGAGATGCCCTTCAACAGCAACTTCTGCTGGAAGGGACTAAAACAGTGCAGGTCAGCCTGGATGAATCAGGGATCCAGACAACCTGGCTGAGCCCCATAGCAAGGAGACCTGTGGGTCAGTGGAACCTGGTTAACACAGCTGTCTTTGGCCTTGTCTTCACCGGTTGGGTCATAACTGCAGGTGTCTGTCTGATGCTCCTGAGGTACACCCGAGCTCTACACACTCGAATTGACTCACTCACAAACATCCCTCAACACCTTCGCCTTCAACCACTCGAGGCACCTCTTCCTTCCCCTCTAAGGGTAACTACCTTGACAAGGCAGTAGACCCTGACCGTTCTTCTCCACAGTTGTTTAGACATAAAACCCATACATCCCATACCTTCATTTTAATGTTAGAAAGATGCCACACCGACACTACCTAGTGCAGGTGTAGTTAGTTGCTTATAGTTTGTTGTAGATTTTGATTGCCTTTTACTTTCTTTTTCCCTCTTTATGTGTTTTTCCCCAATATTGCATGTGATCTGCACAGATGTTAGAGTAGATGTTCTGCCCAGATGATACAGTCTAAATGTTCTGCCCAGATGTCAGTCATCACTTCCTGCCCAGTGTCATGTTTCATGATCTGTCCAGATGCTGTCAGTTTGAATTATGTAGGTCAGCCGACCCAGGAGTGAAAAGGACACTGCATGGACATTGATAAGGCGCTGGGGACCAAGGTGGACGCTCACTAATCGGCGCCTGCTGTGGATGACAGGTGAACAAGCGTGCTCTGAGGGCTCTACAACTTCACCATCAGACCAAGGGGGGAATGTAGGTACCATGCCTCCACAGACAAAGGAAGGGGGGTGCTCCCCCTAGGTGCATGGCCCACGTCAGGACGGATGCGGAACTACGTCATCAGACGAATCCCCTTTAAAAGGGGGGATCCCCCTTTGTTCGTTCTCTCTACCTGGCTGCATCAAAGTAGCTACCTAGAGACGAAGAGCGCGCACACCTTCGGGAATAAAGCGGTATTGGTTCTGCACTCGAACCCTGTGCAGCACGCGACGCAAGAAGTAACTAGTTCGCTACTTTTATTTCTTTTGCGGAGTTCGCTAAAACCAATCGCTTCAGCTAGCCGACGATTAAGAACTGTTTGAACATTCGCGCGACGGCCGGACCTCCGCGAGTTCATCTTAACGTCGACAGCGACCACTTCCCCGGGACACCACGCAACGGACCATCGAGGGACCGCCGATTGAACGGCCACCACAGCTTCCCCTGGACGGAGCAACGCGATCCAGCGGAACCTTCTTCACGAAAGCGCACGAAGGAGTCCTCCTCAAGAGGCTACCTGGCCTACTGCGCGGGCCGCGGACTGAACAACTCAAAGTAAGACTGTGCATCTGGGCAGACTTAGAACAATATCTTGTTTTACTGCTTTCTGTGTGCTTAGATCGATGCTTTGTGAACGCTTGTTTGCAGTGGTGTTTATAATCACGTTCATGTTAAACCGTACTCTGTTTAAGGCTTAAAGAGATATTCTGTTCAAAGCTTAAATAGGTATTCTGTTTAAACTTGTTCGATTATTCCCACTGATTCTTTTATTTCGTATAACTGTTAAACGTGTGTCCCACTATACGCTCGTTGGGGCTGTATAGTGACCGACGATACCGTGTCTTAGTTGGAGGAAATTTGCGTTGTTTGTGGCTGTAGTGAGAACTCGGTTTAAGTTTCGCGCCATCGAGTTTCCCTTTGTCTCAAAGATCTCCTCCCCCATACGCACGTACACACGCACGCGCATCCGCGCGCACTCGAAGACACGCACGCGCATCCGCGCGCACTCGAATACACGCACGCGCATCCGCGCACACTCGAATACACATCCACACACACACACCCGCATACCTACACACACACACACACACACACACACACACACACACTAGCCAACCCTCCTGTCCCCTTTGTTTGCTATGCTTTTATTACTATGCTTTGTGATCAATAAATGTTTTTATGTTTAAATACTGTCGTTTGAGTCGTTGCCTCTCTGTTACAACCTGAAGCCAGAACTATTATTTGAACTGTAACCTTCAGATTTATAGTTTGTTAATCAAACAATTTGGGCTACGGGAGTTGACCACAATTAGTGGCGACCTTAGTTAAATGAGTTTATATAAAATTTGGGTAAATTTAACACTGTCTGAACTCCCACCATTTCGTAGGTAATTTTATGAGACTGATTACTAAATAAATTTGGCCAGCACCCACAGCTGTCTGGCAGTGTTAGATGATGGATTTTTGAGAACTGCCTGGTGTGCTTTGTGCTTAATGTTCAGAAGATTGTGTATTATTTCAGAGTTGCTGTCGAACCAGTCTTGATGGTTTTTGCCCTAAAAGCCGATTGTTTGGACTGCTGCTTCATGGAGGGCTGAACTGATGGCTGTCCACTGTTCATCTAGGGAATGATCACTACTCAGGAAGAGTTCAAGTTCCCCTAGTTTTCCAGCCAGGGAGCATCGAAACTCTTCTCTTGCCTTTGTGTTTTCCAGACAAACACAGTCAAGCCGCTTCCCATTGGGCCCACATTACTGCAAGGAGGAACGCACTTTGAGATAGATTTTGGACATTATCATACGGTGATCAGTCCAGCACTCTGCTCCTCTCATGGCACGGGTATTGAGCACATCACTGATGTCACAACGTCTCACGATGACATAGTCTATCAGGTGCCAATGTTTCGAGCGTGGATGCATCCATGATGTTTTATATTTAGCCTTCTGCTGGAAGATGCTGTTTGTTATGGTCAGATTGTGTTCAGAACAGAGGGCGAGTAACCTCATCCCATTTGAGTTGGCCTGACCAATCCCATCCTTGCCCAGCACTCCATTCCATATCCCACTATCCTGTCCCACTCGGGCGTTAAAATCCCCAAGCAAGAAGATCTTGTCACTTTTGGGGACTCTGTGTAAAGCCTCATCTAGTGAATTATAGAAGAAGTCTTTTATCTCGCTCTTGGAAGGCAGGGTTGGAGCATATGCACTGAGAAATGTGGCAAATCTGTTCTTCACCAAGGGGATACGGAGAGTCATCAGTCTTTCATTGATGCCCACAGGTGTTTCAGTGAGTCTTGGCAGCAGTGTGTTCTTAATGGCCAGTCCCACACCATGAAGATGTTGGCCACCAGGGTGGTAGCCTTTCCAGAAAAAAGTATAACCCATCTCCTCCTCTGTCAGTGATCCTTCGTCCAGTAGCCTGGTTTCACTCAAGGCTGCGATGTCTATATTATAGCGCCTCAGCTCGGGTGCCACCAATGCTGTTCTTCTGTGGGGTCTTTCAGATTTGCCATGGAGGTCCAGAAGGATCCTTATGTTCCATGTTGCCAGTTTTAGGTTATAAAATTTATTTCTTTTATTTCGACCGCAGTGGTGGAATGACTTGACAGGCGCTGTAACCTGTCCAAGCGTGAACCAAGTGGCATTTTTTTGGACCACCTTTTCTAGGTCCTTCCTCACATTGAGGTGAGCAGTGGGGTCCCTAAATCGAGCTGCTCAGTCGCACAGGGGTCTGCCGAGGACAGTCACCACTCATCCCCAACTGTCGGCGACCAATACCCTGTGCCGCTGACGTGCAGGGCTCTGACTAGGAGCTTCCAGTCCATTCATACCTGATCCTGTTGCCACAGACCCCATCGCCGCCAGACTTCAACCAGATGTAGGTCCAGGTAATTTTCACCGTGGTCAAAGGTGGATACCTGCGCAAAGGAGTTTTTAAAGTGCCATAGGAGGTGCGCAATCTCCAATTGCACTATCTTTGCCATGATAAGGTGAGCCTGGTGGCATGGGTAGGCCCAAGACAACCAGTTCCTCATCATGGCTGCAGGAGGCTGCCAGGTCCTTGCTATATTCAGGCCTGCCTTTGCTCACCGCCAGCGCATTGCTTTTCTGTAGGGGTGTGCTCCCTTAGCCTTGCCTCACCAGGCTTATCCACAAGGCAGTGGAGCTAGTTGCCCATAGCTGGGGCAGTGGTTGACGGGTGCCTGGGCACATCCCCTAGAGGTAGGCCTGTACACCACGTCTCTGGGGCCCACTGCTGCTCCGAGATCCCCTGCAGTTTTGCCTGGGACTGTAAGGTACCCAGTTACCATGTGTGGCCATGAGGAGGCACCGCAGGAGTCTTGGCAGTGGAGAGGCTTTGTACTGACAGGAGGAGACTTACGCACTCAGCTCCTCTTTTCGCCCCTGCAGGGGCTAGTCAGTGGCAATAGCTACAAGCAGAAAGTTACAAGCAGACAGCAGCATGCACTAACTACAAGAACTTCTACCCTACTGCACTAGACGCTTCACACATGCCCTCGAACATGTCGCCACACACCACAGGATCCCACAACTCAAAATAAAACAATATAAAATACCCACAGGATCTCACCTCAAAAATAAATAAATAAATGCTTATAGGATCCCACAATTTAAAAGTGCCCACAGGATTCCTCTATTCACAATAAAATGCCCATAGGATGCCACAGATCCTGATAGATAGAAGATTTAAAGATAGAACAATCTCATCCTTTTGGAAAAAAGTGCACCGTATTACAACCTGATTATGAGACAATGGGAAGGGTGCGCGCAAGGCAAGGCCACACATGTAACGTCGGGTGTATCAGCAAATACACACTGCATCAAAACCAATAGAGTAGTAGACCCAAGTGCTGACAAAACGCAAAGAGCAAAATGTGTGCGTGTGGTGGCGAACGTAAGTTGTCGACGGGGAGGTGGCAAACGTAAAATGGACACAAATTAAGTGTTCAATCGCGATCTATCGATCGCCAGTGGTTGGCAAAACCAATCACACGAGACACGGAATAAACTCAACGCGTAGAAAATAAGCTCGACCGCAAACACACGGGAGAAAAATGCAACAGAAAAGGCGCAGAGAAAATGAAACTTTTGTTTCGTCGCAGAACGCCGCGATGAAACAAGAACCCTTCCCACAATAAACGAAGAACGGATAAGAAGAGATAAAGCAGGGGGAAAACTTGAGGTAGGCTAGTAAGCAGCGCAGGAGATAGTTACTCGAATAAGAAAGAGAAAAGGCTGAGGACGTGAAGCCAAGCCAAAACGATTCAGCAGTAATCCGTTTCACTAAGCTTCACGAAGCCATAGAGACAGCTAAAATGGATCACTGCTGATTGCGCCTGGAGAGTCTAGGACTGACTCGGGTGCTTCTAGTGTTGTTAGGAGGAGCAGCAGCCGAGCCAGCCCTGACAACGCAATTGGCTTTCAGTTCTGGGACTCAGAAGTTTACATTTCTGCCCGCATTTAATTTTTCACCATCAATATTTTTTTACTTAGTAACGTGAGGGGGTTCAAATGTAGCGAAGTAAAACTACTTGGGTCAAAATTTACTCGAGTAAAAGTAAAAATTACATTTTTCAAAAACTACTCCGAAAATTACAAATTACTCATAAAAAGTACCCCTGGTAATTACCTAGTGATGATATAGTAAATGGATCAACCATAAATAAATTTGACTGCACAACTGGCAAAGGTCTTTATAGACATATTCACAGACAGCTTAAAAAATTCTATGGCCAAACCCCTAATAAGCAAGGCAAGGGTAAAAGTAGCAAGGAAAACCTAAGATGGTATGATGAAGAAAACATGAGGATAGCCAAAAACAAGGGCACTCTAAATTAGGATTTAAACACAGGCATATGATCTTATAGAAAATAGATATAAGAAACAAGCCAGTGACTAGTGTTAAAAGTCTGTCAAAGACCTCAGGGTACTGATTACATGATAAACAGGTTATGGTTGGAATTAATTTAGCTGTAACTAATGGAGGAGACAAAGAGGGATCCTTGTGCACAAGCACAATGCTTTTTGTTTGATAGATAGACACAAAAAGAGAATGCGAGTTGTTAATGCATGAATGGGGTTTAGCTAGTATACTTGGCAGGGAGTGGTCAATCTGGTCTGAGGTCGAAACGAGATGGCAGAGTCCATAAGGCACCAGAGGGCTAAGCAGGAGATGAGGTCAAGGGAACAGGCAGAGGTCGGTACACAGAATCAGCATGGTAGTATAACGCTCGGTATGCAACATGGTTGGCAATACTTCGCGACTAGGAAGTGAGACGGAAGGGTTTAAGAATGCCCGGAATGTGGGCATGGTCATGGGGAACAGCTGAGTCCAGATGGCTATCAGGTATCATTCCTGACATTAGGGATCATCAGAAGTTTGGGGTACACAGCATTTAAAACTTACTGTATATATGGCAATCATGTAGTAGTTCACACATAATCATGGACATACGTACCATGGCAATATTGAGCTTTTCATAATTTCTTTGAACTTATTTTTATGGAGACCAAATGCACATCATGCATCTTTAACAGGAAAAAACTATTTGGTTTAATTTTACTGGGGCTGGCTGAAAACAACACTGGGGAAAAATTACGTATTCAAGGTCAAAAACATACTTACCCTGACTTAGACTTAAGTCAGAGGTATTGACCATTCTAAAATATCTTGCCAAGGCCTCTTAATTTCCAATTGGTGATCATGATTGACTACATCTGGCAGTCTGTAGTCTGTCTGTGCCCACATAAAAGGCTTTGTTTTACAGCACTCTTTGGGTTGATCAACCAGGCCCATTGACAGTCTTGCTGGGGCCCGGGACAAGAAAGTTTCATGTGCACCACCCATTGGGGTTCGCGCGGCACTGCGCATAATCGCAGTGGCACCGCCCGTGCGCGAGGGCCTCAGGCGCTGTCGATTCACGAGGTTGTGCACCTCTCGACTTTTGTAACTTTGTGCGCGCCGCGCCTCAGCGCAATGAACAAAGTCATGTTTGCAGGGTTCATACACCTTTATAAGGTGGAATTCAAGCACTTGTACGTCACTTTAAAGGTCAATTTCAATATTTTCCAGCACATTAAACTTAATTAAGTTAGATATTTATACATATACTTGAAATGATTCGAAATAATTCGCTTTTTATCACAGTATTTAATGGATGTTTATTTTCAAAACGCCCAATCTTAATGTCTTCACGTTCTCTCATGTTTCGTCCTGGAATTACAAGAGGCTCGTATTTGTTAACGTAATACAAGAGAACTATTCAGTCAGACAGCTATTTGTTGTGAACCTAAGTAATTACAATATCAAGTATTTTCAAGTACTTTAGCCTAAATTCCAGCACTTTTAAAACCCGGAACACAATGCAACTTTAAAATTTATCAGGTAAATGTTTTTCCTTTCTTTTCTGCGCCCCAGATTTCTGTATTTACTTCCACCACTGTATTTCCCGCTGTTGGGTGGGTACCAGCCGGTTACGGTCGGTGCTGGATCAAACCATTTTTCAGTGGAAGGCGGGGGTGTATGCACTTTATGGAAAATATGCAGATAGGTAAAAAACATATATATTTTAGCCACTGAGCTTATTTTGAGTACAGAATTTTATATTAATGAAAGATTTCAAGATTATTAAAAAATTATAGACTTTAAATAAAAAATAAATTGCTGGGCTCTTTGATGGGCCCCCCCTGGCCCTGGGGCCCAGGACAACAGACCCGGTTGTCCCCCCCTGTCGACGGGGCTGTGATCAACATACAGTACTACAGAAAAGTCCAAGGAGTTAAGTGCTACTCTAATAATTATATATTTATAGTAATTCATATTCATATCAGGAATGTATCTTGCAATAATTTCTAAACAACTACAGATTCCAATGTCTTAAGACCAAACAGTTGTGCCTAAGTTGTATGTATAAATTATTGGAAGATGTAGCCAGTTTGACCCAAACAGCCACCAAGAACTGTAGAGTGCTGACCAAAACAGTTGTGCCTAAATTAGTGGAAGATGTAGCCAGTTTGACACATTCACCATGAACTGTAGAGTGCTGGAATAGAGAAGTGAGACTTTCATCATTACATTTCTGCTTGTGGATAGACTAAAGCAGGCTAACATTAGGCTTTTAGATGGGCCTTGCCAAAGTGCTGAGCTCAACCCTACTAGAAACACATGGACTGTGCCAAAAAAACAAGAAACTTGATTAAATTCTACTGTTTTAGCCAAGATGAGTGTTCAGATATCAATCTTGAAATCAGTTAGAAATGTATTGATTGGTAACAAAAGCATCCGGTCAAGGTGAAACTTGTTAAGGGACGTTTAAGCAAATGTTAGGAGTGCTATATGTATAATTTTGATTCTGTGGTGAATCCATTAAGACATTATAAATTATCATTATTATTACTACGTGTATAAATATAAATCCAACCTTGGATTACTCAGAAAATTCTCATGTTTTTCACTCAAACATATACAGGCACTGGCAGTAGCAGGATTGAACCCCTTGGTGAGAAGAAGTCATTCTCCTACACTGTTCACACGTCTGTGTTCCACACCTCCTGCCAGTCCTTGCAGCCATGGCTCAGGTGGGCTTTGTGAACAGCCTGTGCCCTCACTGAGGCTCGAAGAACCTAGCTCCTACGAGAAGCTCAACAGCAGCCTACCATCAGTTACCTGTGGATCATGCCCAAGTGACAGCAAGGATCATGATGCCAGGAGCTCTCGGAGAGCACTGCGTCCCATCTCTCTAACAGTGCCATCTGTAACATGTAAAGAAACATGCTCACTCTCGCATGGCAGCGCTGGCAGTCTTGTGGAAGCGGTGAGGAAAAAGATACTTTGTCTCACTCTTTCTCTTTATTCTCTTTCTCTTTCTTCAAATAAAGTTGTCTCTGTCCTCATCTATGACTGAATGAGCAGTGGAAATTCTGTCACAGAAAGATCCATTTTAATGTGTAGTAACCGTAATGGCCCATGTCTAAAATCATTCCCCAATGAAGAATTGCTAAAATACATGTTCATTAAACAGTAAAGTAAACGTTCATTTTCTCTCCACTCAGGTGTTGATATCTGAGGGGCTGGGCCGTTACGCACAGGACCCCTCTTTCATTGAGGTGGCAAAGCAGGAGCTCGCTGATGCCTGCAACATGACCATGGAGGAGATGGAGAATGCAGCAGATAACATACTTAATGCCAATGGGCCTCCAAGCCCTAACGGCAACCTTCTGCCCTATATGCATTGCAGGGATACTGGGACCCCAGAACCACTGCGGAGCAGCATCCAGGGGCTGTCCAGTGATGGGGAGACAGAGGAGCTACTGAGGAGTGGCCTGGAGGATCATGCGAAAGGGACAGGGGGGCTGCGGGCAGCTGGGGGGAGTCAACGAAACAGTCGGCTGATGGAGGATGAGGACATGGAGTGCATGACCAGCTTGTAGGGATCATGTTAGCCCTGAGGAGCTCCTCTGTTTCACCCCATTCTTCTCTCATTAATTCCCTTGCTCTGGAAGTCAGAACAGTTTCTTTCAAACCTGTATTTATTGTTGGAATATAATGCAATTATAGCTGAAACTGAGGGTCTTTTTGTGTTTTTTTTTTTTGTGTTTTTTATGTGCGAATGTGAGTAAATGTGTGCATTTGGGTGTATGAAAGTATAATGGTTGTATGAATGAGAAGGAGAGAAACTGTATCTAAAGTGCCTCACAGTTCTTAAAACCTTGACTGAGAGATTGAAGCAAAATGCAAAGACAAAAAAGACTTCAAAAACACAGGAAAAGTATAACTCTACTTTGTCATAAATAATTTCCTGTTACTTAATTGTTAGGGTATAATCTGCAGCAAAAACCCGCCAGTGAGGGCTCAGTGGGGGCTGTATGAGTTCATGCTGGTCTGTCTCTAGCTGAGGAGATGTCACGGGGCAGAAGCAACTGCTCTTTTACCCTCCTCTTGCTTGTGCCATTCAGTGTACAGAGCAGTCGGATCTGGAGGCAATACACTGGCAAGTACTAGTCAGGACCCTCCAAGAGGCTGTCATATGGCTTAAAGGGTTTTTTTGTGTGGGTGTGTAAGAACTTGGAGGAGGGGAATACAGCAGAGAGACTTCAAAAGGAGTAAAAAACTTTGTGCAGCTGTGCTACAAGGTCCCTCTTCTCGTGGCTCTCTTCCTCCAGACCACCAGGAGGAGGCTTGCATCCTAGCCTGCCATATACCTCGACTTGTCCATCACTTCTACTTTTACTTTTCTGCTCCTTTAAAGATTTGGCATAGCTTTTTAAATTCTTTGGGAATCCTCATCATTTTCATTGTAGGCTTTTCTCTAGCATACCCTTTTGTGTGGTTTTGATAACAGGAAGGAAGACTCCACCACCTCAGTTCTTCTGTCTATTTCTCTTCTGTGGTTGGAGGAATTTCATATGACCATGGATATGAACCCTAGCTCAGGCCATGAATCAGTTGTGTCCACGCATGCTGTATTTGATTAAAGTTAATGTTTATTTCTCTCTTTGTCTGGGCCAGCGTTTGATTTTTGTAATGTAATTTATCATATAAAAAAAAAAAACGCAGGTACTGGTTACATTTTCACCCACTCTAAGATATTTAATGCCCTGACTGATGCCAACATGTATTAAGGAGTGTCTCTGCCGGAATGCACCTCTGACAGATGAACTGTATTTATTTATTTATTTCTCAGAGAGAATGTGTGCTCAGTGGGGACGGGCTCTATTGCATTGTACAGGTAATTATAAGGTAGCAGATATGTGCTGGTGTATAATGGCCTGCATGGAAAGAGGTATTGAAGGCAGACATGCTTCCAAGGCTTTTGTTCTCATTGCTGCTCTTGCTGGTTGAGTGATGGTCTGAGGAGTAAACTACTGAAGTAGCCCGATGGCTCAAACTGCCAAAATGCTTTTATTTGAAATGGTATGACTTGTTACCACAGTTATTATAGACCATTTAAAAATTCCTCTCCCAAAACCAGGGAGAAAAGAGATGGTAAACTAATCATGACATTAAAGGTGCATTTTGTAGAGAGATAAGTTTGAAAAAAAAAACATTTATTTATTCAGGGACATCTGGGTAGCCTATCATTTAAGACACTCTTTTTAATGTAGTTTACACAGGGCTAAATATATCATCATTGAAGTCACTAATTATTATTATTATTATTATTATTATTATTATTATTATTACTATTGTTGTCTGGAATATTTTTGCTTGGTTTAGCAGTGTATGCATGTATTCATACAATCACACATCCACATGCTCAGAGAGGAAGACTTAGTGATCTATTATGCAAATAACGTATTGAAATGTTTTAAGTTTTATTGTTATGTGACCTTAAATGTGGTATGGAATGTGGGGTTTTTCCCAATCATGTATAGTGCCAGAGTGACACGTACATTTTTTTCAGTAAATTTTAACTTGATAATGTATGAACTGATAGCATACTTAGTTAATTCTTCATTGTTCCATACACAATGAATGGAATATAGAAAGATATGCCACTGCTTTGCACATTGTTATTGGTAACGTTCAGTAAATGACAGAGCTTCCCCCCCCCCCCCCCCCCCCCCCCCCCCAGAATGAAACTGGGACATTGTCTTTGTGTTTCATAACAGGCCTCTCAAACTGATTATCAGAATTAAACATTTAGTTCCTTGCCAAGATCGTGTTCTAAAGCCCCACTTTGGCAAACCTCTCTCTACGTTGAAGTGTTTCAGACCTGTTGAATGTGAATGAATGTATTGCTGTCCACTTTTTAGGAAAGATTGTGGGAAACCTGAAAAAAACATTAGACAGTGTCCAACTTCTCCCTCTCTCACTACATCCCTCTCTCACTACATCCAGTCTTGTTCCCTTAATCCTCCCACACATTTTTCTCTTTCACACAATATGCCATGTGTAACGTGAGGCTGCATCTGGCCCTTCGTTTTCCTTGTAGGCCACAAATGTGTGTAGAGAGTGAGAGAGTGTGTGTAGTTCGTGGCCCATGTATGTATTTGTGTGCAGTATATGCAGAATGCACAGATGATTGTCAGAATGTGTGCCTGCATACCACAAGATATGCAAAAACAATGCAATAACAACTATGACTGTATACTAAAATCAAAAAGAAATATAGCTGTAAAAAAATGACATTATAGAGATAATATATTCACAATTGTTGTTTATTATGTTACAGATCCTTAAATTCAAGAAACCTGTTATACTTGAAATCAGAAGCGTTTCGGTATATATTGTAAACCGACCTGACCTGAACCCCCCCCCCCCTCTATAACACACATGCACACTTATGTGTGGTGTGTGTCTCTGTGTGTCCAGGTCTGATTTTGTCTTTTCTTTCTGTGTTTCTTTCTCTTTCTTTCTTTGTCTGTCTAGTGTCTGTCTGGCCACTAGTTTTATTTACTTATTTTGGTTTTAATCACTAGTCTATCTTTGCATGAAGTTCATTTTTAGCATTTTGGTGTGCCAAGCATTTCTTATATTTTCTTATTTCTTTTTAACTTGGGAAAAGTGATGGAGCAGATAAATGTTTTATTTTTATCAGATTAAAGTGTAAATAAGGACACAGAACTGTGTATTGCTGTTATAGAATGCACTGTAGGGTGTATGTGGCATAAGCTGATTTTGCATATCTTGTGTTCATCCAGTTGAAAAGTGGCTGTATATAAACTGAGACCAGCATTTCCTGTCTTCTTCTTCTTTATGACAATCCATATTTTGTTCTCCTTTTCCACTCTTGGGCTAAATGGTCAATTATAATATTTCAGTGAGAATATTTATAGAGTATGTATACATTAATAAGAAGGCAAAGATTACAAAGCAGAATGTGTAGTTATAGAAACCGAAGTGTACAGAATTATAGAATAAATAATTAATATTAAGTGCAGTAGTTAATAATTGGCCCACCAGTTGGATTTTGTGACAATTTTGTGATGGTATCACAGAGGCAGATATACAAGATGTTTGAGAACTGGGGTTTTCTTATATTGGCTTATATTTGCTTTTGCAGCGCTATGCCATTGCCAGGTGTGTGTGTATATATATATATATATATATATATATATATATATATATATATATATATATATATATATGTTTTTATTTTATTAATAATCATGTAGCTTTTGCACACATTTCTTTAATTGAAAAATTAATTTAATCATTTTTAATTGATTGTTGAATTAATGAGTAACAATTGTTGTTTTTAACAGACTTTCATGTCAATGATAATTTCCCTATTTACTCATCCGAGTTTTAAATTCTTTTAAAATCCTTTAACACATATATATATATGTGAATGTACCCACATAATATAGTTCTAATTTTGTAGTGGACATAGGAAGCAACCTCCCATCAACATGCTTCTTTCTGTTTTATGTTCATGCATTAATTTCCACAGTTTCTGAAGTGATTAGAGCCTTCACAGACAATTAGGTTAATCTTATATAAATACTCATTTAATTTTAGATTTTAAGAAGATATGTTACTTCAACCGTGCAATATATAATCAATTCAGTATTTTATATATAATCAATTGTGTATTTTAAATACACAAATGTAGCCTATATGTAATTATATACTGACCTAGCCAATGTAATAGAGCAAGCAAAGATTCAAGGTGGTAGCATATCCATCTCTTTTTGTCAGAGATACAAAGAAAAATGTAATTATTATTTGATGATTTCATTACTGATTATTTAGCTTCATCAACAAATTGAACAAAGCTTCAAGATTTACACTCAGCTATGTTTAAAAAGTCTCAACCCTTTTTTCATATAGTGAGCCCATACCTTTCAGGGATGACGTGGGTGGACTGAAAAGAATGGTGTCAGTGTGAGCTAGATCCCCGCTTTGAAGAGATATCTGTAAATTGACCAACAGATTATGTCTGTGGTAGAAGTGCAGAAGGATGAAGAACAGTGCCTCTTAGGCTTAGAAGGAAATATACTGAAACTTTAAATTAAATTGTAGTTGTATTTTTCATAATTAATTTTCTTGAATCAGTGATGTAGCCTTCTCTCTGTGTCAGAGCAACACTATGTATTAACTGAGCTATATGAATATTCTTAAGTGAATTTTCCTAATGTTGGAGGTATACCAGTGCTTTTTATAGGATACTTTGATGCTTCTGCAGGTAGCTATAGTACAGTTCCAGGCATTATTAGGCGAATTTGTATTAGTACACTAATGCAATACAATGTCAATTCTGCCAAAGGCGCCTTTTGTTGTTGTTAATTACATTTTTTGATTGTTAATTTAAAAAAAAATTTTTTTGACTGAATTGTCTTTCACTTATATTTGGATTTAATTTTTTCCATATAAACAAGAAAAGTGTTGTATGTAAGCCACTGCTGTAAGAGATTATTATTATTATTATTATTATGGCCCTGAAGTTATTTAAATGAAAATACATTTAAATTTGCATTAAAATATATAGTGGTAGATTTTTTAGAAGGTGCTATGGAAGCACTGACATACTGAAATCGGTCCATGAAGGAATATTGCATGTCAGATAAATTTCCCCAGTGGGGTCTGTGTTGGATATATAGTGTCTCTAACCTCTAAAATCACAGTGGTTTTCACTGCCCTGGAGCTTAACATTTTACCTTTATGTAGCAAATTCTCCTGCATGCTTCTTTAATGACTGTTAATTTGTTATCTCCATCAGCTACAAAGTATATAAATTAATATGCTGAAGTGGTGATAGCACTAGTGATGCAATAATGACTATCTGCAGAAGCTATCACTGCACATTTATTTCATCTTAAGTTTGATATTCTTTGCCACAAAATATATTAAATTTGGTATGAAAAAGTGCCCACAATGCCAGCTCTGCTCAACGCATTAAGTTTGATAACAGTTGACTCACATGTGAATGACAGGAAAACCATCTTCCTTTCATTATATTAATATTAGTTAGAAGGCTATTTTGTCATATGTCTGAAAACAATAAGACGTAAATAGTACAGGATCAGATTTTTGAGTGCCATTACTTAGTCTCCAGCTCATCCCAGCAGATGTAGCATCAAACAGACAGGAAGTGTATGATGTTAATGGTTGTGGTACTCAGTAGAGAACAATGTTACATGGGTTTGCCTTTGGAGCTCTGGTGTTGATTTCAGTATTAGCTCAAGAGTGGCTCTTTTGCCTGTTGATTCTTTATCATTAATATTTTCCTTTTTAGTCAGTGTTACGAGTCAGGTAATGAGAGGAAATCTTGGTTTTAACCCCTCAAAGTTGGGTATATCTGAAGATGCCATGTAAGACTGAAAGGAATACAAAGTACTTGTAAAATGCTATGACGCTTATATGGGCTTTTGCTAAGTGCATAATTTGGGTGATCTTGAATTTAAATTTCTGTTTGAACTCTAAATATATACCCAGTACTTATTCAGTTCATCCTTAGGCCTTTATTTCACAGGATGTGTCTTGTTTTATTTTGACAGAAACATAACAAGCCTCTTGGATGCTTCTAATTTTAGTGGTGTGAATAGAAAGGTAATATACATGTATTTATGATTTTAACAATGTAAATTAAACAAAATTAGTTTTTGTGCATTTTTTAGTTTCTGGAGGCAAGTAATGTCACATTCAGCAGTGTATACAGACAGAGGCCAAGCCAATTTTAGTGTGTTTTCACTCAGAAATGTCCACCGTGTCCTCCTATACTTACTCTTTCTGTCATTTCATTCTTTCGAGTCAGAATATTCAATCAGTTTTCTACTCCTATTTTCAGAAAAGTGAACAGAAAAACAAACAAAAATTTGTAACAAAATCATTTGTAAATAAGTGATGTACAGTTTGTATCTGTAACGTCAGCCTGTCTTTGGTGACAGAGTGTGTCTTGCATATAAACGCACGCTATCAGCAGTAAAACAAATTATATATATATATATATATATATATATATATATATATATATATATATATATATATATATATATATATATATGTGTGTGTGTGTGTGTGTGTGTGTGTGTGTGTGTGTGTGTGTGCGTGTGTGTGTGTGTGTATGTATGTATGTATGTATGTATAGACTGTATGGTCCTTGAAAGAAGCAAGTTTTAATCTCTGATGTATATTCCTGTAACATTGCATTTTTATCTGAGGAATGATGTTATTAAACAAATTGCAAATAAATTGAATTTTCTATAGTTGTTTTCTAAATGTGGATTCACTTTTATATGCATAAGTAGTGATAGATTCAGTTTTAAAGATTCTCACTGGCCTGGAGCTTAAAAATTTTACTTTTATTTAGCAGATTTCTCCTAATGCGCTAATGGATGCTGTAGCGGATACACTGGTGTAACGTCTCAGAACTGAAGGACGGACACAAATGCGATACAGAGTTAGTTTTATTTTGCAATGAGGGTAGGACTGGTTGAACCGTGGCCACGCCAATTCACATTGCACGGGATCGACGCGGCATGTTTTCCTTCCTCACTCACACTATACAAAGTCAGAACTCTGGCTGCGGCATTTTGAACTTGTTGGAATTCTGAAACCCTTAAATGGTGAGCACAATAAAAGTCAGAATCAGTTGGGTAAGATAAAGAACAATGATTTATTTAACAATTTTATTTATTTAATCCAGAAATTTCAGTTACATAGACACAAGGCATCTGTCACAGAGAGCTTATTCCCTACTCCAAACTCTCATCTTTTATACTTTAATCATAAGCACACATAAGGTGAACATGAGGTGATTAAATACATTTACATTTACGGCATTTAGCAGACGCTCTTATCCAGAGCGACTTACAAAAGTGCTAAGTGTTTAGTCAGAATATGCATCTCTATCTAGTATAAACAGGTTTAAGTCCAAACTACTCGAGCTCAAGCACTGCCATAAACACTTGCCAGTGCTGATACCTAGAAAGAAGACAACAAAATATAAGATTAGACACAGAGTAATACCTAGCAAGACTGAAATACCTACAAGACTACATTAGCAAGTGTTCCCAGAGATAAAGTGCAATTACGATTTATACCAATGCTTCAGTAGATTAGTGCTTATAAGTGCTTTACAAAGAGATGGGTCTTCAATCTGCGTTTGAAAACCGTGAGAGAGTTCGCTGTTCGGATAGCCAGTGGAAGTTCATTTCACCATCTGGGAGCCAGGACAGAGAAGCATCTTGTCGCGTGTCTTTCATGAATCTTAAGGGATGGCGGGTCAAGCCGAGCTGCACTTGAAGCGCGAAGGGCTCGAGGTGCGGATCGACTCTTGATCATTGCCATAAGGTATGAAGGAGCTGGTCCATTCTTGTCTTTGTAAATAAATAAATAAATGTGATTGCATAAACATTACATAATTAACACATGATTTGACAGATGTATATTGGCCTCTCCCCTAGCATGCCCCCTCCATGCTCAACATCCTCGTGATGGCATGATAGACTGAGTGCCACCGTGGCCGCTTCCAAGTGGAGATTAGGGGGGACCAGCCGGCACCTCCAGCAAGATCAGTTTAGGAACATCAGAGGAGCCGAGGCTGTCCAGAGAGAAGGCACTACACATCTGAGGCCTACTGAAGCCATGATTAACACACACATATATACAAAGAGCCCTAAAATATCTAATTTGTTTAATATATACTAAGAAAGCCTGGCATAAAGGGAAATCATAAAATTTCCATCACAAACTATTTGAAGTTTATTTAGATTCCTATATGAGCATCCTGACTGTAATGAGTTACAGTATAGTCTAATTTGGAGCTAATAAAGGCGTGCACCAATTTTTTGCATCATGCTGTGATAATGCATTTCTTAACTTGGCAATATTGTGGAAATGTAGAAAAGCTATCCTAGTATTATCTATGTATTTATCAAATGATAAGTCAGAGTTGAGTATGATGCTTACAGTTTTGGCTACTGTGCCAGGTGTAATGGGGTAGTCTGCCAGATTAAGCATTAAATCTGGTATTTTCTGTCTTGCGACCTTTGGGCCCAGAAGGAGAACTTCTGTTTTGTCCTCATTAAGTTGGAGGAAGTTTAGAGACATTACGCAGGCCTTAATTTTTCCTAAACTGTTTGTCATCAGGTTTGGCTGATATATAAAGTTCAGTGTCATCTGCATAGCAGTGAAAGTTGACAACATGTTTGTTTATCACTATGCCCAATGGTAGTATATATAATGTAAATAATAGTGGTCCTAAGATGGAGCCTTGTGGGATCCCATATTTCACTTTTGTACGTTTGGACAAAAGTAGGAAGTAGGATTTTTGGGGTCGTCGTCTGCATCCTTCCATCTCGGGAGACGATGGAGTAGTTCCTAAACAGTGTTTTTACACTTCTTGAAATGGCTGTGGAGGCCAATTCTTGAGTGACAGTCTCTGCCGCACCTGGTACAGATGAAAGGTGTTGGCTGCTGGGGCTGGTATTGTCGTTCTTACCGCCTGGCTTGTTTGTCTATGGCGACTGATATCCATGCTGCCTCTAGGTCTTTTTCTCCCTGCCTGACAGCAAGGTGCCAAGCATAGCGGTCTCCCACTAGGCTCTCCCACGACTGTATGTCGATGTCGTACTTTTTAACCTTATACTGCAGATTCGCACGCCTGGTGGCCATTTTTAACATTTTTGACATAGTTCACATTAAAACTAGATATCTCAAGTTGTACATATAGGAAAATTATCATTCATGGCTCAAACTGAAGTAGGCAGTTGGGGGAACATATTAATACACTTCAATATCATATTCACATAATTTGGTTTATTTTAGAGCCTCTATTGCAGATGCTAATATGCCAGGAATGTCACAAATGCTGACTTGAACTTGAACATGACTGGAATGTATATTCACATAGTTATTCAAATGTGGTATCAGAAATTACAATAAATTTCGCTAGGGTCTTTTCTAACAACACAGAAAAAATGGAGCAAATCCATGCAAGCATTGAAAAGTTATTCAGCTTTATCCAAGGTATGTCAAGTGCACCACACCCATGTCTAAATATGCCACACCCGACACACACCATTAGCCAACTAAGCTAACATGCCAACAAATTCCTTACACGAAACCGAGGAGCTACGACAAACAACAATGCTGCACATATTACAGCAAGACCAGAAAATTCCAATGACTAAATTTCATGTCCAAATATGAACGTTATGATATCATATTTATGTCCAATATAGTCCGACAGCATAAGCTAGGTTACCGTAGCCAACTCCGGTAGCATCCGACACGATACAGAGTGCTGCAGCACTCAAACGCTCTAAAACTGTTTATAATCTAACGCTTAGTTAATGTTTAGTATTAGAATATATATTTTGTACAATATCGCTTATGAAAAATTATCCATTGTTACTCACAGTACGTAGAATCGCGTCGTAGCCGGTGTACCGTCTCACTTCCGGGTTGGCGAAAATTCCGAAAATTGCTCATATATTCCACACAAAGTAATCCGTTTATGTTCAAAAGTATCCACAATCCGCATAAAAACGAACAAAATAATCCATGGCTGCTTCAGTTTCGCCGAACAGTGTGTTCTGGGGAGCTTAGCTTAGGTTAGCAAAGGGTTAGCTTATGTTGCTATGCTAGCGGCCGAAATTGGAAATGAAGCGCCAGTTTCCGAGGGCTCAATTTAAAAATATACTTGACCAATCATGTCATATGAGGGCTGGTTAGCTTCGGAAGGATGTACACTATTGGTTAGAACAGCTTTCAATCACTTCTGAGGCGCCAGCTTGTCTCTGTGGGCTTATTGGTTCACCCTCCCCCCCTCCCCTTCGCACCTCGCCGTGGGAGAGGTTGTAAAACCTGTCATTCAAAGTCACTACCCCACTTTAGACCAATAAAAACCACTCAAATCAAAGCAGAACCGCTGCAGCTTTGTAATGAGGGGTCAAATCAGCGTTAAGAATGCTTCTGTGACGCTTAGGGGGCAGATTTGTCGGAGTGTCTCATTCAGGAAGCGGATTTTGGAAAATTTTGCAGTGAGGTGAGCAAGCTTTTTAAGGTACTTAACCACAACGGATCTACGCTGTTAAGGTCTTAAATTAAAGCCTTATTAGTAAACGATTTTTAGGTGACAAAACATTAAGACATTTCACAACATAAATATGTTTTGTAAACGGATATGTCGGGAGACCCCCTCGCGGGGTGCACTTTTGTGGTCAACTTCAAAGCCGGATATCTCGCGATCGGCTGCACGTAGACGGCTGAAACTCGGTAGGCATGTAGATGGGATAGGAAATTTTGATTTAAGCGCTTTTGTTCGGAGATTCATTAATGTTTAATATGTTTTATATCGCCGTAAAGGAGCTGGGCCCGCCGGCGGGCCCACTAGGGGGCGCTTCTGCATAATAGGGTTTAAGATCTTTCTTACAGACGTCCTTGTAGCGCAGTTTTGGGCACCCTGCCCTCCTGGAGCCTACTGACAGTTCGCCGTAGAAGAGGTCTTTAGGAATGCGACCAGCATCCATCCGTCTGACATGGCCGAGCCACCGAAGGCGTCTTTTGCACAGCATGGAGTGAATGTTGCCCATGCTGGCCCGTTCCAGTACCACGGTGTTGGGGGTCATGTCCTGCCACTTAATGTGGAGAATGCGTCGAAGGCACCTCATGTGGAAGCTGTTGAGTTTCCTCTCGTGTCTCACATAGGTGGTCCATGACTCGCTACCATAGAGGAGAGTGCTGAGCACGCAGGCCTGGTAGACTCGCATTTTAGTCTTTTCAGTGAGACTGGAGTTGTTCCACACTCGCTGGGTCAATTTGACCATGACTGCTGTTGCCTTGGCGATTCTGCTGTTTATCTCTCCGTCTATGGACAGTGTATTGTAGATGAGGGACCCAAGGTAGATGAAGTTATGAACAGATATATCTGTCAATGGTGACTTTTGGTGGTCGCTCGTTTCCTTGTGCCATGATGTTGGTTTTATTTAGATTGATGGTCAGCCCAAATTCTTTGCAGGCAAGGGAGAGGCGGCTAACGAGTTGCTGGAGACCTTCTTCTGAGTGTGACGTCAGGGCTGCATCGTCAGCAAACAGCAGCTCACGAATAAGAACTTTGGTGACTTTGGTCTTGGCACGAAGGCGTGCAATGTTGAAAAGCTTGCCGTCTGACCTGGTGTGGATGTAGACACCCTCGCTGCAGTCTTGAAAAGCATACTGAAACACCATGGAAAAGAAGATGCCAAACAGCGTGGGCGCTAGGACGCATCCATGTTTCACACCACTTTTGACTGGGAAGGCCTCGGATGTTGTACCGTTGTAGGAGACCGTGCTGTACATATTTTCGTGGAATGACATGATCACTGAGAGCAGGTGTGGGGGTCATCCAATCCTCCGCAGCAGGCTGAAGAGTCCGCTATGGCTGATCAGATCAAATGCTTTAGTAAGATCAATGAAGGCAATGTAGAGTGGCATCTGCTGCTCTTGACACTTCTCCTGCAGCTGGCGTAGTGAGAAGATCATGTCCACTGTCGATCAGCCAGCCCTGAAGCCACACTGAGACTCTTGGTAGACACGGGAGGCGAGGCCTTGCAGGTGCACTAGTGCAACGCGGGCAAACACCTTGCCAACAATGCTGAGGAGGGAGATGCCGCGATAATTGTTGCAGTCGATGCGGTCTCCTTTGTTCTTGTATAGAGTAATGATGTTTGCATCCCGCATGTCCTGGGGGATGTGACCCTGCTCCCAGCAGGTACAAAGTAGGTTGTGCAGTGGCTGAAGTAGTGTGGGTTTGCCGCTCTTTATGACCTCTGGTGGTATGCCGTCATTTCCGGGGGCCTTACCACTAGCAAGGCGGTCGATGGCATTGCTAAGCTCTTCTACAGTGGGTGGGATGTCTAGATCCTCCATGACTGTCATGTCTGGGATAGCCTTAAGTGCAGTGTCAGTGACAATGTTTTGTGTTTCATACAGTTCCAGGTAATGCTCGGTCCACCGCTGCATTAGCTTCTCCTGGTTTGTGATGGTTTCGCCCATCTTGGTCTTGAGGGGGGCAGTGTTGGTAGGTGTTGGACCCATTGCCTTCTTGATACCCTCAAATAGCCCCCTCGCATTCCCTGTATCAGCGGCGGATTGAATGTTGTTGCAGAGGTTCAGCCAGTATGTATTGGCACAGTGGCGAGCAGTCCGCTGGGCCTTGTTCCTAGCAGTCTTAAGGGTTTGTAGAGTACTTGGGCTTGGTTTTAGTTTATAGGCCAGGAGGGCTTTTCTCTTTGCCTCAACTACAGGTGCCATTTCCTCCCAATGGGCCTCAAACCAGTCGGCGTTTGTCCGCTCCTTCTTCCCGTATGCAGTGATGGCAGAATTGTATACAGCTCCACAAAGGTGGGCCCATTTGGAGTCAATGGTGTCGTCTATAGGAGTTTTCTCTATCAGGATTGCTTCCAGCTTCCTAATGAACTGCTGGGCTTTCTCTGGGTTTCTGGTGCAGCAGGAGTTGATATGAGGACGGCCATTCTTCTTTGAGTGGTGCAGCTTCTTTGGTGTTACGCGCACCTTGCTAGCAACAAGAGCATGATCTGTGTCACAGTGTGCACTGTGGTAGCTGCGAGTGAGGAGCACAGTGGCAAGGTCCGCACGCCTGGTGATGACTAGGTCAAGCTGGTGCCAGTGGCGGGAGCACGTTTGTCTCCAGGATACCTGGTGAATCTCCTTGCAATTGAAGAAGGTGTTAGTCACGCACAAGCCGCGAAAACAGCACAGCTCCAGCAGACGTTGGCCATTTTCGTTTATTTTCCCCCTCCCGTATCTTCCAAGACATGTTGGCCAAGCCTCATGATCAGCTCCAACTCTGGCATTGAAGTCTCCCATCAGGTAGAGGCCTTCAGTGCTGGGGATTTTTGATATTGTTTCATCTAGGGCCTGAAAGAATTTGTCTTTCTCCTCTGGTATGGAATACAGGGTAGGGGCATACACACTGATGATATTTGTGGGGCCTGAGACTGTCGATATCCGGAGACAGAGGATCCTCTCTGACCCTTCTACAGGAGGTTCAGTGTAGGTGACAAGAGTGTTCTTCACAGCAAAGCCCACACCATGCTGCCTTTGTTCATCCAGAGACTTTCCCTGCCAATACAAGGTGTACTTTGCTTCCCTGATGTCTGCCAGCCAGGTCTCCTGGAGACAGGCGATGTCAACGTTAAGTTGGGCAAGTTCTCTGTCAATGACGGCGCTCTTTCTTGCATTTTTGATCTGCTGAGGGTCTGCGGAAAGAGCGGGACACATTGTCCTGACATTCCAGCTAGCAAAGCGAAGTGCAGTAGATTTCTTTTTGTTTTTCTTCTTTATTTTGTCTGGTGCAAGGGTTTTTTGGCCCACGTTTTGAGAAAAATCTCTAATCTCTATGCACCCAGTAGAGAGGTGAGCCATGGCGGGACAGCACCTTTATGGCTGGGGGCTGCCCAGCTTGAGGCGGGCGGTAGCTGTCCAATGAGGTATAATGACCTCTTCCACCATTAAAGGAGACTCCTGGCGCTCATTTCCTCTGCCAATCAGATAGAGCTTATAACCGGTAACTGTCCCCTCCCGTGTTGTGTCGACACCTTTACGATGACGCTGGAGTGTCCTCTCCAGTGGAACTACAGTAGCCTGGGCAGGGTGGTAAGGAGGATCAGCTGTCGCCCAAACAGCAAAACCCCCCTCTCCGCGCATCTGGTAGATCCAGGGGAACGACAGAGTCGATACAGCTTGGATCCAGATACGCCGCAGGAGTTGCCGGCGTTGACAATACAGAGTCAGGCCGCCTTTTGGGACTCCAGCTCCATATTTTCTGTCAGGGTTTACTCCCTTAGCCCTTCCCATTTGGGTATGCCGCAAGGCAGCAGAGGTTTGAAATCAGAGTTTCCTTCTCCTAGATGAGCTACCACCCGATGTTAACGAGTCCCATCTACCCGAAGCAGCTAGTTTTGGGGGTTTCTAGATAGTCATTTGCAAGAAGCTCTTTCACCCTTTTGAGGGGTATTTTGATTTTATTCCCCCAGGGTGTTTCGCCACCCTCTCACTGGCCAAAGACCAGTGGTGGACCGGTTTAGTCACTGATCGCCGACCCTGGACAGGTGGTACTGGGTTACAGGATTACCAGTAGCAGCAGTACAGCAATGCTGATGCTGACCTGACCTGAGATGGAGCCTTGCGGGATCCCATATTTCACTTTTGTACGTTTGGACAAAAGTAGGAAGTAGGATTTTTGGGGTATAACCCAGAATACCTTGGCCATATTTCCTTCTAAAATCCGGGCCATGGCTATTTGAAGTTTATTTAGATTCCTATATGAGCATCCTGACTGTAATGAGTTACAGTATAGTCTAATTTGTAGCTAATAAAGGCGTGCACCAATTTTTTGCATCATGCTGTGATAATGCATTTCTTAACTTGGCAATATTGTGGAGATGTAGAAAAGCTATCCTAGTAGTATTATCTATGTATTTATCAAATGATAAGTTAGAGTCGAGTATGATGCTTACAGTTTTGGCTACTGTGCCAGGTGTAATGAGGTAGTCTGCCAGATTAAGCATTAAATGGCCACTTCCCTCCTCACTTCGTCTAGTTCAATGGTTCCTGCAGTTTGCACATTTTTTACCGGCACTTCATTAACACTGGAGCTCCTGAGATCTCAAGGTCCTGAGGACATCACCCCTCCTTCTCCTGCCCAATTAGCAGGACCATACATATGTTAATTTCACAGCAAGACAGGAGCAGAAAGACAGGCAGGAGCTCTGTGGCAGGAGCTCTGTGGCAGGAGCTCTGTGGTGCACCAGGTCTAGTCTGTGTGCAGTCTGTGTGCACCAGGTCTAGTTTGTAGTCTAAAATAAATAAAGTTTAGCCCTGTTTCGGCGTTATGTGTGAAGCGCCACATATTGACATAAGTATTATTTAGAGCGGTAAACCATTATCATTAGCGTGGTATTGGTGTTATGTATGAAGCAAGCGTCCCAGATTTTCTTGTGTATGCACTTCAATAGCGCCACACATTTACATGGCTGAACCAACCATTATCACGGGTCCATATTGTTCCCGTGAAACACATTATCATTAGCGTGGTATTGGCGTTATGTATGAAGCAAGCGTCCCAGATTTTCTTGTGTATACACTTCAATAGAAGCAACAAAGTAATAAAGGTATAGTAAAGTAATATTTATTTTTACATTTATATATTTTTACTCATACAGCATAGTAACAATATTTTTTTGCAGTGTTTATGCTTGTGTTTGACTGATATTTCGTTCGTGTAAATAACTTAGCGTCATTTATTTATTTTTACTCATACAGCATAGTAATATAATATTTTTTTGCAGTGTTTATGCTTGTGTTTGACTGATATTCACGGATTGCCGTGAACCATTATCACGGGTCCAATCACCTTTTATTGTTCCCGTGTATGCATGGGATTAGCTCGGTTTCGGTTTCGGCGTTATGTGTGAAGCGCCACCTATTATAATAAAGTATAATTGGTATGCGCTGTTGTGGGTGTGTTCTTCAGAGTCATGATAAAAGCTGAAACCCAAAGGCAGGCGACTTACATTTTCACTACTATCCTGTGTGGAGACGACGCAAAACACCATGGCAAGACAGAGGACGTTCACCGGTCAAGAAGTTGCGGCTTTGCTGACCAACGAGGACTGCTGTGAGTCCAATGCGGGAGAGGAACCCTCCTGTTTTTTGACCTGCGATTCATCCGATGAAGAAAGAAGCAGTACATTGGATGAGGTACAACAGAGCCCTCCAAGGAAGAGACGGACATAGGCTGACACCACACCTGCACCAACCGTATGGGCAAAAGATGGAACTGTTTGGGAGAAAGTTGGCATTGCACGCTCTCGTGTCAGCAGCTGTTCGCCTAATTCAACATTTGTTGAGCCGTCCGGGCCTACAGAGCATGCAAAGGTATAGTAACTTCATATTTCTTTCCAGTGTTTCTGCTTGTGTTTGAATGATATTTAGTACGTGTAATTTACCTAGTGTCATTTGTTTACTTTTACTAATACAGTGTAGGATCACAAGCAGACTGCAGAGTTTTCTGTGTTTGCTCGACATGGAGATGCTGTGAATCATCACAGACTGCACTGTCCATGAAGCCCGCAGAACAGACAGCAGCTGGAGTTTGTCGGTCAGCGAGTTGATGGCGTTTGTAGCAATCCTTTTTCTACGAGCAGTCCTGTCCAGTTGGAGCAATGTCGGACTGTTGGTCGGCAAGGTTCGCTGTGCCTTCAATCCAGGAGACAATGGCACGGGACCGCTACCAAGAAATCATGCGGTACTTGCGCTTTGATAATAAGGACACCCGTGCGGAGCGTGCAAAGAGCGACAGATTTGCTGCGATCTCGGACATCTGGCAGCGATTTGTGAACAACTGCATTTTGTGCTATACCCCAGGCAAGGAACTGACAGTCGACGAGCAGCTGTTTCCTACCAAGGTTCGCTATCCATTCACCCAGTACATTGCCTCAAAGCCGGACAAGTTTGGAATAAAGTTTTGGGTTGCTTCTGAGTTGAACACAAAGTACATGTGCAACGCCATTCCATACCTTGGAAAGGACCCCGATCGTCCCAAGGGGGAAAGAGTGTCCGAGAATGTGGTGATGAAGCTTATGAAGCCATACCTGGGCAAGGGCAGAACTGTAGCCACAGACAATTTTTTCACATCTCTTTCCCTGGCTAAGAATCTGCTGGAATGCAACACGACTCTGCTTGGGACGATGAACAAGATTCGCCGAGAAGTTCCTTTGGAAGCCAAAAACGCCAAGGGACGTGAGAAGTTGTCAACGGAGGTGTACAGATCCGATGATGCACTTCTGACGGTGTATGCCTCCAAGCCCAACAGTTTGCGTTCTGAGCACTATGCACACGCACGTGGAGATTGCCGACGACCGCAAAAGGAAGCCAAACACCGTGACGGACTACAACCGGACGAAGGTATGCATGTGTTGGCATTGATAAATCAATTTATCATACATGAATGAATTTATTCAAAATATAACGTACTTTTTTGTATTTGTTCTTTGCAGTGCGCCGTTGACATCATGGACCAGAAGGCATGTGCATACACAGTGCGCGCAGGAACACGCCGGTGGCCCGTTGCAGTGTTTTATAACATACTTGACCTGGCAGCGATGAACGCGCATGTTTTGTACACGGCATGTACGGGGTCCACAGAGAGTAGGAGAGTTTTTATGTGTGCTCTTGCTGAGGAACTCCGTCTTCGTTTCCTACAGGAAAAGGAGTTGAAGAGAATGCCACGTCCTCCGCCTGCTCCTGGAAAGAAGACTACGTGTCAGGTGCAGACAAACTGCAACCGGAACCACAGCATAACCCCGTGCGCTGCATGCGGCAAGTACACCTGTCACAAGTGTAGGGCAGAGTGTCCCTGGCTGTGTGGCAACTGTGTACCTAAAAATACATGAAGGTACATAGATAAGTATATATATATATATATATATATATATATATATATATATATATATATATATATATATATATATATATATACACACACTATTATTTGAACATAACCAAAAATCTCTTCTCTTTCTGTTCCTCAGTCACACATCATGAAACCCGGTGTCACGGTCTGCCCCGCATCTCCTGCCATTTCATGTCTGTTTCCATGTTAGTCCTCTGTTTATTTCTCGTGGTGGTTGCTGGTTATTTTTCTCATGGTTGCTGGAATTGGATTCCCGTTCTGTTATTACCCATGCCTGTGATATTGACTATGATTCTGGTTTGCCTTTCTCTATCGCTCATCGCTCTCTTCAGCGCTTGTGTCCGTATTCTACCTCTGCGGATGAAGGTATGCATATGTGTTGGAATCAGAATCAATTTATACATGAATGAATTCATTCTAAATATAACATGTACTTGTGTGCGTGCATATACAGTGCACGCAGGAACACGCCGGTGGCCCGTTGACCTTGGCAGTGATGAACGATGAACCTGCCGCAAATGTAAGAAAGAGGGTCCCTGGCTGGTACACATGAATGAATTCGTTCAAAATATAACATGTACTTCTTTGTTCTTTGCAGTGCGCCGTTGACAGACATCATGAAGGTGCGTGCATACACAGTGCGCGCAGGAACACGCCAGTGGCCCATTGCATGCGGCGAGTACACCCTAGCTGTGTAGCAACTGTTGGCTACAACTAAATGAAGGTACGTTGATAAGTAGGCCTACATAAATAACATATGTGGTGTTACGTATTTTTGTCTTCTGAAAGATTTTATTCAAAATGTAAGGTGTACTTTGAATTGTTCTCCACAGCATCAACACGTGTGTTGCATGCAGCAAGTGCATCTGGCGAGTACACCCTCAACTTCAAGACACCCTCAACTTTCTTGACATTCCACTTCAAGAAACCCGGAATAGACATCCATGTTTGATCAAAATAAAGTTGTTTTACAGCACATGAATTTGTTCTTCCTGTCTTTTCCTCTCCTTTTCCAGTCTGCTGTTTAGATCACAACATTTATCAGCCATATATAAAGAGCTTCAAACAATATACAAAGAGATTCAAACAATTTTATTTATTTTTATTGTTTGACAGGACTCATTTGAGAAACTGGTGTCTCTACGTGCGCTTGAACTGTACCTTTTGAAACACGAGTCTACAAATTTTCCGCTGTTTGTTGTAGGATCGGTAACATATACAGTCTGCTTGTAACCAAGTTTTTTGTGAAGTTGTATCACGTTTGGTGCTTTGGCAGTCAGTCGTATGAGCTTGGGGGTGAGACGCTTCCACCACATTACCAAGACAATGGGCATTAATCCCTTCACAGCAGGGGAGTGGGCTACATGGACCTTACTAAGTCTTGGGAAAATTTTCGCGGCCGTCAGGTACCTAGTGTTAAGGGGTTGAGTACCCTGGCAGCCCCCTTTATTGCTCTCACTAAGAAAACTCCCGGTCCTTTTGTCTGGTCTCTTGAGGCCAGCAAGCCTTTGACAACCTTAAAAAACAGTTCACGTCTGAACCCATTTTATGCATGCCTGATCTAGACCTCCCATTCATCATTGAGGTCGACACCTCCGATTACGGAGTGGGCGCCATACTCTCTCAGAGAACAGGCACTCCACAGAAACTCCATCTTGTGCCTACTTCTCTCACCGCATGACGCCCGCCGAGCGCAATTATGATGTGGGTGACAGAGCTGCTGGCTGTCAAGTTGGCGCTTGAGGAGTGCAGGCACTGGCCGTTCCTCATATAGACGGATCACAAGAACTTGGCCTACCTCCAGCAAACGCCTTAACCCCAGGCTGCCTACATGGTCCTTATTCTTTGGGCGGATCGATTTAACTCTCTCATATAGGACTGGTGCTAAGTATATAAAGCCAGATGCTCTCTCCCGCCAGTGGGAGTCACCTCCCGACATCTCAGAACCCGGTACAGTCATACCGGTCTCCAAGATCATAATTTAAGGAAGAAAGTTATGAGATGGGGGCATGACTCACCTTTCGCAGCCCAGTCCAAGAATTGCACTAAGAACAAAGAGTTCCAAACCCACTGGGCTGTTGCGCCCACTTCCTATCCCATCCAGACCATGGACGCACATTGCCCTGGACTTTGTCACGGACTTACGTCCCTCTTGTGGCAACACTGCTATATTGGTTATTGTTGACCGGTTCTCCAAGATTGCCAGGTTTTTGGCCTTGTATAAACTCCCTTCGACCCGTGATACTGCCTCCCTATTTCTCCATAACATTGTCCGGTACCACGGCTTCCTCTCCGACGTGGTGTCTGACAGGGGACTGCAATTTACCAGCTGCTTTTGGGGGGCCTTTCTGGGTCTCCTTGGAGCAGATGCTTCGGTGTCTGGCCTCCACCAATCCTTTCTCCTGGGCTGACCAACTCCTCTGGGCTGAGTACGCCCATAATACCCTGTGGCACTCCGCTCTCAGGATGTCACCCTTTAAGTGTCTTTATGGCTATGCCCCTCCTATGTTTGCCAATCAGGAAAAAGAGGTGGCAGTTCCGGGAGCTCGTGCCTTGGTGCAGCGGTGCCGGTTGGCATGGCATAAGGCCTGTAAGGCCCTATTGTTTGCCTCGGCCAGTTATCATTGCAGTGCTGACTTTCCGCCAAGGATCTGCCGGTCCGTGGCGAGACCAAGAAAATGGGGATATTGATTAATGCACCTAGAAGTGTAACTGGAATTTGACACATCCTTTACTTTCTCCTTCGTTCGTGGTCATGTCTCGTGGTAAGTGTTTGTCTGCGTCAGTGGGGAACCATCAGGGCCCTCTACACCCTCTCAGAGGGCCTAAAAATATTCTTAAAACATAAATATATATAATTTATCCAATTTTATTTTATCTACTTACAGTTTGACAATCAACATCTAAACAATTACAAAAATATAAGCAAACAAATTATTCAACCGTGTCTGTTCAATCTGTGTTTGAAGGTGAGGGGTTAAGTTAAGTGGAAGCCTGTGAGCAGAGCCGGAGTGGCTAATCGGGAGATTCGGGCGGATTCCAGATGGGCCGGCTCATGTCAATCTCTAGTTTGGGCCGATTGGGATGGAAAAATTATTTTGGGCCAGATTTGCACATGAAACTCCCGGGCTGAAAAAGTGGCCCACTCCGGCCATGCCTGTGAGCCTGTCTCTCCCTCTATCAGGACTGTGATGCCTCCGCAGAATGTTGGTGATTGGTGGGCCCGCTGTTCGTTTACAGAGGGCCTGGCAGTTATAATTCAGCACAATACCAGTTTCAAATGACAGCAAATTTGACCAATCATATCTTCCCTCTTAGTGGGCGGGCTTAACTGTATGATAATTTCCATGGCGACTCTAGCTGGTGTTAGCGTACCACCGCTAGCTAGTTGCTAGTTTCGATTCATTCCTTTGATGCCCTCATGCACGTTGTTTACATATTCCGCTTCCGAGGAACACGGAGCTGTGAACCTTATTTGGTTTGGAACCTTATTTGCTTAAGAAGTCATCTAGTACAGATATTATTGTTTATTGCGTTTTTAAAGCTGTACTGTCATCTCAATTTTTTTCTTTATTGCAGTTGCAGTTAATTAGGAGAGGAAACAAAATTTTTTCGGGGGTGGGAGCGGGCCCAGGATTAATGGTCACTGTTCTCCCAGCCCGCGATGGGGGTGCCCTGGGCCTCGGTCTCTGGTGCTCCTGAGAGGAGTCCACCTTGCTATGAGAGGCCCCGGGAAGGGCTGACTCCCCAGGAGGCCTATCGGAAGGCAGTGGTCAGCTCTGAAAGAAGGTAGGTCTTGGAGGTGGTTAGGACCACGCCCCATGGAGGTAGCCTGCACACACACACATTTTTTTAGGGCTCAGCGGCCTGATGCCAGTTAGGGCGTGAGGGCCCTGTGTCCGACTGGGGTGTGGTTTTCATCTTGTTTCAGCTTTTTCAGTTTTTCTTTATGTTTCAGCTCCAGGACTGCAGGGTGTGTGTTCCTGCCTTGTCCCCCGCCTTCTTGCCACTTCATGTTTCGTGTGCTGCACAGACAGTGGAGGGCAGTGCGGCTTGGTGGGGGGGATCTGTCACGGTACGGCGGGCCCCCTATTGGTCGCCCCCATATACGGCGGCAGTTGTCTTGTTGCGTTGTGTTAGTCCCTCAGGTGGGTGTCTTTGTACCAGTCGACTGTCTTAACACCACAAAGAATAAAACACAAAGTGAGTCCAGATCCTTCTTTAGCGTCTTGCTTTACTGAACAGCCATAGTGCACCACACCATTACAACGAACACACACACATATATATCCATACACCACACGACACAGAGGCAACACCATGATGTATCAATCCGCAGAGAAAACAGGTCCAAAACACATCACCTAAACAATACCATATTCAAGAAAACACATTCAATGAGATTATGCCATGAACATTACAAGTCTAGTCTTTTAGGAGGTATCCTGAGCCTTTCAGGATAACGCCTCTGAACCGGTGATGTCGGCTTTGGGGTAGTTGCAGGGATCATGTCTGTAGCAAGAGCTTCTGTTGTGGACGAAGCACTAGTGGTAAGAGTTTGAACGTCACCGCCAGGGACCTCTGGAGACGACGAAGTATCAGAGGTATCATCCTTTGCTCGGGAGTCCAGTATCTGATCCACATGACACCTCCATGTCTGCTCACTGACTTCAATTGTGTATGACAGCGGTCCTGTCCGTGCGGCTATCTTGCCAGGGGTCCACTTGTCAGTTTTGTAGTCGCGCGCCAACACCTCCTGCCCTACCCAGAAGTCTCTTGGTTCTTTACAAGGGAGATGGCTGAACTGCCTACGCTGCACATCTCCTCAAGATCCGGCTTCAGAAGATCAATGCGAGACTTGAGGTCCCTGTTCAGCATAAGCATGGCAGGTGTTTTGGTCGTGGTGGAATGCGGAGAATTCCTGTAAGCAAAAAGGAAATTGTCCACCTTGTGCTGGAGGGAAATGTTGTCACTTTCCATAGCCTTAATAGACTTCTTGAATGTCTGCACAAATCTTTCGGCTAAGCCGTTTGTTGCTGGGTGATAAGGTGCTGAAGTGAAATGTTTGATGCCGTTGCCCTTCATAAACAGTTTAAAAACCTCTGAGGTGAACTGTGGGCCATTACAAGATGTTCAGGCAAACCATTTCTGGCAAAGATGGTTCTCAGGACACCTATCGTTTTTTCAGACATTGTTGATTTCATCCTAATAACTTCTGGCCACTTAGAATGAGCATCAACAACAATCAAGAACATTGTGTTCATGACTGGTCCAGCAAAATCAACACGTACCCGTTGCCACGGTGATGACGGCCACTCCCACGGGTGAAGCGGTGCTTGAGGAGGTGCATTTTGGACTTTGACACCCTGAACAGCATCTGGCAAGGTCCTCGATCTGTCTGTCTATACTGGGCCACCAGACATAACTTCTAGCCAGACCTTTCATTTTCACTGTACCATGGTGTCCCTCATGAAGAGTCTGTAACACCCTGGTCCAGAGATTTGGAGGAACTACAACATGAGAGCCACACAACAAGGTCCCATGGTATACAGAGAGTTGATCTCGCCTGGCTGAAAACTCAGGAAACGTGAGATCACCATGTGTTGGCCATCCACGCACTGTTCGTTCATATACCTTAGACAGGGTTGAATCATTTCGGGTCTGTCTCTGTATTTCGGCACTAGTCACGGGCAGTTGAATAATCACTGTTGCATGAAACTACTCCGCCGGGTCTGGAGTGACGTTCCCCCCTGCTGTCATCAACAAAGGCAGGCGAGACAAACCATCCGCGTTACTGTGCTGTTTCGTTCGCCTAAATTCAATGTCATAAGAATGAGCACCCAAGAAAAGCGCCCAACACTGTAAACGGGTCGCGGACATAATCTGAATTCCCTTACGGGGATTAAAGATAGATACAAGTGGCTGGTGGTCCGTAATAAGTGTAAACCGTTGGCCATAGAGATAATGGTGAAATTTTTTAATGCCCCACACAAGACTAAGGGCCTCTCGGTCGATCTGCGCATAATTCTGTTCTGCCTTGGTTAAAGACCTGGAGGCAAAAGCTATGGGGCACTCACTACCATCCTGCACTATGTGCGACAGAACGCAACCGATTCCATAAGGGCTAGCGTCACAGGCCACCCTAATGGGCTGTGACGGATCATAGTGAGTAAGAAGGTTGTCAGAGGTTACCAGTCTTTTTGTTCCCTGGAACGCTTGGTCACATTCGTCAGACCACTTCCATTCAGTCCCGGATGCATAAGCAACTTATGCAGGGGATGCAGCGTCGTGGCTAGGTTTGGAGGAAATTTGTGATAATTCACAAGACCTAAATATGACCTAAGCTGTGACACGGTCTCTGGTCTGGGTGGCTGCAGTATGGCTTCAACTTTCTCCAATGACGTATGCAAACCCTGTTTATCAATAACGTGCCCACAGTAAGAGATCTCATCTCTGAAGAACTCACATTTACTTTTCCTTGCACAAAGGCCATACTCACTCAGCCTGGTGAGGACCTTGCTGAGGTTCTCCAGATGTTCGTCATCGTCCCGCCCAGTCACGATGATATCATCAAGGTAACATTGTGTACCCGGTATATCCTGAAGAACTTGATCCATTGCCCTTTGCCAGATTGCGGGGGCTGATGCAACACCAAACACCAGATACCAGTTCTTCAATGTATCGACAATAGTCTGAAATGACTTTGAGGCAGGCTTTTCGGGGGCTAGCAAGTTCCTGAGGAGGTTATACATCTTAGCACCCATTAAACTAAGGAGAGTAGCAACTTTCTTTTCGTCAGTCACATAATTAGCAGTGAAATAAAGTTCAACTCTCTCAATATATGCCTCCCAATCATCAGTTGTGGCATCAAACGTTTATTTTTCCAATAGACGCCTTTTTTTTTCCACTCACTGTGCGATGCTTCCAGAACTTAGCTGTTAGCCGTAGATTTCGTTGGTCCAGTCATTCAAACCCCAACACTGTCAGTACAGGGAAATCCCACCCTCTTCGCCAATTTGTTGTGTATGTCTTAACACCACAAAGAATAAAACACAAAGTGAGTCCAGATCCTTCTTTAGCGTCTTGCGTTACTGAACAGCCATAGTGCACCACACCATTACAACGAACACACACACACGTATATATCCATACACCACAGGACACACAGGCAACACCGTGATGTATCAATCCGCAGAGAAAACAGGTCCAAAACACTACACTCCTGTCCTGTGACGACACTCCTGTTTCCTGTTTCACCGGCGCACGGCAGCACGCTCGCACGCAAATGCGGATTCACGTATCACATTAGCATAGCTTAGCTATAGCCTAATACACTTACATTAAACACTACAATTCTAAATCAGTATAATACACTTACCGACATCTAATTATTTTATCTCGTTTCTGTTTTCTCCCCGTTTCTTTCTTTCTCCCTCTGTTTTCTCCCCGTTTCTTTCTTTCTCCCTCTGTTTTGTCTCCCCTGTTTTTCATGGCTACCGCTGAGGAACGGGCTCTCATCAGGCTCAGCTCGGAACTGGACAAGTTGGGTCGGCAGATCCAGCGTCTTCTGGAGAAGCAAGCGGAGCTCACCCAGGAGAAGACCAGGCTCGAGGCCGCCCGCGACGCTGCCTACTCGGCCGTCTCCACTCCCTCGTCACGGAGGCTCAGCGCGACCGCCATCTTGACCCGGGCACCAGGCTGGGAGCGCCAGTGAGGACGCGGAAGGCAGCCGGCGTCGTCACCCCTACCTCAGCCGGACTTCTCCTCTGCAAACCCGTTCGAGGTGCTCAGCTCCGGGTCCTCCACCTCGCCCTCACCCCTGCGTCCGACACCACCCTCACCAGCGCCGGCACCAAAGAAGAATAAGGGCGGTATCCTTGTTATCGGCGACTCGATAACACGACACGTAAAGATTAGCCTGCCAGGCGCAAAAAGAAACCCCACTGTGTCCTGTTTTCTAGGCGCTGTGTCCTGGACGTGGCCAGGCAGCTTCCCTCGGCGCTGAAGCAGCGAGATGATTTCGGCACCGTCGTACTTCACGTGGGGGCTGTCGACACCTTCGGCCGGCGCAGCGAGATCCTGAAGGAGCACTACCGCTCGTTTCTGGACACCGCACGGAAGAAGACGTCGGCCAGGCTTGTTGTCTCCGGTCCGCTTCCAATGTTCCGGTGAGGGTGCGAGTTATTTAGCCGTCTTTTCTGTCTCCACAGCTGGCTCCGGGACACCTGTAGCAGCGCCGGCGTGGACTACGTCGACAACTGGGAGAGTTTCCGAGAGCATCCATCACTCTACCACCGAGATGGACTTCACCCCAGTCGCCTAGGCTTGGCAGTCCTCTCCAGGAACATCGAGGACGTGCTACGCCGGGCCTGACCAGCCACAACAAACCACGCAAATCAGCTAAGTAGAACTTACTTCCCTAACTACCAAATCATTGAGACTGTGTCTGTTAACCGTGGCAGGTATAAGAATAACAGGGCGATATGTTTTAAAAATCTAATTAAAATTAAATTAAATAATCAATATGAAGTGAGCAGCAATATTAAGCTAAGGCTAGGACTTCTAAACATTAGATCGCTTGCATCAAAAGCTGTGATAGTAAACGAAATAATCTCAGATAACAGACTAAACATACTCTGTTTAACAGAGACATGGGCTAGAGTAGACGAATATGTAAGTTTTAATGAAGCAGCTCCTCCTGGATACAGTTATGTTCATCAGCCCCGTATCACAGGGCGTGGAGGTGGAGTAGCCACAATATATGACACAGATATAGGTTTTACTGTAAAACCAACCACCTCTATTAACTCATTCGAGGCTTTGATAGGTGAAATAGGCAATAATCTTATAGGCAATAAAACAAAGCTTAAATTAGTGACCATCTATCGACCGCCGGGTCCCTACTCAGAATTTCTTCAGGAATTTGCTGAGTTTCTTTCGGAACTAGTCTTAACCATCGAGTGATTTGTAATTGTGGGTGATTTCAACATTCATTATGAAAATGAATCAGACCCACTGAAAATCGCGTTCGACTCCATACTAGATTCAGTAGGTATAGCCCAAAATGTGACAGGGCCTACCCACCGCTGTAAACACACCTTAGACTTAATACTTACTTACGGATTAAACATAGAACACTTGGCAGTCATCCCCTAAAATGACGCCATTTCAGATCATTCCCTACTAATATATGAAATGGCTTTATACGATGTACATCAGATGCGCCATACAAAAACCACGCGCACTATCACATCCGACACTGCAGCAACATTTATAAACTTACTGCCAGAGCTACCGAACACTGTACCACTGCAGCCCAATGAACGAGAAAACAGGCAACACAACAGTTTTATTCCACATTCACCAATACCTTAGACAGTGTAGCTCCAGTTAAAACAAAATTAATTAGGGAAAAAAAGCTTGCGCCATGGTATGACGACCACACTCGTCTTCTAAAACAGGCAGCTCGAGCAGCGGAGCGAAAATGGGAAATCCACCTCACTAGAAGTGTTTAGAATCACATGGAAAGACGCCATAGTCAAATATAAACATGCCCTAATAAAAGCTAGAGCCGCATACTATTCAACACTAATAGAAAACAACAAAAATAACCCTAGATTTCTCTTCGTGACGGTATCTAAACTAACAAGAAATATCAACGACACTAGTTCTAATACAGCACTTACACACACTAGCGATGAATTTTTAAACTTTTAAAATAATAAAATAGATAATATCTGACTACAGAGTCATAATACATTGCAGCCTAACCTCCAATCCAACCCCAGTAGTTTAGTTATTAGTAACTATGCATCCAAAAATATTACTGAGCTAAATGTCTTCGATACTATATCGCAAAAAGAGCTCACAACACTGATTAATTCGTCTAAGCCTTTAAATAAGTCTATTTAAAGACCTACTCCCAGCCATTGCAGGGCCCTTACTTAATATGATTAACTCCTCCCTTAACCTAGGTTACATGCCCAAACAATTAAAATGCGCCGTAATTAGACCCTTGATTAAAAAACAGAATCTTGATCCGCAGATTCTAGCCAACTATAGACCCATTTCTAATCTCCCATTTATCTCTAAAATTTTAGAAAAAGCAGTTTCCAATCTGTTAAACCACTATCTTCAATCAAATAGTATCCATGAAAAGTTCCAATCAGGATTTAGACCAAACCACAGAACTGAAACAGCTTTACTCAGGGTAGTGAATGATTTACTAACATCGGCCGATAATGGGCTCGTCTCATTCCTTATACTGTTAGATCTTAGTGCAGCTTTTGATACTGTAGACCACAACATTTTGCTGGATAGACTAGAAAACACGGTAGGTATTAAAGGAGTCGCACTCTCCTGGTTTAGATCATATTTGACTGACCGCTTCCAATGTGTAAGTGTTAATAATAAAACCTCTAAATCTGTGCAGGTTAAATATGGTGTCCCACAAGGGACAGTCCTAGGACCACTTCTATTCACACTGTACATGTTACCCTTAGGCGAGATTATGCATAAGCACAACATCAGTTTCCATTCCTACGCAGACGACACTCAGCTATATTTATCGGCAAAACCCGATGATTTAGGCGCAAACAGTAAAATTGAGAAATGTGTAGAAGAGATAAAACATTGCATGGCGTGTAATTTTCTAGCACTAAATCCCAATAAAACAGAATTAATAATAGTTGGGTCTAGGGCTGCGAGAGACAAGATACATAATGTAGCATTGAATCTACATTCTTTTACTATAATCCCCAGCGCAGAGGTAAAGAACTTGGGCGTCACAATAGACCCAGATCTCTCATTCGATACACATATTAATAATATAACTAGGGTAGCGTTCTTTCACTTGCGCAACATTGCCAAAATTAGAAACATATTAAATACTAGTGATGCAGAAAAACGAATCCATGCATTCATATCCTCTCGTTTAGATTATTGCAACAGTCTCCTAGCTGGATGTTCTGGTAAATCGATAAACAAACTCCAGCTGGTTCAGAACGCAGCAGCACGAGTTTTAACAAAAACTAAAAAGTTTGATCACATTAGTCCCGTACTATCGTCATTACACTGGCTGCCAATTAGATTCCGTATTGACTATAAATACGGAATAAAATACGAAATACTTTTATTAACATATAAAACGCTGCATGGCTTAGCTCCAGACTATCTTAGTGAACTTATTAAACAATATAACCCAGCACGTTCACTTCGCTCGCAGGACGCAGGGTTATTAACTGTTCCTAGGATCAAAAAGATCACAGCAGGTGGAAGAGCCTTTTCTTTTAAAGCTCCTCAATTGTGGAATAATCTTCCTGCCTCTATTCAGGACTCAGACACAGTCTCAATGTTTAAAACTCAATTAAAGACTCATCTGTTTAGTTTGGCCTTTGATTAATCTGCTACATATTTACTACATCTCGTATCTTTTCTCCGAGGTTCACCTGGAGAGTAACATTGCAGTCGGAGCCTACAATACCAGCATCGCTGCTCAGACACGGAATGAAAGCCTGGCGTTCATCAACAGACATTTACAGTGACAATATCAAAACCCAGAACTTTCATTTTTACCTTTACTTAGTCTGATTGTGCGATTTGTGTGACTTGTGTATTTGTCTGTATTTTGTGTAATTTGTGTGTTAACGGGCCGCCCAATGGAGGATGGGTTCCCTTTTTTTTTTTTTTTTTTTGCCCACCTCCACCCCCCCATCTTTGGAGGACAACTTTGTTTTTATGTACAGATTTAAATGGCAATTATAACAATTCTGTATAATATATAGTATAGTGATAACAATATATAGTGATAACAATATGCAAAGTGATAATTATTGGGGTTAGGTGGACCAAGAAAAGAGGGGGAGAAAAATAATAAAAAGGGAAAAGACAGAGAGGTAGGAGAAGAAAGGAGAAGAAAAAGAAAAGAAGAAAAAAAATAATAATAATAAAATAATAATAATAAAATAAAACACGCAACCAGCTCAAATGACCACTGCAAAGAAGTACAGAAAGTAATGCTTAGGGTGGGAATGCTTAGGTCCAGAGGAAAGGGTCCTCTGGAAGAGGAGAGCCAGCTTGCTAGCTGGCTCATTGAGCACCGAACTTCACTGCCCCCCCAGCTCAAGGCAGGGAGCGGTCGACCCGGGGAGACCAGGGCGGCAACCCTCCCCACCACCACATACAAGCCTGGATCCACACCACCCCCACCACAGAGAGCAGCCGGTCCGCACATCCACATACACCTAGACACACATTTCCTTTTAACCCATTTCCATTTAACCCATAAATATATACATATATACACATATACATACATACATCCATCCATATATATATATATATATATATAAACATATACATACACATACATACATATATATCTACACATACATATACACCCACACACGCTTGTCCCATATACACCACACCCCTGTGTATGCACCCACAACCATACCAATCGCACAGTGAACAAACGATGACAGACATCAACAGTATTGAGGACATGCTGGTCGGAGTCCGGGACCCTACCTCCCGGCCCACCCCAGACATCCCCATCATCCACCACCCCACCCCCACCACCCAGGCACCTCGGAGCCCCAAGGCCCAGACCCAACGCCCCGACCCAGGCCGACCGACCCACCCCCCCCAGCGGCGCAACCGCAGCGGCGCAGGTCCCCCCGCACGGGCAGGGCCCCAGCTCGGGGTCGGGGGGCACCAGGCCCCGGGTCCCGCCACCCGGCCCCACAGGGGAGGCCAGCCACCCCGCCGAGGGCCAGCACCTGCTCCCCCCACGCCCCCGCCCCACGTTCCCTTTTGACTCTTGGTTCTCCCGAGGTTTCTTCCTATTCCCCACCATCATAGGGAGTTTTTCCTCGCCACTGTCGCCTTTGCCTTGCTCATTAGGGTTCTGGACCCATAGTATTGTTAACCTTTTAAATCCTGTAAAGCGCTTTGAGAAAACGTGTTGTGAAAAGCACTATACAAATAAACTTTGATTGATTGATTGACTGCTGGTCATTGTATCCTTAATTTGGATTTGTCACGGGTTTTTAGTTTGCTCACTTTATTAATTAAAATCTCCCTTTTCCCTGAGACTTGGCATGATCGCTTTTTTATTTCGCACTCCCTGCCCATCACGGTAAGTTGAAGTTGATTGGTTTTAAAATTTATGATGAAATTGTGAAGTTCATTTTACCTACCCAAATGTTTAAAGCCCTCACCTTTTTAGTAACATTAAAAATTCTGTGAAACTTTTCTTTTCATTCCTGGTTTCATGTATATATACCTCTCTGTCGGATGTTCGACTGCCCTGCTCTCAATGAAGATGGACACCGACTGCGAGGACATAGCTTTATTTTCTGCAACTGCAAATGAGCGTAGCGACAGTACACCGTTGGGCTGGCTCGGTCGGCAATACAGGCACGGCAGCAGGGCCTGAAATTCATTTTTCAAAATGAGTGGGAATTCCCCCCTTAAATGTGTCACATAAGGGGGATTTCTACATTTTGGGGGGGATACTTCTGGTGAACCTAAATACAGGTCTTACTGTGCTTCAACAAGATATATATATATTAGGGATGCACCGAAAATTCGGCCACCGAAAATTTTCGGCCGAAATGGCTTAAATTTGCATTTTCGATTTTTGGCCGAAATACTTTCATCACCGAAACAACACGGCCGAAACAATGTGCTGTGATGACGCAAGCAAAAATCGCCACCTGCACGCGCTTATTTGGATAAAGCTAGCAAAAAAGTTTTCCAGTGATGGCGCCGAGGCAAAGGACATTACACCAAAAATTATGGAACTCGTTGCCTTAGACGATCAGCCGAAAAAAATCGCTGAAACGCTGAAAAAATCTAGTTTTTTTATCTCTGATCTACATCTATGATTCAATGAGTTACTAGTTCGCTCTGGCGCCACTAGTTCGCTTATATCGCTCTGATATAATACTTAAGGTGTCCATTTTACACCCCCCCCCCAACAATTTACACACGCACACCCCGCCCCCCGGCCAATATTTTACACACACAGAGCCACCCCCCTCCTAAAATCAAATCTCACTCAAAGTGATAAAGTTGGCAACCCTGGTAATCTGTTTTTTGCCCTTCTCCTCCGTTATTGACCACCTCTTTCAGATCAGCCTCGCGCTTTCTTTTCAGTGCTGCTGTATGAGAGACACTAGCCGAGTGGCGACTTAAAGTCGATGTTTTGTAGCATCGGCTGGTAAAAGGCACTGCACCGTACATTTTACAAATCGAGCAGCTCATTTCACCGCTATTAAGTTCGAGCCAAGGATATATTCTTGGCCAGTTGGACTGAAACATATCTTTGGACTGCTGCTTTAGTTTACTACCGTCACCTGTCTGTGACTCCGAGGATTAGTTTGGTCAACGTCACCGCCGCTGCGGTGCTAGGAAGAGTGAGAGCGCCGAGTGCAGCGTACAGTACGGAAGTCAGTCTGTCCGACTATCTGTCCGTCTCACAATACAAACCGAGCTATTGTTTTGCTGAACGTTTTCGCTGTAATTGTGTGCGGGAGTTTCCCGCATTATTATGGCAAAAATTGCGGGAATCCAAGAAATAGTGCGCAATTCCCGCAATCCCGCACTGAAATTCAGGCCCTGCGGCAGTGTGCAGAGCATTCTACTCAATGATCGTATAGTGGTTTTTGAATAAAATACAATTTACAATTAAATCCATAAAAGAATCAAATTATTTTCCAGCTACATCTTCCTTTAACAGAATATAAAGAAATATACAGTAAAAGAAAGAAATACCAACTCATAGCAGATGCAAATTATAGCATCTCAACCACATGGTGAACTAGCATTAAACAGAACAGCATGAATGACCATACCTGCAAATGAGCGTAGCGACAGTACACCGTTGGTCTGGCTCGGTCGGCAATACAGGCTAAAGGGGTAAGCTAATGTTAGCATAGGCTAGCTTCGTGTTGGCAAATCTAAATGAGTTGTGCAGAGGCCAGTTGACTTTTGATGCATGTAATTTAAAACAGCATGTATAAAGTGCATATTGCAATGCTACAGTACCACTCACAACGTTTCTTTTACGTTTACTGGGCCCAGCCTGTGGAGCTGTACTTACCACGGCAGTGTGCAGAGCATTCTACTGCCGGGCTGCCCCGCCTCCCGTATTTATATTGCGCTGCAATACCCTGACTGACCTGCAGGTGGTGCCAGCCCATTTAGCAGGAATTTCATTAATCAGTCCCACCAGGATTTCGCGGGCCTTTTTTGTGATTGTTGCAGGCTAAAATGTTTGATGTTGCGGGTGCTTTTCAAAAAAATTGCGATGGAAGTTGCGGTGTGTTTTTGCTTTTTTGTGAGTACATTACAATAGGGAGTAAATGTTGTATGGTTTCCTCTATTTAGTAGTCCATTTTAATGATCTATTTACCTATTTATTCAGGGTTGCCAACTTTTCAAGATTGCTTGAAGTGAGATTTGAACCTGGAGTGGGTGGCGGGGTTAGCGAACGTAAGTTGTTACCGGGCGGCCTGTAAAATGGACACAAATTAAGTATTATATCGAGATCGATCGCCAGTGCTTGGCGCCAGAGCGAACTAGTAACTCATAGATATGGATCAGAGATAAATAAACTTTATCTCTGACTTTAAACTTTATCTCAGTTTAAAGTAGGGTTGCCACCTAGGTCTGACAAAAAACAAGGACACTGTCATACTGAGCGAGTGTAATCTGTTGAGCGGGGTGGGCGGCGAACGCAAGTTGTTGAGCGCGGCGTGGCGGACGTAAACTTAACGTAAAACGTTCCCGGAGGGGTTTAAAATGGACACAGCGAGAAAAAACAGATTTAAAGTGTGCAGAAACAGTCTCAATCATGGTTTGAACTAACCTAGTTTTTTTTGCCGGGACTGAATATTAAAAAGACGAAAAACCGGGACAAACCGGGACAGCCCGGTAAAACCGGGACAGGCACGTGAAAACCGGGACAGTCCCAGGAAAACCGGGACAGGTGGCAACACTAGTTTAAAGTTTAAACTTATAAACTTTATCTCAGACCCTCGCCGCTTGCGTGCGCTGCAGTGACTTCGCGGGCTACCGTTGCATTGTGGGGAATGTAGTGTTTGTGCGTGCAAAACACCATCGGGCGGCTGTGGCCTGCGGGCCGGTTCTAATAGTAATTAAATATCATCCAGGGGGCCATAGATAATCAATTCGCGGGTCGGATCTGGACAGTTTATCCCCGGTTTCATGTAGTGTACCGGGATACTGCTTTTCCCAATCTTTTTGCCATTATTTTCGTCGCTCATTCTGCTTTCAGTCTGCTCCTCTTGAGCGTATATAAGGAAGTAAGGCGGGAGTTTGTCGACGTCACATCAAGACGACATCAGTCAGACATCAGATTGGTCAAATGTGCGGGAAAGTTGTGGTGATTGGCTGAAGTTGCAACACCGCCCTGAATTTACGGGGTTTGCTTGAAGTTGCGTTGAAGTTGTAAATCGCAAAATCGCGACTTTCTGGAGGGTCTGATTAATAAACATTAAACAATTACATACCGTTACATACATTCCCCTGAAATTCTGCAAAAATGGGGATGCAGGATGTAGTACAAAGAACAATAAAGAAATGTGAGACAAGAGCATTTGTGCAGAAATACATCAATAATGAATATTCTTCCCTAGGAAGTGTGTAAATATGGGGTGAGCTCAAATCCCATACTTAGCACAGACAAAAAGAGATGCCGTATACACCTCAACAACATGCACTACTCTGCTCTCTTAAGCTGTAGCAATGACAAACTCAAGGTTCACAAGGCTCTAAATACATAAGTCCTAAATGGCAAAATTTTAATCAGAAAAGGAAGTAATTAAAGAGCTAAAGCATTCTTAATGAACCCAATAACAGAACCCATAGTTGGTGAAACACTGTTCTCAAGTCTTTGTTCTGACATTTCGCATACAAGCCTCTCTGGAGGTTTGACTGTTCTCCCAAATCTAGTACGGACTGAAACTGCCTGGGTACGCTTGGGTTGTGTGCAAACTGCCTCTCCTGGATCAACTTGGGCGGTGTCTAAAGACTCATTATGTACAACAGAACAAGCAACATCTGAACGTGCTGTGCTGTATGCTGGACTATGGATTGTGTTTGTGTTCGCATGTGCAATACACTGACTGACAAGAGTCTTCACAACTATCAGTTGGTATTTTTTTAGGTGACTTATTTAGCAAAGCATCTCCATCTCCATCATCCTCTGGAGTGCAGTCATGTCTAAGTTGTGTATTCTCAGGAGATTGCATGAGCCAACTCCTGGTGCGGTCATTAGGATCCTCTTCACTGCACAACATAGAGCCGGAAACAGAAGAAGCATCATCCAGTCCTGAACCCACTGAGGACAACAGGCTCCCTTGGCATGACGATCCTGCTCTCCACATGCATGCTTTTGAGCAATTTGTGTAGCTTCAGACAAATCTCTTCTTAATTGTTGGACAAACTCATGGTGGCAGACAACATGGTCATTCTCAAGGACGTGTTGGAATACGACATCAATGGGTAGACGAGGAACACGGCCAAACATTAGATAAAAGGGAGCAAAACCTGTGGTTTCGTGCACTGTGCAATTGTAGCTGAATGTCAATGTTTCTAACATCTGAGGCCATTTGGCCTTGTACTTTGGAGGAAGAGCTCTCACCATGCTTCCAAGAGTCCGGTTAAAACGTTCAGTGATCCCATTGCCCATGGGGTGATATGGGGTGGTGTGGGTTTTCTGCACACCTGCCATCTCGAGCAGATCCTTGATGAGCCTGCTCTCAAAATTAGCCTCCTGATCTGAATGGATCCTTGTAGGGAATCCATAAATGCAGAAAAAGTCATCCCACAAGTGACGGGCTACTTGTTTGGTGGACTGATTTCGACAAGGAAAAGCATGTGCCATCTTTGAAAAATGATCTGTAACCACTAGGACATCGGTGGTTTTCTTCTCACTCAACTCTGCAGTCCAAAAGTCAATGCACACCAGTTCCATTGGCTCTGAGGTGTGAATGTTTTCAAGAGCTGCACGAGCATTAGGCTCGGGAGTCTTCCCCAATGAGCATTTCTGACAGTGGCTAAGGAAAGGGTCCTTGCACATCCCTGATGACCAGCTGAGTCATGCACACCATGCAGAACCTGTTTTTTTAGGGAACATGGTATGACGAATTGGAAGACTTTTCTGTTCAGATGTGGGTGTTTCCTCACTCTGTACAGTATACCGTTTCTGACCTTCAATTTTTTCCAGTGCTTCAGAAGTCTAAGCACACAAGGAGATTCAGTTGCTCTCTCTCGTCTACTTGGCTTCCTGTGCCGCTTCACATAATGCAGGGCTCTGCTGACTGTGACATCATGTTCTTGTGAGGCCAATAGCTGACTCTGCGGAATGACGATGGACGGATCCTCCTGAGGAAGCTGGAGTGATTCTGGACTGACACAAGACACCCGTGAAACACCACCACTGCAATGAGCATCCAGAACCGCAGAAACTTCCTCAGCACCCATGGAACCATCAGATGGATGAAGAGGGTCTTGCACCAAACCTGGATCATCTTCTGTGCTGTCCTGAGGCTGTACAACTAAACAGTAGGTTGTTAAGCGGAAAGCATCTTGTACATCGCATCTACCAACTCCATTAACCTCATCCACGAGATGTGCATAGGGTTCTCTGCCGAGACGATGGCTTATGCAGGACTGGACAAACGGTTCACGGCTCAAAGCATCAGCGACTGTATTCTTTGTACCTGGAACATATTTCAAATCAAAGTCATAAGCTGCAAGTTTGGCCACCCACCTTTGCTCACAGGCATCCAACTTGGGTTTTGTTAGGATGTAGGTCAAGGGGTTGTTGTCTGACCATGCAGTGAAGTGCCTCCCTTTTAGCCAATGACTGAATTTCTCACAAATAGCCCATTTCAGAGCTAAGAATTCTAGCTTGTGAGCCGGGTAATTCAACTGGGACCGAGACAGTGTTTTGCTAGCAAAAGCTACTGGTCTTGCAACAGTATCACCTGGAGGAACTTGGGAAAGAACAGCTCCAATTCCATCGAAGGACACATCAACAGCAAGAATGAAGCTTAGAATGTGCTTAGAAAGGCCAAAGGTATAAGTAGAGATAGCTCACACCCACTGCACTCAGAGTTTCAGTTACTTCCATCTGGCCGTCGATTTAGGGTGCCAAAGGCAAGCCGGAACATATATAAAAACTCTTTTGTACCTCATGCTGTGCTGGCATTGAATGCCAACTGATTGTGTCTGGGTAGATTGTTTTTGATGTATTGTGATTGTATTTTTATTTACTGTGATTTTACTTTTATTGATATATGGTTATTGTTTCCTTAGTTGGTTGTACTATCTGATTAGCGCGGTTGGTAGGATCCTAGTAACTGTTGCACTGCATTGCGTGTGCCCCCCCCCCCCCCCTTTTTTTTTTTTTTTTTTTTTTTTGGTACGTTGTTATTTGTACATTTCTTGAGAAGCCAAAGGCAAATTTCCACTTCGGTGGACAATAAAGTAAAAGTAAAGTAAAGTAAAGGGCTCATTGAAATCTGGATGAGCTAAGGTGACACTGTGTATGAGGTCATGCTTCAAGATATCAAAAGCATTCTGGCACTCTGAAGTCCAGTCATCCGCAGAAAGCTTTACATGGACAACAGGATTTCTTTTGTAAGGTCGTCTAGTTTTATGGGCTCTACCCTGATCTTTCTGTCCACAGAGCAGCTTGAACAGAGGTTTGGCTTTAGCTGAGCAATCCTCAATAAAATGCTGGTAGTAAAGCACCATGCCTAAAAATGACCAAATTTTTTTCTGTGATGGTGTAACGCCATCATTTTCCATCAGATCAGATTTCTGAACACGACTAATAGCATCCACCTTCCCAGGATCAGTCTGTACTCCCGCGTCACAAATGACATGGCCAAGAAATTTAACAGACCTCCTCAAAAAGTTGCATTTCTTTGGTGCTAACTTGAGGTTATGAGCCTTAAGGCGAGAAAATATCATTTCCAACCGCTCTAACGCCATCTGATCTGTGGGGGCAAAAACCATGAGGTCGTCCAGATAACAAAGAACACTGGTGAAGTTCTCGTCATCAAAAATGGCCATCATCATCCTCATGAACGTCGCTGGACTGTTCGACAGACCCTGAGGCATCCGATTGTATTCATGAAGGCCAAAGGGTGATGAGAAAGCTGTGTACTTCTTATGCTCTTCGAACAATGGTACATTATAGAATCCTGATGTTAAGTCCATAGTAGAAAAGAAAACAATGCCACTAAGAGCAGCAAGAGCATCTGCCTGGTGAGGGAGAGGGTGTGCATCCTTTACTGTCCTGGCATTAAGCCACCTAAAGTCAGTACAGATGCGCAGATCACCATTTTTCTTCCAGACCAGGACTAACGGTGATGCATACTCGCTGTGAGACTTCCTAAAGCCTGGTTTATACTTGACGCGCAGCGAGCGGCGCTAGGGTCCGCGTGGCGAAAATGACGTCATCGCTGTGGCTCCGCCCGTACGGTGGATTCGCTAGGTCGCGCACCTCTCGAATTTTGTAACTTTGCGCGAGCCACGCTAGTAGAATGGACGCATTTGAGGAAGCTCTAGCGGGACAGGTACATCTTTACAGGCATCTATACGACACGTCCATGAAAGAACATAAAGACGCAGAGATGCTTCGCAATTCATGGTCGGAGATCGCTACTTTCATGGGGAAAGAAGATGCATTGTGTAGAAAGTCTTGGAAAAATATGCGGGACCGATATGTAAAAGCAAAAAAGAAAAGCCACGGAAGAAGCGGAGATCCCGGGGGAACTCAACACGTTTCCCCGGTTCTTGTGGAACTGGGATGGCTGTCCCAATTTGTAAAACATCGACCGACACACACCAACCTGGAGAGCAAGGTAAGCAACCGCACAATTTCTTTTTAAACTGAAATATCCCTCCTATGTAGTACAATTTACCAATATAAATAGATGGATTTATCGATGGATGGATGGATAATGTATTAGCCACATTTTTGGCCTCCAGTATCTTAACAGCACAATAATACACATCAATAAAATACAAGTATAGATTGGTAAAATGTGAATGAATACCTTGGTTTGTAAAGGTCAATACAGAGTGCATCTGGGCCATATGCATTTTAACGACTCTGTTGTTGGGTGGTGTTGTGTTTGCTTGACTACAAAAGACTTTTGCAGCTTGTCTGTAAGCAGGACAGTGCCAGCAGTCTATTCACTGAGTACTTTCCTTTGTGCGCTGATGGTCTTGTCCAGGGTGATGTGTATTGCCCATGAATGACTTTTCCCCAGCCAGCCATTCAACTGGCGTGCCTTTTCATGAAATGTTAATTACTGTTTTTAGGCTGAGGACACAGAACTGAGCAGCCAACAAGGAAGTGTGCCACAGGAGACGGCTAGCCTGCAACCTACCAGCCACCATCAAACAGATGAAAGCCCAGCATCATCATCCCCCTCATCCTCCTATTCCACACCCTCAGCACCTTCTCCTTCTAGGTCATCACCTATAAATTGCACTGCATCTCCCGAGCCGTCCAAACCCTCCAAAAGCTTGCTTTTCCAAAGATCGGACACTTCACAGGCTTGCAGGTCTAAATCTTGCAGACCGAGCTTGTCCAGGACAGCTTTCACTTCTTCACTGGATCTCAGTGATGGAGTGTCAAGGAGATGCTGAGAGTGAACTTGAATGCTAACAGGTTGAGATAGATCCTCCACAGCAATACAAGAGAATACATCTGCAAGCTTTGCATGTCTTTTAAGTGTCACAACCTCACTTGTGGGATTGACAAGCTTCATAGGCAGCCATCGATCTCCCCACATGGGTGTGATGACCCTTCCAACCAGGTCAGATTTTGGCCTGCTCTTTGATTGGGTTGGCTCAACAATCACAGTGCTGCCTACTGATATAGGTGTTGAATCAGGAAGTTTGCCCCAAATGAGGTGCTCACATTGTGGTTGTAAGGAGATGCACTGTTTTAACCTCAATGTACCAATCCTGTCAGGCACACACTCCCCCTTCCATCTTTCTGTGTTAGAAATGGGAGAAAGGAATCGATGAAAATCATCATCATCTCCAACACCACTGGCCCCTGACATCACACGCCAGTATCCATCTGTCTTGCGCATCAACTGTATGAGCGTCTTGATGGCATTGGTGCCCAGTATCATGTCATCAGTTTGACCAGGGACTACCAGGACTGGGATGAGCATCTTGCAATCATAAACAGTCAGTGTCACATTATACAAAGCCTTTGGGGTGACACGTTGTCCACCACAGCCGATTATGATGATGTCATCAGCAGGGTGCTTCTCCATAGCAGGATCATGCTGCAGAAGATGAGACTCCGCAGACTCACTCAACGTGCACGCCATGGAGCCACTGTCGATCATCGCTCTTAAACTGACACCCCCTGTTGCAGTAACTGTCGTATAAAACAAACTGATTTTGAAATGTTGTGCAAACTTTGAAATATAACTGTCTTATGCGAGGGCACAGCCGAACTAAGGGAACTATACACTGACTGAAAATCATCTGAAGCGTCGTTGGGAGGGTCACTAGTAGGATCCGCACAGTCCTCCCTTTGATGCAGATCCACTAGTTTTCCGACACTTGAGAGGTAAGTTGATCCCTCTTTTCTGGGCAGCGGTTCCTGGAATGATCAGGTAACACTGAAAGCACAGCCTATGGTTACGACAGTGAGTAAAGCCAGAGTGTGCAGCATCGCCACACACTGTACATGGCATGTTATTCAAACCATCATTCTGGGATGTTTCGATGCCCTCTTGTTGTTTGAATTTGTCTGCACTGAAGATGGCTTTTCTAACAAAATTCTCTCCAACATGCCAAGAACACGTTCAAGAGCTGAGGCTTCACTCTTGGGTGGTGGGAGCTGGGGCTCCACTGGCGATGACAGTAGCCCTTGAGACATTTCTGCTCTGTTAACAGACATCACAGTGGGGACTGCAAGGGGAAGGATTACTTTTCAAACACTTCTCAGACTGGTACTCATCTAAAACATCTTGAACCTCTACGGCAGACCATTTATCGATTGTCTTTGACCTGAATGTTAAGGCAAGCTCTTTGGAAGGACAGTGTCTGATGAACATGCGTGTCACCTCAGCACTCGGGCAGTCAAATGATTTGCCCTGTTCTTTCAATCGGTCGACAGCAAGGTCCGCGGCCTGGTTGAGCTTAAGCCAATAATCATATGCACCTTCATCAGCTTTGGGTAATGTAGAATAAAAGTCCGCTAGCGGCAGAGGAGAGCACGGGGCAGTGTCAAAGTGCTTGCGTAGAAGACTATATATGGCCTCAGGATTCTTTACAATATCAATCCCACTATTTCTTGCCCCAAACCTGACGATGTCCTTTGCTCTGCCTCTGAGACGAATGAGCATCTCTTCAGCTTGTTGCTCTGTTGCAATGTCCCCTTTTCTAATGTAGTTCCTCATAAGGTGTTCCCACTCACGCACTGTAACAGAGTCTGAGCTATCCCCTTTGAAGTCAGGTGGGTCTCTAACCTTCCTGTGGGACACAATCTGTGTTTGTGATCTATCTAAACTCTGCATATGCGTGACATTTGGCGTGCTTTGTTCATCCGGAGCACCAGTAGTGACAGTTTGTGGTGGACTAAGGTGATTAATGATGCTGCTTGCTATTTCCCAGCCAATGTGTTTAATCACATCACTCATTTCACTAAGCACATCATTGGACTGCGAGGCAGAGTTGGGTGTGGATGTGTTATATCTCTGAGGTGTAGGTGCAAAGCTAGGACAGTGCTACGGAGTCATCCTGCTCTCACTAGCTAAAGGAACTCCCACTGGAACATCACTATTTCCCACAACACGTGCACCATTCCCCTGAACTGGACTGTCAAACTGTAACATCATAGGAATCCCCAAAACACCTCTGCCCCTCCCCACACTTGTGACTGTGGGTGTGTGCATTTTTTCATGGGTAAAATTCATCATAACACTACAATCAACAGTAAAACCCACTCACAATAATGTGCAATGTGAAAAAAATGTAACTTGATAATATAATAATAATATAATGCTGACTCAATATTCGTACTACCAGTGATCGTATCAGTCCATCTACACTGTGCACCTGGTTCCACACGGAAATATGGCGGCAGAACAAGTCCAGGTTCAGCATGCGATCATCAAAGACGGGTTCACGGCACCAATGTGAACTCTCTGTCGGATGTTCGACCGCCCTGCTCTCAATGAAGATGGACACCGACTGCGAGGATGTAGCTTTATTTCCTGCAACTGCAAATGAGCGTAGCGACAGTACACCGTTGGTATGGCTCGGTCGGCAATACAGACACGGCAGTGTGCAGAGCATTCTACTCAATGATCGTATAGTGGTTTTTGAATATGATACAATTTACAATTAAATCCATAAAAGAATCAAATTATTTTCCAGCTACATCTTCCTTTAACAGAATATAAAGAAATATACAGTAAAAGAAAGAAATACCAACTCATAGCAGATGCAAATTATAGCATCTCAACCACGTGGTGAACTAGCATTAAACAGAACAGCATGAATGACCATACCTGCAAATGAGCGTAGCGACAGTACACCGTTGGTCTGGCTCGGTCGGCAATACAGGCTAAAGGGATAAGCTAATGTTAGCATAGGCTAGCTTCGTGTTGGTAAAACTAAATGTGTTGTGCAGAGGTCAGTTGACTTTTGATGCATGTAATTTAAAACAGCATGTATAAAAGTGCATATTACAATGCTACAGTACCACTCACAACGTTTATTTTACGTTTACTGTGCCCAGCCTGTGGAGCTGTACTTACCACGGCAGTGTGCAGAGCATTCTACTGCCGGGCTGCCCCGCTTCCCGTATTTATATTGCGCTGCAATACCCTGACCGACCTGCAGGTGGTGCCAGCCCATTTAGCAGGAATTCATTAATAAACATTAAAAAATTACATACCGTTACATATACAGGCATGAAAATCTGTCACCTTTCAGCGAAATTCGCCGTTTTGAAGTTGAAAAGGGTGACCTACGTGAATCGTGTAGATCCGATGAGTTTTTTGTTGGGGGGGGGGGGGGGGGGGGGTCGGGAGATTATATTTTAATTATCATATTGACTTAATTAGCAAACAGAGAACTTCCGAAATTGGCTATTTCAATGACACAGTGGCCAGCAGTTTCCGCCCAGAACCTTCATAGAGGCCAAATAGCGTTTCAATCATACGAACGTTCTTCATTCATGTTATTCATTTACTGCTAAGCGGGACGAGAAGCAGGACCTAGTGCTACACCGCGGACAAGTCAGAAGAGCGTACATTTACCACTACATTTACCAGATCGTACATTTACCACTACATTTACCACATCGTACATTTACCACTACATTTACCACATCGTACATTTACCACTACATTTACCAGATCGTACATTTTTAATTGGGTGGATTTAATTGGGTTATTAATGGTTTCAATCGTTTTCATATTTTGCGGTAAAACAAAGTTACTGCCGTTCGCTACAGCGTTGAACACTGTCAGATCTAACCCAAGCTCTTGTGATAATAGGCCCATCTATCTACCTATTTAAGTTCGCGTCAACCCCGTGTAGTTAACGGTGACATAAAATAAGAAACAAGATTTTTTTTCTAGTGTGTCTGTAGTTGTAACTGGTGAATCCAGGGACGTGTGAGGATCACATTCGCACCAGGGCTGAAAAGGTTGAAGATGAAGTTGTAAACTCTTGTCGTTTGAGTCTACCCTGTGCTTTAGCTCATGTTAGAAAATAAAAACACGTAAACCTGGTATTTTTACAATAATTTTCGCCGCTGATGTATGTATTGGTTCATTAAGACGTAATGGTTTTGACTGAGCCATCCGGAATGGCGAAAGCGGCTTCTTGCGTTTACGGATTGCGTTTACATTGAATCCATTGACATGACGGTCAAAAAAAATTTTTTTATGGATTTTACTATATTTTACGGAGCCCGTAAGGTGACATCATTTAAAAAATAAATAAATAACGCGTGGCCACGACTTATTAACGCGTGGGAACAAGATACTAACGTCGCCTTTCACACGCGGCAACAAAGTTTATTTTTTCACAGCAAAGCAAGCAGATCCCAGGGATTTTCGCGAACTGACTGCCCAAGGAAGGTAAACCTGGCTTTATATAAAGTAATACTTAATTATCTTGTTCGCACGCGTTAGTAAGTCGTTCGCATGCGTTAGTAAGTCGTGGTCACGCGTTATTATATTTTTTACATGACGTCACCTTACGAGCTCCGTAATATTTGGCATCACCTGTCGCTGTATCCGTACACCAGCAGCCACCCCGTCGCCGTATCCCCATGACGTCACATGCCCCGCCCCCCGGTCTTCTCACCTTTTTAACCCCTGACCCATTTTCATGCCTGCATATATATATATATATATATATATATATATATATATATATATATATACACACACACACACACACACACACACACACACACACAAAATGCAGAAAATTAAGATATTTTAACTTTTTGGACTTTTTAAATATATTTTTTCTATAATGGAAAATTATATATAATTCCTGTGTTTCTAGAACAGATTTCAGTAAGATCTTTGCTAAACACATTTATTATATAAAAATATATAAAACACAAAAATACATATATACCATTGCAGCTCTTGCATTTCCTTGCTTTCTGGCCCAATGAAAGTGAGACGTTGTCCGTGACGCTGAATATCACGTGATCCGCGAAGGACGGTTTATATCAGCCAACCGAATGCATGGCTGTGAGCCTGCCAAAAAAAGGTGCAAATTTTCACGAGGCACCTGCTGCTTGGTCACTCATAGACAAAATAACTTCGCCATTTTAAGCGCAAATGGTCATCATGAACTCCGAGTATTCCGGCATTGAGACATCGACGCTATGTGAGATAAAACAAATCTGTTTAAAAATTCAAGGCATCTGTAACGAGTTAAAGGAGGAAATAACACCGTACAAGGACGATCGATTCCACAGGTATGCTGAATTTCCAGACCACGTAAAGAACCATTTGACTACTAGCCACGGCATAACCTGTCTGTGCTGCATGCGTCATGTCCACTTTAGTTCATTTGAATCGCTGGATTAAAGCCGTGCTGTGCGCTGTTCGGCCAGGTTATCCGTCAAGCCCCTTATAATCTCCTTAAAATAGTTAATGTTGAATATTAAACAATCGTATGTTTTAAGTGAAAATGAACACGGCGTTATGCCACGATAGGTCAAATGTATTTACAGTGGTTACATGCAGTACCATGGTCTGTAACAATAATAATAACAATAATAATAATAATAATAATAATGCATTTTATTTATAGGCGCCTTTCAGGGCTCTCAAGGACACCGTACATATAGCAGCAATTAAAACATAAAACATTCAGTGATATAAAACAAATACAAGATAAAACACAAACTAGGAGCTGTAAGCAGACCTAAACAGATGAGTTTTTAGTTGTGATTTAAAAGTGTCCAGTGAAGTAATATTGCGAATGTCAGGTGGGAGAGAGTTCCAAAGACGAGGAGCAGAGCAACTGAAAGCTCTAGCACCCATGGTGATATAAAGGTGAGCAGTAGAAGTTTGTAGTTGATGCAGAATTTAACAGGGAGCCAGTGGAGGTGTCGAAGAACGGGTGATGTGATGAGTGGATGGAGTTTTAGTGATTATGCGAGCTGCAGCATTCTGAACCAGTTGTAACTTCTGGAGGTACTTGAGGGGAAGACCAAACAAAAGAGAATTACAATAGTCAAGACGAGATGCGACCAGGGAGTAAACCAGGATGGCAGTATCGGCAGAGGTGAGGGAAGAACGAAGACGATTTATGTGACGAAGATAGAAATAAGCAGAACGAGTGATGGTATTTATGTGGGATTGAAAAGACAGAGTGCTATCGAGGACAACACCCAAACTCTTAACCTGCTGAGAAAAGGAGACCAAGGTGTTATCAATAGAAATGGTCAGAGAGGTAAGAGGTGAACCAGTCCAGGGGTTTATTGCAAAAACCAATAGCAGACAATCTCTGGAGGAGGATAGGATGGGAGATGGTATCGAATGCAGCAGTCAGATCAAGAAGAATGAGTATGGACAGTAAACCTGAATCTGCTGCAGTCAGTAGATCATTTGTTATTTTAACTAAGGCTGTTTCAGTGCTGTGATAAGGACGGAAACCAGATTGAAACTGTTCATAGAGGTGATTGTCGGAAAGGTGAGAATTAACTTGTGACGCTACTGTCTTCTCCAGGATTTTGGAAAGAAATGGTAGGTTGGAGATAGGACGAAGGTTATTTAGGTTGTTTGGATCTAAACCGGGTCTTTTTAAAATAGGGGTGACTGCAGCAGTTTTTAAGGACGAAGGAACACACCCAGAAGTGAGAGAAGAATGAATAATATTCGTTATAAGAGGCACAATGGAGGGTAAACATGTTTTAACCAGGGGTGTTGGGAATGGATCTAGCTGAGAAGTGGATAGTTTTGATTTATGAATAAGCTTGGAAATATCAGAAATAGTAGGAAGCTGAAAATGTGTAAATGGAGGAATTGGAGGAACTGAAACCAGGGTAGAGAAGGTGTAGGAAGTCACAGCCTGCAACTGAAGGTGTATTTGATTGATTTTTGTATTAAAAAATGACATTAATAAATTACAGTGATCAACAGAATAAAAATGTGTAGGTAAAGAGTCCGGTGGTTGGAGAGTGGAGTTAACAAGGGAAAATAAAGCCCTAGTATTTCCATCAGAAGTGCTGATTAATTGGGAGTAGTATTTGGACTTTGCTGTTTGAAGACTGTTTTTATAGAGAAGCAGGTGGTTAAGATATAGGTCCTTATGAATTGTCAGACCTGTTTTCCGATGGAGTCGCTCCAACCTGCGTCCAGCTGTTTTGAGCTGACATAGCTGGGAGGTAAACCATGGAGCCGAGTTAATAAAAGAAACAGTCCGGGTTTTTAATGGAGCATGTGAGTCCAGTAGAGAATGAAGTTCTGAGTTATAGTGGTTAACCAGATCATCAGTAGTGGCAGACGGACCCGGGCTATGAATGCCATCAATACCTGAAGAAATAGAATTTAAATTAATTTAAATAACCTTTTATATATTTTAGTTTTTCAATTTAGTAATTTCTGAAATGGTTGGATGAAGATAGCCAAGGATTCATGTCATATCCTAATTAAATAACGGTGAGAGGGAAACGTGGGTGTGCAATGGTCTTCCTTTACCCATAATTAGAAACCTTTGATTGCGGAGTCACGATTGTAGCAGTTACACCAAAACCATTTACAAATCCTGCTGTTCTTTTTTATAGGACGTTTTTTTCCTTGAAAGTTCAGAGAAATCCTGCAGAAATTCATTTAAAGCAAATTCCTCTATATTTTAAACTACAAATTGGAAGAACCAGCTAGACACCCCAAACCCCCCACCCCCCACCATCCCACCATGTGATAAAACAGTGATACAGTAAGGTGAGACAAGATGCATGTGCATTTTAATATCTTTACTCGGGGAAGCCCAGTCATCATAGTCGTTATCATGGACGTACCGGTCAAACGTACTTGACACCGGAAAAAACTAAACACAAAACGTTGGACCCCGGAATAGTTGGACCCATTAATGAAACACAAATTCGGGCATGATGCAAACACGAACAAGATTGGGGCACCAACAAAATACTTGTGACATAGAGTTTGAAACCGTTATACGCATTTTCAAAGCTCGTTCATGGTTGATGTGGTGTTGAGAGGTTAGCAATTTTTTAATCGTTCATTATTATGGAATATACAATGTGCATATGTTACTGACCACAATGAAATGTTACTATAAACTCTTAAAGTATACTATACAACTTTAAAAACACCATTGGAAAAAGATTCAAATGGAAATGGTAAATCAGAGAGGCTTTTTTGTCCGCACATTAATAACTTATGACCTTTGCAGGTGCTTTATTGTTTAGTGTTGTATTAAGTGACACAAGATTATGGTCCTGTCTCGGGAATAAAATAGTCCGTATTACTTAGTCCATATAACTTATTTCGTTATTTAACCATGTTTCACTAAATAAAGCAGTGTTGCTGTACTTTAAGCAATTAACAAATTGACCAAGAGAAGCCGATGGCATTGGGCATTTTGATTGGGCATTTTCAAAATGCCCAATCTTAACGTCTTCACGTTCTCTCATGTTTCGTCCTGGAATTACAAGAGGCTCGTATTTGTTAACGTAATACAAGAGAACTGTTCAGTCAGACAGATATTTGTTGTGAAACGAAGTAGTTACATTTTCAAGCATTTTCAATAGCCTAAATTCCAGCACTTTTCAAACCTGCAACACAAAGCAATATTAAAATTCGGAGTCGTGCACTATGGTCACTAACAAAAGTATAAACCTAAATCAGCAGTCAGAGCAGACATCAACGTTCAGCTATCCCCCTGCTAAAAAATGACTAAACGTAAGGTGGACACTGAGAACGGGTTTCAAGCCAGGTGGGAGGCAGAGTACATGTTCACGGAGGTAAAAGGTAAACCTGTGTGTCTTCTGTGTGGAGAAAGTTTGGCTGTAATGAAAGAATATAATCTAAGAAGGCACTATCAAATGTCTCAGAAACACACAGACAAAGACAAGAAGTTACTGACAGAGCCATAACAAAATATTGCTGTATTCATTTAATGTACAGGACATGTGATTTTTCTTTGAAGGAAGTTTGCTTTTATATGTTTGCCTGTTGAAAAATGTTTTCACTTGAAATTACTGACAGATCCATAAGAAAATATTGCTTTATTCATTTAAGCATTAAATAATATACACTGTGTTAGGTCTTGGTTCAATAGGCTATGTGCAATCATTTCAATATATTTTAATAAACATTGAACCAGTCTGGCCCTCGGCTTGTAGCAAATTTGGTTTTTTGGCCCTCGGTGTATTTGACTTTGACATCCCTGCTTTAGGCACAAGAATAATCTTAGTAAACGAACAAACAGGCCATTTGAATTACTATTAAATCCTACAGGGTGATAAAGAGGCTAATGGATTTGAAGCAGGATTTTGGCTTAGGTTCTGTGATATTTACTGAAGTTGTCAAATTCATCATGCTCAATCTGTGAGGTCACAAGACTACAAGTGTATACATTTCTAGGTGACTTCAGCTTGACTTGTTTCCATGGGTAACATTAAGGCCATTGTATTGGAAAGAGGCTGTACACAGCTATCATGTTTACATTATTGGGCATTTTAATAACTGCCACAGACAGTTGTAGTAGATGGGTTTATTATTGGATCCAATTGTTCAAGCTCTTGCCCTCCAGGACTGGTTAGAGGCATTCAGTGTAGGGGTGGGTATCACCACTGATTTCCCAGTTCGATTAGATTCCGATTCACAAGGTCCCAATTCAATTCGATTTTCGATTTGATTTGATCTGATTCAATATCGATTCTTGTAGGGAAATTTCAGTTACAATAAAAAGTGTAGTATGAATGTGAAATGTTGTAATGATACAAGGAACACTCAAACTTTATTAAAATGTATTAAGATATTAGTGTTTATACTGTTATATTAGTGTTTTTATATCAATTAATGCACACACTTCCACATAGCTCCTTTACCAGAAAAGCCCTTAAAAAACAACTTAATTTGCACTTTAAACATGTAACAAAAACATTTATGAACATAGTTCTGAATATTGTAAACATTAAGGTCCAAAAACTAAGATTTATTCATGACTGCTTTCTGACATCTTGGAGATTGTCAAATTTTTCTGCAAGAAAAGGAGCTTTAAGCAATTAACAAATTGACCAAGAGGTGTCACTATTGTCTCTCTAACCGAGACGTGTAAGCCAGAGCCACTGAGTCTAGCCTGCTAAAAAATAATGCACAGACTAGTATTCTCCACTATTAACGACTTGTTATTATTAATTTCCCCTATGCTAAATTTAAATGAATTACAACTGCATTTCTTCACAGGACACGCCTCAGCATACGATGATCTCAATTTATGACTGACTTTTGTCTTATCACCGTTACAATGCAAGCTTGTGGTCTATCTGTATAACTTAATCGGATTAAAATATTTATAGTTTGCATGCACCAATTATTAAGCCACGCTTGCCGTTAGCGTCAAATCATAGTAACTCTCACAAAAAAATTACAATTGAGAATCCAGCACTGAAGGGGACATATGCGTCTGGCCTCCCTCCAGTCTGTCTTCGTTTTGCGTTTCCCTTGTTAACCTAGTCAGGCCCCTTTTATCACAGCTGTTCCATGTTAGATTCATTGTTATGTTCTGTATTTACTTTCTGTGTTCTTGGTTTTCCTTCGCGGGTCAATGTTTGCTGTTAAACGGTTTCGTTTCGCGGTGTCGTAGTCTATCACATGTTGTTTGGATATCTGTATGTCTCATTGTTTTCTACGTAAGTCGGCTTCTGTTCTCGCTCTCGTTGGTTCATTAAGTGGATATGTGTTCGTGCTGTTGTTTGTCGCATTCCCTGTCTATTCTCTAGTTAATGTTCGTCTTATTTTATGATTATTTCCCGGTGCCAGTGTATGTCCAAGTAACTGTAATAAGTGGTGTTTAAGTCTTTGTGGCATACGTCGTCAGTGTATATCAAGTTATCCTTTGTATTTTGAAAATGTCTTATCCCTTTTTATTTTTGGAATCGTCTTTCGTTTGTTTTGTGGTTTTTCATCATGCCACGTAAGTCACGTGCACTCCGGGTTAATACTACACCCCTGCAGACAGAGAACGCCATTTACCGCTAAGGTCTGCTCTCCTTTGCGCGTGTGTCCGCCCCCAGTGTTTTTGGGAGCCCCCGACGTTACAATATGGAAAACTGCTTGTGTAAAATAAATAGGAAAAAATATTCATGCAACTTGCTAGTTTTCTATCCTTAAACAGCCGACAGGCTTTCTTACTCCATAAAGAGACTACGCTATTTAAAACTGTGAAGGCATCCACTTTATTACGGCTTAAATTAATCGTCTGCAGCTGTGGATTCCATAAAATTCGTTAAGGAAGACTTAGCAGACTTGACTATTGGGAATAAAGATTGTTTATAAATGCCATTATTTGAAAATGAATTATTTTGTTGCAATAGAAAATGTTTCTAAAAGAGTGCTGGTGATCTGTGGTGACCCTATACAAAACACTTTTCTTTTCAATCTTTTGGTTGTTTTTTTTTTTTTTTTTTTTTTTTTTTTTTGTCGCTGTTTAATTTAAGCTCTTTTTACATATTAGTTAAAAAAATAAATATTAAAATTTATTTAGATCAGTGTTTGAATTGTTTTTGCTTAATTACATATTTTATATAAATTGGTGATCTGTTTTTCATTTATCTATGTAGCAACTATGTAAAGCACTTTGAATAACCACTGTATATTAAAACTGCTGTATAAATAAACTTGCTTTGCCTTACCTTGTGCACTAACATTTGGGTATCGGGAGTTCATACCAACCCACAAACTCCCTTTCCTCCATGTCTTTTCAGGATCTTTTTTTCCTCATAACTTGATAATTGAACATAATTGAACACCCTGCAATATTATTTGCAAACAATGCTTCATCAATTGTAAATTTGTCATGAATCCAGAGTCTATAAACTTAAATGTTGCCCATTATCATCCTAGTAATGTTAGTCCCACTGACATAGGCAATACTTTAGGCCACATGTGTCAAAGTCAAGGCCCGCGGGCCGGATCTGGCGTCGCGAGGGTCCGCGCGGCGAAAATGACGTAATCGCAGTGGCTCCGCCCGTGCGCGAGGGCCTCGCGCGCTGTCGATTCTCGAGGTCGTGCACCACTCGAATGTTGTAACTTCGTGCGCGCCGCCTCAGCGCAATGAACAAAGTCATGTTTGCAGGGTTCATTCACCTTTACAAGGTGGAATTAAAGCACTTGAATGTCATTTTAAAGGTCCATTTCAATATTTCCCAGCTCGTTAAATTTAATTTAAATATTAAGTTAATATTTTAATTAAGTTAAATATTTACACATATACTCGATATGGTTCGAAAAAATTAGCTTTTTATCACATTATTTAATGGTTGTTTATTTTCAAAATGCCCAATCTTAACGTCTTCACGTTCTCTCATGTTTCGTCCTGGAATTACAAGAGGCTCGTATTTGTTAACGTAATACAAGAGAACTGTTCAGTCAGACAGATATTTGTTGTGAAACGAAGTAGTTACATTTTCAAGCATTTTCAATAGCCTAAATTCCAGCACTTTTCAAACCTGCAACACAAAGCAATATTACAATTCGGAGTCGTGCACTATGGTCACTAACAAAAGTATAAACCTAAATCACCAGTCAGAGCAGACGTCAACGTTCAGCTATCCCCCTGCTAAAAAATGACTAAACGTAAGGTGGACACTGAGAACGGGTTTCAAGCCAGGTGGGAGGCAGAGTACATGTTCACGGAGGTAAAAGGTAAACCTGTGTGTCTTCTGTGTGGAGAAAGTTTGGCTGTAATGAAAGAATATAATCTAAGAAGGCACTATCAAATGTCTCAGAAACACACAGACAAAGACAAGAAGTTACTGACAGAGCCATAACAAAATATTGCTGTATTCATTTAATGTACAGGACATGTGATTTTTCTTTGAAGGAAGTTTGCTTTTATATGTTTTCCTGTTGAAAAATGTTTTCACTTGAAATTACTGACAGATCCATAAGAAAATATTGCTTTATTCATTTAAGCATTAAATAATATACACTGTGTTAGGTCTTGGTTCAATAGGCTATGTGCAATCATTTCAATATATTTTAATAAACATTGAACCAGTCTGGCCCTCGGCTTGTAGCAAATTTGGTTTTTTGGCCCTCGGTGTATTTGACTTTGACATCCCTGCTTTAGGCACAAGAATAATCTTAGTAAACGAACAAACAGGCCATTTGAATTACTATTAAATCCTACAGGGTGATAAAGAGGCTAATGGATTTGAAGCAGGATTTTGGCTTAGGTTCTGTGATATTTACTGAAGTTGTCAAATTCATCATGCTCAATCTGTGAGGTCACAAGACTACAAGTGTATACATTTCTAGGTGACTTCAGCTTGACTTGTTTCCATGGGTAACATTAAGGCCATTGTATTGGAAAGAGGCTGTACACAGCTATCATGTTTACATTATTGGGCATTTTAATAACTGCCACAGACAGTTGTAGTAGATGGGTTTATTATTGGATCCAATTGTTCAAGCTCTTGCCCTCCAGGACTGGTTAGAGGCATTCAGTGTAGGGGTGGGTATCACCACTGATTTCCCAGTTCGATTAGATTCCGATTCACAAGGTCCCAATTCAATTCGATTTTCGATTTGATTTGATCTGATTCAATATCGATTCTTGTAGGGAAATTTCAGTTACAATAAAAAGTGTAGTATGAATGTGAAATGTTGTAATGATACAAGGAACACTCAAACTTTATTAAAATGTATTAAGATATTAGTGTTTATACTGTTATATTAGTGTTTTTATATCAATTAATGCACACACTTCCACATAGCTCCTTTACCAGAAAAGCCCTTAAAAAACAACTTAATTTGCACTTTAAACATGTAACAAAAACATTTATGAACATAGTTTTTGGACCTTAATGTTTACAATATTCAGAACTAAGATTTATTCATGACTGCTTTCTGACATCTTGGAGATTGTCAAATTTTTCTGCAAGAAAAGGAGCTGATCAACATGTTGAGGAGTGAGACAGCTCCTTTTTGCAGTAACAATATTGCCAGCTGTTGAGAAAACTTCACAGCGTTATACTTGACGCGTCGCGACCGACGTGAGGGTCCGGGTGCCGAAAACAACTTTATCGCGGTGGCTCCGCCCGTGTCCTGTCGCTTTGCGAGGTCGTGCACCTCAAATTTTCTAACTTCGCGCGAAGTCATGTTTGCAGGGTTCATAGACCTAAACAAGGTGGAATTAAGGCACGTCACGCGATATAAAACGTGAGACGTTAAAACGGTATGCAAATGCAGGAAAAATTGGCCAATTCTAAAGATCGATCTCAGGTTTAATAAATTGATATCGAATCATTCAAATGAAGATCGATTTGAATTGAAAAATCGATTTTTTAAACACACCCCTAATTCAGTTTATATTTGAGAATAAAATATACTTTCATAGACAGTGGACCTATTGTTATTCAGGTAAGGAATTATAATAAAATCTATGTAATGCATACTAGTTACATGAAGATCACTGATTTCTGTTTGATGTATGCCTTGGTTGTTTGTCGTGTGTGTTTGGGTAATTCCGCAAGCAATGTCTACCGAAGTCAGCAACCTCAATGGACTCTCTGGAAGAATTATCTCCTTATGGCCTAGATGATTGACAGCACTTTGGTCTTTTTGGACTTTCTTGTGTATGTACACATTCAGAAACCATAGGTCTGCAAGGCTGAGGAAGACCAGTTATTTAGATTGAACAATTATCTTGTCTTTAAATTTGTGTATTGCTGTTGAATATTTTTGTAGTATTATTTCTGAACATATATATATATATATATATATATATATATATATATATATATATATATATATATTAATCTTCCGAAAGTTTTAAAAATCATTGTAAACTGAGTTTACACAAAACGTGGCCATCGGCAAAACCTTTATTTTGACAGACATTAATTACCGGCCAAGTGTTACACGAATCACAACGCTTGTTGCTTCTTATCGGATATGCAATAAGGCTGATGTGTACGGATATGCTCTTTTACGGAAAACTCGGTGTGTCAGGTTTGATGAGTGCGTAAACCTACCATAATGGATATGTAAGTCTTTAGATAAACATTTTAATTTGTTTTGCAACATCCGATACATGCCGTATTAATACATTTTATGTTTTGTTTCCTGTAGAGTTTAGCCGTGAAAGCTAGTTAGCTCGGTGGCTTACTGTTTGGCTTTGTTGTACATAGCTAGGTAGCTAGCTAATGAACTCCGTAGATAGCTGAATGTTCTCTTAAAAGCAGGGGTGGCCAACCCGCGGCTCTTTGCCTGGTTTCATGCGGCTCCCCAGCCGGTCCGCGGGCTCACCTGCACAAACGGGGCGACACATTTTCGTGGTGCGCGGTTAGTTTACAAGCCTAGCGAGCCGCTAATACTTTTAAAACCGGCGTAGTGGAAAATACGCATTTGACTGTCTTCACAGCTAATAATTTACACTCGCCCATGTACGATGTGGCTCTTTGCCGTAACACAGTAAGAAAAGTGGCTCTTGGTCTATGACGGGTTGGCCACCCCTGCTTTAAAGTAACGTTCTTTCAAAATGGCTAAGTAGCTTCAGTAAGTTTTTGCAGTAATTGTCATAGTGTTAGTAATACGTTTGCGGCAAGGTGTGTGGTGAAAGGGAGAATTCGGTTACACGAATCTTTCACTTAACTAAAAGCAATGTACATTGCTGTTATAAGGCCAACATCCAATAAAGTAGCTAAACGCTAATTAAGCTGAAGTAACTACCTATAACTACTAAACTTTACGGTGAAATGTATAATTTGCTAATTAAATGTTTCTTTGAGTTTATAGGTGAAAATATTTCTGACCGTGAAACCACTATAATCCCCATTTCAAGAACTGTAATTAGTTAGATAATAAATTGGGCGTAATTATTATAAAAAAACATTTCTAATCGTCTGTGGTTTCCATCTTTTTACTTAATATACGTACTCTGCTTTTCTTCAGCCCTGGAATGAGTAGTTCTCTTTAACTAGGTATCCTGTATCTTTTTGTAGGTTAGCTCCTATGCGTCTTTACACTCTCACAAGAAGACATTTTGCTGTGGTGTTTGTTGTTTTCCTGATATGCTTCGGGCTCACCGTCTTCGTTGGAATAGCAGGTTGGTGCTCCAGTTTCCTCCAAACAGCACAGTTTTAGACCAGTAATTAGAAAAGTCTCTTGTCTTACAGTGAAATTCGCACTGGGCTAAAAACATAAAGCCAAGTGCCATTCTTGTATAATTTATATTTGAACTAAGTTTACACTATTTATTTGCATAATTTTGGCGATCATCAGAGTTTTGGAAACAAAACAATGCTTAAAAAACATTAAATTTGCTATAGGTTTCTTCACAGATATGATGAATTCAAACGGTTATATACCTACTCCATTACATTGGCATCAGTGATTTAGTATTGAGTGATGTTAACTAGTCGAGATCTGTTGGGAAGGATAATTTGTAAATAAATGTGCCATATTTTGTCAATTGTGATTTTTACACCCCAATCGAAATTTGTCCTCCGCTTTTAACCCATCTGTGCAGTCAGAACACACACACACACTAGTGATTACTAGGGGGCTGTGGCTCACACGTGCCCAGAGCGGTGGGCAGCCCTAGCCCGGCGCCCGGGGAGCAGTTGTGGTTAGGTGCCTTGCTCAAGGGCACCTCAGTCATGGCCTGTCTGGGAATCGAACCCACGACGCTCCGGTCACAAGACCAGTTCCCTACCACCAAACCATGACTACCAACATGATGTTGTCACTATATATTTTTGGAACTTAAAATATACATATATACCCTGTGCACACGAGATGCTGTATTTTGAACACGCCTATGTCTTGTAGTTTTGAGTGATTGTGTCAACAGAACACTGCAAACTGGTTATTAAGAAAACATTAGAGCATGGGTTAAAGTTCTCCGTCACTACGACGGATTTCCGTCATTTGATTTTTTTGGGGAAAAAATCCGTCAAATCATAATAAACAACACACACGCGCGTGCTATCTGTTTTGTGGCCGAAATATGATCCTCTCACTGGCGCTCAGCAGCGCTGGATGGATGACGGCGGTGTAATTTGATTGACTTGCGGTCATTCCGCCTTCTGATTTTCGGACATTACGTAGAAAAGTGACCTCCCTCCTGCCTGACCCTAGCGCGCGACTCCGTACACCTCGCGCTAAACATGCGCGAACGGCAGAGGCTACTTGCCGCGTCACAATCTTTTTACAGTGTTGTCTGAAACGATATGTGGTAGTATAAAGAAACACCCCTCAAAAACAGGAATGAACATTTACCTGACAAAAATTAATGTTGCTTTGTGTTTCAGGTTTGAAAAGTGCTGGAATTTAGGCTAAAGTACTTTAAAATGCTTGAAATTGTAACTACTTCGTTTCACAACAATCTGTCTGATTGAACAGTTTTCTTGTAATTCCAGGACGAAACATGAGACAACGTGAAGACGTTAAGATTGGGCGTTTTGAAAATAAACAACCATTAAATAATGTGATAAAAAGCGAATGATTTCAAATATATGTAGAAATATTTAACTTAAATAAATTTAACGTTGAAAACGTGTTGAAATGGACCTTGAAAGTGACGCACAAGTGCTTTAATTCCACCTTGTTAAGGTGCAGGGGCGATTTTAGGATCTGGTCTTTAGGGGTGCCCAGCCCCCAGTGCTCACAGAGGCACAATACCAAAGTATTGCGCAGGTGCAGAGCAAGGTTTTTGCATAATATAATATTTTAAAAATGTGTTGAGCCAGGGGGTGCTGAGCAACTTCACGGTGGTGCTCTAGCACCACTAAAAATACCCCAGCCTCGCCCCTGTTAAGGTGTATGACCCCAACAAACATGACTTTGTTCATTGCGCTGAAGCGCGGACCCTCGCGCCGCTCGCGCCTATACTTGACGCGGCGCGAGGGTCCGCGCGGCGAAAATGACGTCATCGCTGTGGCTCCGCCCGTGCGCGAGCGCCTCGCGCGCAGTGGATTCCTGAGGTCGTGCACCTCTCGAATTTTGTAAATTTGCGCGAGCCGCGCTAGTAGAATGGACGCATTTGAGGAATTTCTATCTGAAATTAAGTTTCAGATACACCAGGTACTACATGAAGCGATAAAAAATACCCAAAATAGATGTTACCCACAAATGTGTATACATAGACACATAGGCTTAAGCCTGGTTTATACTTTCAAGGCTTAAACCAGGCTTAACATGGATGGTTTTGTTCTGTTTGTATTTAAAATCTCTATCCAGTGGTGTGATTTAATTTGCCATTTTTGGACATTTAATTTTTTGTAACATACCTACTTAAAGCAGGTAATCTTACTGCTTGTGTTTATGCGATAGTGAATCTGATAAAAACAAGAGAGCTTCATACCTTTTAAAACTCACCAGGATTCACTAAATTTGACTTGATCTTTAAATAATTTTCTGGAAGAGGACCCCCAGATAACTCCCATTAAATAAACATTTATGTATATTTATTGTTCAGGTGTTGCATTTTGTCGCTTCATAGATTATCTCTTCTCTCCTTACACAGGCTGTTTAGATAAATATACTTACCCAAAAGAGGCTGTGTCCCAACTACACCACATTTTCAGTAGTTGCTGGCATTGTCTTTTGCCAGGAAAAATTTTCAGTCAAATGAAAATTTCTTGCTTTAACCCATGCATTAGAGATAAAATGGCTGTTTCTGCAATATGTTGATTTTCTTTTCTGTTTTTCACAGGACCAAAGATCATAACAGAAAATTACTACAATTTTTCAAGCACCAGTGCCAATGGATCTAAGGTGAGTATAACCCTGAACTGTGGGACATTATATATATGCATAACAAAATTGGTATAGATGAATAGAATACATTATGTAATATAAAACAACATGATACTGTGAGTATAACCAGAAATATGGTCCCTTCCGCTTACTGTGCCTTTTTGGTAATGTGTTCATACAATTACATATGCCTTGTTCAGTAGTCACAGCACAACTGTTCAATTGTAACCATCACTGCTTTGAGTGAGGGGATTTTATTTAATAATCTCCCAAAGCATAACCCACTTGCTCTGTCTTTTTTTTTTTTGTTTTTGTCCATTCAAACTCTGAGGGAGCAAAGGAGTAAATCCAGATCCCACTCATCACCACCACATATAATTTAGCACTCTGTCATTGGCAGTTCAAACCTGTATCTCTGTTGCTGATCAGGGAACAAATTGACCCAATCTGAGATCAGACATGATTTAGGCATTCTGCCATGTAAATATAAAAATTAAAGTAGCAAGCAGTTACAGTAGATGAAAACTTGATATCCTGTCACACTGTTTACTTGTTAATAGCTCTGCATAAATGTAACCAAATGCATACCTTTCAATTGTCTGAATTTTTTCTTACTATTAAATGCAACTGTAATCCCACATCATCTTACTAATAACCTTATAACTGATGCAAACCGTGTTATATCACTGTTCTACTTGCTACCAGTCACTAAGTGAGAAGGATAGAAACTAAGAGTCTCATCACTTGAGCTCCGATTAAAACAGTAGAAACATAATTTGATAATGTTTACAAGATGTTCTTTCTGGCAAAAAAAAAAAATCTGAAGTTAGCTTATTCTCCAACTTGAGACTGCTGAGTTTTAAGTTTATCTTAAAACTCAGCAGACAAATTTAGACTCTTAAAAGGAGCTTTTTTTCCATGATATTTGAATATACTAAAGCCAGAAATCACTGATATGACGGTGAACAGTGCTAAAATGTGATTTTAAATGCCATATTACTAGATGCTTACTAGAAGGCAGGTAGCCTGCCCAACCCATCCCCTCCCCACTGTGTTCTCAAAATGATAGCAATGGAAAGCACACGTGTGAGTGCATGGATGTTAGCATTTCGACGCAAAAGTCATTAATTGAACAATTAAACTCCAACGAATCACCACCACGATGTGTGTTGGGTAAAGGAATACAATGACACTGCTGTAAGAAACTGTCATCCATAAATAGTTTTAGGTACAGTTTCTCATAGGTTATGATGCCATTCACCCCATTTTATTGCTTTTTAAGTTGGGACCTTTTAACCTGGACTCACCGCCACTGTCCAATTATAATCAACAGCTGTGGCTCACATGTATCCTACAAATGGCTCAAAACAAGGGTAAGACAGTATTTTATCTCTGCTCTCCTTCTGTGATGGTAACAGCTTTTACCATATTTTTTTTGACCAAAAGCCATATTTTAATGTGTGTTTAAATTGTCATTTATTTGAGTTTTTTTTTTACCCAGTCTGACACACTCGGCCAAAACTACTTGCAAACTTTGTCAATTTAATGTCCCTAGTGGGAGAGCAAAACCTTTAATATCATTAACTTGATATGACACCTTACAGTTGTCACTCAACCGAGCATGTGACTGCTAACACAATAAAAGTAAACCAGCAAACTGTTCAGACCACATTTCACTGATAGCAGCAGTTGTCAGAAAATGGTCATGTCCATGAATCATGTCTAGTGTGATGGTATTTATAGAACTAAAGAATTGATTGTGGTATGGATATTAAAAATGTATGTTACTGTATTTTCCGGTCTATAAGCCGCTACTTTTTCCCCCATGCTTTGAGCGATGCAGCTTATATTGAGATGCGGCTTTTCTGTAGATTTTTCTTCACCCGTCAGGGGGCGGAGCAGAAAGTGAATCAGGTGGTAGGTCAAAGTTGTAAATCAAAGAAGAAAGTGCTCAATTTCATTTGCGTTGTGCCAAATTCCGAGTCCCCTCGTTTGCACACGCATAAAGATTCTACAGATGATATTAGGGAGCTACAGTGACTATAACTTGGTTCATTGAGCACTCTAGTTTTGTCCTAACTAGATATTTAGACATAATACTGCTGTAATACTACGAAGTCGTGGTCAGAGGTGAACTTCGGTATAGCCAGTGAGTATTTTATTAAAAATAATAAACACCTTTGAGCCAGTGTGGCTTTGGACATAGGTAATGCCGTGCCGTTTGCTGTGATAGATAATTAAAGTCTAGCTCTTATTTATGCATAGAAACATAAATCGACAATATAATCTGTAGCGTCTTTATGCGCGGATAAACGAGGGGAGTCGGAATTCGACACCAGCTGAAAGCTAAAACTGTCGCACATGAAATGCTACAAGCACCGTTCAGTTAAATGTACAGAGACTGAAAAGTCAGTCGTAAAGCAGTTTTCGTCATTAAGCGTGACCCTAGATTGAGACGCTTTGATCGTAAATACAGTATAGAAAAAACGAACAATGTTCTCGTGCGTGTGTACAGCGTGAGAAGGGCTGTGGTGGAGGCTGCGCTGCCTCAGCTTATCGTACACAACACTCCACTGTGCTGCCACTGCTCCTCTACACACCACGCAAAATTTAAAAAAGTTGGTCATAACTTCGGTCCGTCGTTAACCAGACCCGTCATTAAGCATGGACTGACTGTCAGTTCAGTAGATATATATGCGGCTTATAGTCTGGTGTGGCTTATATAACATTTTCCATTAAAAATAAAAAACTTTGTAGGTGCGGCTTATATTGAGGTACGCTCTATAGTCCCGAAAGTACGGTATTTTAATTTACTGCCGTTTTTGTGGGAAAAATTATTCTGAAAATAATTCAAGGTCTATATTTTATGTAGAGGTGTCTTCAACTAAGGATTTTCATAGTCGAATCTGATTCGTCAGATTTTCCCTTTAGTCGACTAATAGTCGAATCAGGGGTTTTTTTCTAGAGCGCCTTAAACGGGATCCCGTTCTCATTCAGGACTTTTTTCCACTTCAAAGGAAAAACCTGATAATAAACATGGTAGGTTGGCTTTATTCAGCTTTTATTAATTTATTTATTTACTTATTTATTTTTTTATGAAACGTTAGGGAACATTCAAGGTGCTTTCAAGTCCACAAATAAATAACCGTAAGGCTTACGTATGGCATCGTGAAAATATTCCATTAAAAATTTGTTGTCGTTGGGATACATCTGATGCGCCAGTATACTAATCTGGAGTTTATCCCCTCAGATTTTTAAAAAGAACCATGTAATTGGTATTTATACTAATAGTCCTTGTCGCCTTTCAAACAGCGGTATGTCGGCAAAACTAACCATATGGTCAGGCGTCAGATCCACATTATGCTGTATCTGCTTAGCCAACCACTCCACCTCAAAAATGCTCTTTTTGGGGTTCATTAACAGAGCTACACACAATGCAAAACGCATGTTACCGTGGTTATGGAAAACAAACGTTCGAGCTTTTTATGAACAATTTCAGAAGCCAACAGATTCTGTTTCCTACCAGCCCCACCCACCCCTCAGTGCATGAACTATTTGTATGACTATTTCTAAAGTACGGTCTGATTTTTTTCAATTTTACTTTGAATTGCATTTTCAGAAATTGTTCTAACTCCACAACCGTGAGGCCACATTAATGGTATCACCCTGAATCGCCACACTAACGACATCACCGTCGGATATTAAAGGGTTAGCCTCCTCCAACACCCCGTCTAACTGCTCCAGTATGATTATGAAAAAATCCACAAAACTATCAATGTTACGGATCAGAGCGGTCAGCACATCCTGTAACATATTAGAATACGTCAGTTATTAGAGAAATAATGCAGGTCATCCATAGGAATAGTGAGATTATTGAGTAATGTAGTTTACATTTTAAAAAGACAAAGCATACAACTAATGAAAATAAAACTGTCTTGTCTAGAATTAACATAAGAATCTTCTTACCGTTAGTGAGGTTGGAGGCGATAGTGGCATTGTAGAAAAAAGTTGCGTTTCTCTCCTGATTTTTTTTTATTTTTTATTTTTTTGGAAAATGTGTCGTAAGAGTTGGCACCCCCAACACCGTTTGAGATGCCACTCCCCCAAATTAATCTTGTATCTGATTGAAGCATATGTGTAACCTAAAATATCGCTTTAATTTACTATACTTGATATTTGCTCTGTGCTTATCCACTACCAGGGTCACACACACACACACAACTTCAAAAGACAATGGAGAGGGGGCAAATGTTTTAGGGGGGCACTCTCAGGATGTACATGGGGCAATAAAATGGTGGATGAAGGGGTGGGGCAATAAAGTTTTATTGGGGGTCATAAATCTACTTTTCGACAAGCAAACCCCATCTTATATATGGTGTGTCTTCTTATGGTCCGACAGAGATGTAGACTGTGGGGGAAAAATCCTCTAATTTTTCGCTTCACTGTTTTCAACAAGCTAATGCTTAGTGCTAGTTTCAGCTCAGCTCTGCTGCTTTGTGAGTTACGCTGGTGATGGGATTCCCACATTTGTTGATGGGCAGAGGCGAACATGAGTGGGAGCTATAGCCTATCGTTTAACTTTTAAAATACAAACTCAAAAGAAAATGGTGGATATTTTTCCAATGACAAAAAATCCTCACCCATAAAAAATTATGCTGTTGTATCACCTGTCGCCACTGGCGAGTGAAATAACTATATTACTCGCAAATTAATATTTATGGTCGCAGTTTGTCGCAGTCTGGAGCCCTGGCATGTGCCTGTCTTCAAGATAAAAGACGAGTACAAAATTAAGAGTAGCCTATTAATTGTTTTTTACAAGCTGTCCGTGACCCATCCAGAACGTGTTCGCGACCCACCAGTTGAGGATTACTGCCCTACACGATGCTGAGGAAACACTACAGTACTTAAATGCTCTAATACTGTTTATCATCTAATATTTCGGTGATATTTTGTATGAATTCTCGTATGCACAATTGTTTGTTTATACTCACAAATGAGTTCTTTGTAGATCTTCATAGCTGTTGTTCATTATAACTTCTGGTTCAACGCTGTACCCAAAAAGCTGGACATAAACTCCAGCCAAAGTAAGCCTTTTCTTTTCTGTGATATTCAAAAGTATACACGGTCAAAATATCAACTAGCAAAATAATCCATGACCGCTTCAGTTTCGCCAGTCAATCGCATTCTGGAGAGCGTAACTTATCTTGCCTTAGCCTACCTTAGGTTAGCATGTTTACAATCCAACTGGCTTGTTGTTTCTTGTCCGAGAATACCATCCACCACTCATGGCAAGTGAAGTGTTTTTTCAGCTTCAAGTGAAATATTGATTAGAATAGCTATCAATCACTTCGAAGGCGTCAGCTGGTTACTGTCGAGGCTTCATGGCTGACCCACTATGCAATTTTTTGCAATGAAGTGAGCAAGTAAATAAAGGTATTTACCAACATTTTCTCTACTGTTTGAGTGTGATATTGAAGCTTTGTTTGTAAATGAATTTTAGGTGACAACATGGTCATCTTGCATCGAAAACCTGTGTTTTAAACGGACATTTAGAGACCCACGTGGTCCACGTGTTTTCAACAATTTCAAAGCCGATTGACAATTTCTCGCGATCGGCTGCGTGTAGACAGCTAAAGATCGGTATGTATGTAGACGGAATAGAAAATTTTCAATTTATCTGGTTTGATTCAAAAGTTTTCAATGCAGGGGTGTCAAATATGCGGGCCAGAACCGGCCAGACAGGGGGTTCAGTCCAGCCCGCAGAATAAACCTGCATTATTAAAAAAGAATAAATCCATTTATTTAAAATTTGCAGTTCCTATATTGTCCGCTAGGGGTGTGTTGGTCAGATCTATCGCTTTACCCGCTTTTTCTGTTGACCTTGGTACCCTCTTAAGTGAAATGTTTTTGTCAAAAAAACAGAAGTGGACACAATGTCGGATAAAAAAAAAATAGAAAGTTCATGTGTTCAGAATAGCTTCCCAGATGTAGAAAATGTCACTGATTTCCGTCTTTATGGGGGGGGGGGGGGGGGGGTGGCAAACGAAAGTTGTTGAGCGGGGGGGGGGTTGAACGTAACACTCAAATGGGTGGTGAACGTAACACTCGTCTGAAAATAAATTCTCCGTTTTAAAATATAGTCTCCCGTTAAAATTTTTTTGGCATTTGGGTCCGTATCCAGTTAATCAGGAATGCGATTGGGTCCGGACAGGACGGCGTTCGGGTCCGGATCCGGACCGCGGTCCGCCATTTGGTGATACCTGCTCTAAGACATACTCAAGTATGACTTGAATTGCACCACTGGGGTGCTATTCCAGAAAATCTAGAATTTCTCCTACATATTTTCACAAAATTGGACTATTGGACATATGATTGTATACAGAATTTCTAGCAACTTTGTAATTACATGTGCTTTACAAAAATGCACAAATCTTTCACTATTTTCAAATATGTATAATTTGTACTTTTCATAGTAGTCTCAGCATTTTCAATCCAACACCTTAAATCACACCTTGTAATTCTCAGAAGACTGAAATGCTAAGATCAATAAATTAATATAAATCCTAAGATTTTCACAAATTATTTTTTTATATGCATCACAATGCTACCATCATAACACATCAAATTAATATTTCAATAACTTCACCATAGTGTGTCTGTTTTGAAAATTGACATTCACATGACCGTTGTGGTGACATGCAAAGTGTGAGCCAAATCTGTGGCTCACAAATGGCTCTACAGTGAATATTTTCATTTTCCATGCTGAGCAGTGCAGGGAGGAATAGAGAACTCCTAAGCCACGCACACTGGGCATTCTCACACACGCAGAGTGCCCCCCTCATCCACTCCCCTCACACTCCCCCATCCTTCTAACACTTAACAACCCATGGTCTGTCTCCCCCTCTCTCTATTTCACATGCACACTCAAAAATACCTCCCTATTGGTTTCACATACAAACTAACCCTAGCCATACCTACCCATACTTCTACGAGTAACACACACTCTCTGACACACATGCCTACCTGTAGGTTTCTCTCATTGACTAACGTGTACAGATATTTAGCGTCTTTTTCCCCATACACACTCACACACAGGACTATCTCTATGCTTCATATACACACTTCTCTAGCCATATCCAACACATCATCTGATATTTAGCTTCTTTTTTCCATACACACACACACGCACAAAGCGAATCTCAGCATGGTTTAGTGGTTTAGTTCTATGATCTGAATCATTTTGCCATTACAATGTTTTGTCCTTTTGGCCCTTTGTGAATCATAAGCTGATTTAAATGGACACTGACGCTTAAGAGCATGTTTCATGTATTCAAATCAAAGGTTAATTACTCAAAACACTGCTCATTTCCTATATTGTCCCTGGGCCTTTAGGGGTTCCTTGGAACCCCTTGCATGATTGAACCCGCATATATTTTATATTATCTTCATTACATTGGTATGTTTCTTTTCCTCAGAAGAAGAGTTCACAAAGAAGTTTGATATTAATGTGGAATTGAAAGGTGTGATACTTGAAGCCAGCACCATCAGTAATGATGTGCACCATAAATCACGTATTCTGCATTGTGCACCAGTAAGTATTTTATGTCCTTTAATACATCTCTTCCATAGTTTTGTAATTAATATTTTCTAATGGATTTGCTCCTGAAAAGCACAAGGTAATTTAGATTATGCTATTTTTTTAAACTAAAATGTGTAAAATAACTCTTACTGTGCTGCATAATAATGCAATCAATGTAAACCCTTAACTGTCTGCTATAAATGTGAATATACTGTGCCACCATTTTCACTTAGTCTTATTTTAAAAAATGTAATTTCAACATCGTACAAAATATCTTATTTCTACCTAACATCTTAATTCATTTTATTACAGAAAATTCCAAACATTTCATACCATGCTAGGCCATGTACTGATTATTATCGTGTGTATTTTGCCAATGGATCTATGATAAGATACAATATTTCCCTGTGTTGCATGTTATATCTTAGACATTTTAATGCATTTTGTGTGTGTAATTACACTACTCTTTTGATTAGGTAACAGAAATGATTCAGATACAAGAGTTTAAATCCAGATATATCCACTTAGTATTTTAAACTGTCTCTTTGAATTCTACATAAGAACACTTCACTATACATCACATGATGGAGCATGGAAAGACTACCGAGCAACATTTTATCTGATCTAACTATGTAAAGAAGATAACACGCAATCTTGGTATAAATTCTATCCCAGTTCCCCTGGTTTTCAGTTTTCTTTCTTTAGTCTTATGACTTTATACTATGTCTTTGTTATGGGATTTCATTTATTCTTACTATGAATCACAATAAGATCTTGACATCTTTCACTGAACTGAGTCCTGTATGTTTCTTTTAATGTAAATGTAACACATTTACATTTGCACATTTACATTTAATTCTCCGTAGCCTCAACAGTTGTGTGATGAGATCATCATTGTGCACCTGGGTTACCTGAACTACACAAAGTATCAAATCAATGTTAGCCTGAAGGATCTGGAGAGCATTTCGCAAAATATTCAAAATGTCACATTTGTGGTGAGTTTTAATTGCCAATCAGTGCAAAAGGAAATACATATTTTTGGAAATTACACATTGTCATACCTTTTGATCTTTTTTGTACTCTGTATTAATCTCTGACAGATCAAGACGTACAACCCTACATTCTCCCAGGTGGAGATCTGGTTCCGGTTTGTGTTTGTGGTCGTAACTTTCACAGTGACCGTAAGTATAAAAGATTACTTTAAGTCTATGATTCTAAATGGTTGGTCGGTCGTTCTGGGCTATGCCATGTAGCATATCAAAGAAGAGCAGAATTATCTCAGAAATCAATTGACGTAATACCTCAAAAAATTAAAAAGCTGTTTCATTTTTAATGTGTTCATTGAAAATGTGCTTAAAGAGCTCTGTATTCAGCACCAGCAGTGGCGTGCACAGATATTTTGGGGGGCAAGTGCTCGGGGGGAGGGGGGGGCACTTTTTAGCGCACTTCATTATAAAAAAATATTACAAGCACATGTTGAATGAAATTTGACTTTTATTAGTAACATTCTCTAAACGTGAGTTTTCAATGGAAAAAAGTCACACCGCCAACTGATAAAATCCATATCCAATATTAACTATATACAGTCATGTCCTTCAGTTAACTTCTGTTTACCCTCCACTGTCTGCAGGCCTTGTTGCATATATTTTGCAATTAGTAAATCAATATAGGCCTACAATTAAGACAGTAAAAAGACCAAAAAGTATGAGAAGGAGTTATAGGCTACTGAGTGTTTTCATTACATGAATGCAGATTGGCATTTTTCACAGGTAATGGGGAACTTCCCGTTTCTTCTTTCACAAATGAATGTGTTAATTTATGTTGCCTAACAAAACCTATACAACAGAAGACGTTCAGCTTAACACATAGATTTGCAAACTCTACCTTAATTATTTGTATGTGGTCGTCCTCACGTTATCTATCATTGATTTGGGCTAGAGCAGGCGTACTCAACTAAGTTTGTCCGCGGTCCAATTTTGGCAGATACCTGTGACCTGAGGTCCGGGGGGGGTTGTGGTGTTTTGTCTGAAACGATATGTGGTAGAAAAAACCCTCAAAACAGGGGAATGAACATTTACCTGACCAATTTTAATGTTGCTATGTGTTTCAGGTTTGAAAAGTGCTGGAATTTAGGTTAAAGTAATTTAAAATGCTTGAAATTGTAACTACTTGGTTTCACAACAAATATCTGTCTGACTGAATAGTTCTCTTGTATTAGGTTAACAAATACGAGCCTCTTGTAATTCCAGGACGAAACATGAGAACGTGAAGATGTGAAGATTGGGCGTTTTTAAAATAAACAACCATTAAATAATGTGATAAAAATCGAATTATTTCGAGTATATGTATAAATATTTAACTTAATTATGTTTAACATGCTGGGAAATATTGAAATGGACCTTGAAAGTGACGTACAAGTGCTTGAACTCCACCTTATAAAGGTGCATGAACCCTGAAAACGTGACTTTGTTCATTGCGCTGAAGCGCGGCACGCGCGAAGTTACAAAATTCGAGAGGTGCACGACCTCGCGAACCGACAGCGCGCGAGGCACTCGCGCACACGCGGAGCCTCAGTGATTACGTTATTTTTGCCGCGCGGACCCTCGCGCCGCTCGCGAAGCGTCAACCAGGCTTGTAGCCCGGGAGGGGGTGGCAAACGTAACACTCGTGACGGAGTGTTTTTTCAATAGCCCTGAAATAAATGTTACGGTTTTGTTTTGGTCCATATCCAGTTAATCAGGAATGAGATTGGGTCCGGACAGGACTGCGTTCGGGTCCGGATCCGGACCGCGGTCCGCCAGTTGAGTACCCCTGGGCTAGAGCGACTAGTTTATCAGGTGACCAGTCGGCTAAAAATGCTTAGTAGTTTGGTGCTGTGAGACATTTTACTGCACAACAAAATGATTTCACGTTGGGCTTAGAGGGCAAACGGTAGATTTGAATTTGGTAGATGTGTATGTGACCTGGCTGGTGGGGACGGGAGAAGAAGTCTATCTGTGACCGTGTGTGCTGTGCTGAAGACGCTTCCTTCACCTCACTGAACTGCTGCTGCAGCGCATCTCGTGTTAAAGGAAGTTAAAGGAAGAGAGGTCGGGTGTGTGCGAGGTGGTGGCTCATTTCAGGGCATTGTTTTTAATCGTTCAGGTTTTCTAAAGATCATTTTAAACCGACCTCAGTAACATGTTAATAATAATAATTTTTTTTTTAAACCGAAGTTTCAAAAGGGCAGTTTCGTTGATAAAGGGCAGAGTTGGTGGTGCTTTAGCACCACCTGATGTCTATGTGTGCACGCCACTGAGCACCAGGGTCAGCACATTGGACACATCAAACTTTGAGTTGTTGCAACTTTTGTGTTCATAATCTTTGAACCACAAGAGATATTGCAAATGTCTTTTTTTTTCTCTCTCTCTGCAAAAAGGCTGCAATCAATTCCTGAGACAATTCTGGTCTTCTTTGATGACAACATTCCCACTGGAAAAAGCAATATTATTGTTAGACTTATACTGCAGGTACCTGTAAGCATTTTTTTAGTTACTAAAATATCTCATGAATTTCATTCTTAATTTTGTAGTGCATGTTTGCCCATTCCCTGAGGAAATTTTCAATGAGGGATTGGGGGATTGAGCAGAAGTGGATGTCTATTCTGTTGCCTTTACTTTTGCTGTACAATGGTAAGTGTCCCTGTACAATAATAATAATCTTTATTTGTATAGCACCTTTCATACATACATGCAACTCAAAGTGCTTTACAGAATAACAGGGTACCCGCGGGTCCTTAAAAAGTCTTAAAATGTCTTAAATTTAGTTTTCCATATTCAAGGCCTAAAAATGTCTTAAAATGTCTGGAATTTTATGAGGGGAGGCCTTAAATTATTATAAGTGTGTGTTGTTCAGTTGTTCTGGCGCGATGTGAACTTTGCCGAATCTAGCGCTAGGACCATGCAGAAAATAACCGCTCCAGGGTCCTAGTGCTAGATTCCTAGCGCTGGAGTGTACGGCCTCAACAACGTCAACAATTTTCGTTCGCCAACACTGAACTCGCTGTAGGTGAGAAATAGAGCTCTTTGGAAGAGCAGATAGAACAGCGTTACAATAATCTAGCCTTGATGTGATAAATGCATGGACAAGTTTTTCACTGCCAGCAGGAGAGAGCATATCTCCGACCTTAGCAACGTTTCGAAAATACAGTCCCTGACAAGTTCTGTCACTTATCCATGTTGTGGAAACAAAAGCTTATAACCTGATTGGTTTTAGAAATGACTCGTATGAAAGCTGAAACCAGTGTTAATTTTGAATGAAAATTTTAGATTTAGTTTTAGTCTTAGTCTTTTGACTAAAATGTCATTTAGTTTTAGTCATAATTTTGTCATTGGATTTGTTTTTAGTCTTAGTTTAGTTTTAGTCGACTAATTATCATTAGAATTTAGTCGACTAATTATCATTAGAATTTAGTCGACTAAAATATAAATGGTGTAATAGTCATTATATACACTTGCACAAAATGAAACAAACATTTATTAACCAGTTACAGAATATTATTGTTTGTATGTGCAATACATACAAAAGCAAATTTCCAAACAACTTCATTGACCTGAACTTAGTTATTGAGCATAACAATAACAAAACATTGATGACCGGTAGGAGTTTATGAACAATGCATCTTGCATACTATAAAAAACTGGGTGCCATAAAATCAATGCCATAGCCCGCAAATGTCGTTTCATTTGTCGTATTTTTCCCGACATCATTGTGCCACATGTTTACACACCATCTCTTTTTCTCAAAGTCAAAGGAGAAATGTGTCCATATATCGCCGCTCATCTTTCTCCCTGCTGACATTGTCGAATTAACTTCGAGTTAACTTCGAATTGAATTTCATGAGTGACCACAGTTCACAGGCTGGTACGGTCTTCCCGGGTTGTGTGCGATGTGAAGACGTTAGTACTGATTGGACGGTTACCCGGTGTGTCCCGCCTCTCCATGTACGCTACGGTTGGATATCTTCTTAACTCATCCCTACCTTTCACAAAACTAAATCAGATCTGATTGAATGTCATCGCTGGCCAATATTTCCATCTCGTTTTTATTCGTTGACGAAAATGTCCATTAATTTTGTCATCATTTTTATCCCTTCGTATAGTTTTTATTTAGTTATCGTCTCGTTTTCGTCATGAAAAAAGGTTCGTTGATGAAAACTATGGTGAAAATTATTCGTCAACAAAATTAACACTGGCTGAAACCCTCCCAAATGAGATTTAATTTTACAAAAATAAATTTGCTTTACTACAGAAATATTGATCATTTAATGAACACAGAAAGGTCAGATTTTGGCAAGACAAAAGTTTTGTCGCCCACAGAAAGTAAGGTGAAAATCAAACAAATAATTCACTTCATATACAAATATATGCTTCATAACACAGGTGAATGAAGTTGTGGTGCTATTAGGGCCATATTTAATATTTTGTGTGACAGAGGATTGTCAGTCATCCATGTCTGTATATCACCTATGCAGTCAAACAGTGAGCAAATTGATTTTAGGGCTTTAGGTCCTAGAGAAATGTAGTTGAGTGTCATCTGCATATTGATGATAACTAATACCATGTTTGTTAATGATATGTGGTAACGGAAGCATATGTAGGTTGAACAGTAACGGCCCAAAAATTGATCCTTGGGGGACGCCACAAGTTAGTTTTTGATGTATGGAGGAAGAGGTACCTAATGCAACATAGTTATCATGCCCAGTTAGATACGATCTAAACCAGTCTAAGACTCAGACTACAGAGCTGGGTAGCCCTTAGTGGCTATCAAGAAGTATTTCATGATCAACAGTGTCAAAAGCAGCACTTAAATCTAGCAGAAAAAGGACGGAGAGTTTGCCTGCATCCTTATTCAATCTCAGGTCATTTACTACCTTAACTAGTGCTGAAATCTGAAACCAGACTGAAAAGTGTAATTTATCTGTTTTACTTTGACATAATCATTCAATTGGATTGACAACTTTTTCAATGATTTTGCTAAGAAAGGAAAGGTTAGATATAGGTTGATATTTATTGAGAACTGTGGGATCAAGATTTCTGTTCTTTAATAGTGGTTTAACCATAGCAGTTTTAAGAATATTAAGATAAGAGCCTTTTATTATCCCACATGGGGAAATTGTGGTGTTACAGCAGCTTAGAGAGCATACAAAAAGGAGTTAAGGAATTGTCCCAGTTGCAGAGACTGATTAACAATCTTTAGAACTTCATTAACTAATGAGTTCAGAATCTGCTTGAAAAAGCATGTTGGTAAAGGGTCCAGTTCACATGTACAGGATTTTAGTGATGAAATCACATCAAGTAGTGTTACCATGTCAACATCTTGGAAATAAGACATATTAAAGTTAGACTGAGTAACTGATATAAGGGTTGATAGTCTATCAGTGCTTGTTGCTATGTTGCAGTTTCAGGGAAGACACAGGGTTTACTAGCTGATCTATACTTCTCAACAGGGCAGCTGGGTTATTATTGGATGAATCGATTAAGGTAGAGAAGTAGTTTTTCCTTGCTGATTTCACTTCACTGTTGTAATTCTGCAATGTTGTTTTATAAATATCAAAATGTACTTGCAATTTTGACCTTCGCCAATGTCTCTCAGCCTGCCTACAGTCTTGCCTAAATTTTATAATGGATGGAGTGTTTCTCCAGGGCGTCTTAATTTTACCAGAGATAATTTTAATTACCTTTGGTGCCACAGCATCAATACAGTTCCTAACTCTGTGTGTAAATGTTTCAACTAACTCATTCCCATTTTCTGAGAGAGAAGGGAGGGGCTGTATCATGTCTGTGAAGGCCACGGCACTGCCAGCACTGAGAACGCTTGGTTATTGTGTGCTTTTCACTGAGTGTTCTAGTAGATAATGACATATTGAAAAATACACCAAAATGATCAGAGATTGCAACATCAGTAATTTCAGTATTATTAACCTCTATGCGTTTAGAAATGATCAAATCTAAAATGTGGCCGTGCTTATGAGTTGGGCTTGATACATGCTGTATGAGATCAAGAGTTAAGCATCCTCATGAATTCTGAAGTGATTGGATTTGTGGATATATTCACATGAATATTAAAATCCCCAGCAATTAAAACATAATCAAAATCAATTAAAATCCTAGAAAGCATTTCTGCAAAATCATCAAGCAAATCTGTATGTAGTCTGGGAGGATGATGGATAACAATCAAAAGAACTGAATAAGTATTGTTGAGTTGTACTGCCAGATATTCAAACGTAGGATGTTCCCCTACTGCGATCTGCTTACAGCAGAATGCTTTTTGGTAAAAACATGCAACAACACCACCTCTCTTATTTACTCTAGAGCAGGGGTCTCCAACCTTTTTGGAACTGGGAGCTACTTCTTGGATACCAGTTATTGCGGAGGGCTACCAGATGTTGACGGGGGGGGGGGGATTGGCGAACGAAAGTTGCGTGTGCGAGTGTCAATTGCTAAGCGGGAAGACCGCTAGCAACCGCGGACAATCTATAATAGTAGCAAAAACATAAACGATGCAGCGCTTCGCACTATAGTGAGCAATTTTTTAAACAAGCCCGCGGGCGACTCATGACGTGGGTGACCCCTGGATTATTCAATATTGACGGCAGCCTAACTTTTTGATTGGCAGCTAATTGAGCAATAGAACACGAGAGGGAGTGTGTTAATTCATTGGCCCTTTGGCGAGCTACTCGGAAAGGGGTGGCGAGCTACTGGTAGCTCGCGAGCGACGTGTTGGAGACCCCTGCTCTAGAGACATTAAAATAGTTAGTCGGGAGGCGAAGCTTCATTTAGCACTATTGCTGCATTGCTATCAAGCCAAGTCTCTGTTGGAAAAAGAAAGTCCAGACAATAATCTTCAATTAATTTAGCTATTATAAAAAACTTGTTTGTGAGTGAGCGGACATTTAGTAAGGAGACTTTGAAGACTTGATGTGTTTGATCAGCATAGCTTACATCACTTGTGCATTTCACTGGAATTTTGTTTGTAATAATGTTTTGTATTACTATGTTTTCTTCTGATTACATTTTAATTTTGATTCTGAGAGCCATGCCACTGGCTATTTAAAAGAACTGGAATGAAATACTGACTAGGAGCATGGATTCCAGTGTGTCAGACCTGAGAATTCACTGAGTGTGCAGGAGAAGTAGGTGAGTTCCTACAAGATTGCAGACTGTAGTGTTGCAGAACCTCATCAATCTCCTGGAGTTTACCTCTGAGACTGTGGACAGATTCTCTGACAGGAGATGGTGAGCTCCTGTGACTGACATTACTGACATTACTGCTGGTGGTTGGGTGTAAGTTCTGCATGTGAGTGATTCCATACATTAGATCAGGGATGTCAAAGTCAAATACACCGAGGGCCAAAAAACCAAATTTGCTACAAGCCGAGGGCCGGACTGGTTCAATATTTATTAAAATATATTGAAATGATTGCACATAGCCTATTGAACCAAGACCTAACACAGTGTATATTATTTAATGCTTAAATGAATAAAGCAATATTTTCTTATGGATCTGTCAGTAATTTCAAGTGAAAACATTTTTCAACAGGCAAACGTATAAAAGCAAACTTCCTTCAAAGAAAAATCACATGTCCTGTACATTAAATGAATAAAGCAATATTTTGTTATGGCTCTGTCAGTAACTTCTTGTCTTTGTGTGTTTCTGAGACATTTGATAGTGCCTTCTTAGATTATATTCTTTCATTACAGCCAAACTTTCTCCACACAGAACACACACAGGTTTACCTTTTACCTCCGTGAACATGTACTCTGCCTCCCACCTAGCTTGAAACCCGTTCTCAGTGTCCACCTTACGTTTAGTCATTTTTGAGCAAGGGGATAGCTGAACGTTGATGTCTGCTCTGACTGCTGATTTAGGTTTATACTTTCGCTAGTGACCATAGTGCGCGACTCCGAATTGTAATATTGCTTTGTGTTGCAGGTTTGAAAAGTGCTGGAATTAGGGCTAAAGTACTTGAAAATGCTTGAAATTGTAACTACTTCGTTTCACAACAAATATCTGTCTGACTGAACAGTTCACTTGTATTACGTTAACAAATACGAGCCTCTTGTAATTCCAGGACGAAACATGAGAGAACGTGAAGACGTTAAGATTGGGCATTTTGAAAATAAACAACCATTAAATAATGTGATAAAAAGCTAATTTTTTCGAACCATATCGAGTATATGTGTAAATATTTAACTTAATTAAAATATTAACTTAATATTTAAATTAAATTTAACGAGCTGGGAAATATTGAAATGGACCTTTAAAATGACGTACAAGTGCTTTAATTCCACCTTGTAAAGGTGAATGAACCCTGCAAACATGACTTTGTTCATTGCGCTGCCCTCGCGCACGGGCAGAGCCACTGCAATTACGCCATTTTCGCCGCGCGGACCCTCGCGACGCGTCGCGCTGCAGTGACTTCGTGGGCTATGGTGCGGGTGTTTTTCAAAAAAATTGCGATTGAAGTTGCGGTGTATTTGCTTTTTTGTGAGTACATTACAATAGGGAGTAATTGGAGCTTACCAATAGCTCAAGCTGGTGCGTCTCATGTGCATTATATTTGTAATTTACCTTGATGTTTCTTCAAGTTCAAAGGTGAATTTTTGAAGGCCGATATTTCACACGCTTTAGAGTCCCACCAGGATTTCGCGGGCCTTTTTTGTGATTGTTGCGGGCTAAAATGTTTGATGTTGCGGGTGTTTTTCAAAAAAATTGCGATGGAAGTTGCGGTGTGTTTTTGCTTTTTTGTGAATACATTACAATAGGGAGTAAATGTTGTATGGTTTCCTCTATTTAGTAGTACATTTTAATTATCTATTTACCTATTTATTCAGGGTTGCCAACTTTTCAAGATTGCTTGGAGTGAGATTTGAACCTGGAGGGGTTAGCGAACGTAAGTTGTTACCGGGCAGCCTGTAAAATGGACACAAATTAAGTATTATATCGAGATCAATCGCCAGTGGTTGGCGCCAGAGCGAACTAGTAACTCATAGATATGGATCAGAGATAAATAAACTTTATCTCTGACTTTAAACTTTATCTCAGTTTAAAGTTTAAACTTTATCTCAGACCCTCGCAGCTTGCGTGCGCCGCAGTGACTTCGCGGGCTACCGTTGCATTGTGGGGAATGTAGTGTTTGTGCGTGCAAAACACCATCGGGCGGCTGTGGCCTGCGGGCCGGTTCTAATAGTAATTAAATATCATCCAGGGGCCATAGATAATCAATTCGCGGGCCGGTTTTGACACATGTGCATTAGATTATTCACAAGCATTTGAGTCCCAGCCTTGTTAGGGTGAAACCGATCAGGTTTAAAAAGCTCAGGACACCTCCAATAGATGTTGAAATAGTCAATGAAGTTTACCTTCCGATGTGCAGAGGCTGTAGTGAGCCAGCAGTATGGTAAAGTGGCCACTGCCCCAATGTGCAGTTGGTATCTGTCCAGAAATGAATACTTCACACTGGGAAAACTCCAGAATGTCGAGCAGATGGTTAAAATCCTGTTTCAGAATCTCAGATTGTTTGTAAACATCGCTAGAGCCGACATGCACGATCAGTCTTTCCATAGCTGGATGATCATGCAATATGCATGGAATCATGGGTATCACTTCACAGACAGTAACACGAGGAAAGCAAAAGGCCTTTATACTGGTGCTCCATACATCTCTGATGACGGAGCCCCCTATCAGCTCAGTTTTGGGCTGTGGAGGTGTTCCTCATCTCCTCCTTTCACCGTTAATGCCTCGAACGGCTAACATGTTAGCGTCCCGAAGGCTAGCATGGTTAGCATCCCGTTGGCTAACCCTATTAGCATGCTTATTAGTTAGCCGTTGACTGGCAAGGTTTGCAAGCTGATGGTTGGGACGCGTGTGGCCGCACTGACGGCAAAAACTCTTAGCATGCTTGTTAGCATGCTGCCGGCTAGCACGATCGGCAGCCTGATGGTTAGTCCGCGTGTGGCCAGAGTTATTTGGATGCTGTTGCTTAGCAGCCAGACTGGAGTTGGTTCTCTGATGCAGATTGAGGTGTGCTTGATGTCCTGGAGAGGGAGGCAGTATGTTGTGGTGAGACTGCTCGATTTCTGCTACTCCAGTTTAGGCAAGAGCTTCATATCTGTTATCTAAAAGAATGTTCTGTTCTGGAGATGGCTTCTTGCCACCGCTGCTGTGCTGGTTTCTGCTACGTTCCTTCCCCCGAACAAGAGTCCAGCCCTTATCATTGTTGTTGTTAACAGGATTGGGAGTTGAGGTCAAGATCAGCTTAGGCGTTGCCCCCAGTACATCTCAGCGACAATGCAGAGAGATGTCTCTTTCTTTGCCAGTCGCTGGAATGGTTTTATCAGCAGTTTGCGTGCGAAGAATCGAGTCCAGATATTCTTCATCCTCCCTTATAGAGTGTAATGTATGGATTCTTTCCTGAAGTTCCGCAACCCTCTGAGACAGATTGATACACTCACAGCAAATAGATGACGTGGAAGCATGAGCCATAATCGAAACAATATCAAAAGCAAAGGCCACACAAGGCTCAAATATCCAATTTAAAATTCCAAAATGCAAAATGAACGTCCAAGAAGTTCTGGCAGGTATTTCACAGCTGGGACCAATATCTGCCGCCGATAGAAACAGTGCACAAAAACCATTCATTCATAAGGTTGGGGCGCAGAAAACAGCTCACTCGCAGTGTCGAACTGTTAGAATGTGAAAAATGCTAAACGATCCTTTTATAGATGAATAAAAAAGCTTACCAAGTGAAGTAATGAGTAATGAATCCCTTGAACTTGTAAAAATTACTGAAAAAATGAAATAACTACAGAACAAGCAGAGCTAGCAGAAAAGCGCCTGAACAGCACGAAAGCAGTAAGTACAATGGTAAGCATGTCATGATGAAGCAGATTTTCACTTTTCAGCTTTTTTCTGTTTGCTTCTTATGCTTTAGTTATTCACAACGTTAGGGCTGGATAGTGGCCAGGTCACTATGTGATGCTGGTGGAGTTAAACGTTTCCTGGCTCACTCCTCCAAAACACCCCAAAGTGGCTCAATAATATTTAGATCTGGTGATTGTGCAGGGCATGGGAGACTTCACTTTCATGTTCATCAAACCAATCATTCACCGGTCTTGCTGTGTGCATTGTCATCCTGATACATGGCACCCCCTTCTGGATACAATGTTTGAACCATTGGATGCACATGGTCACCCAGAATGGTTCAGTAGTCCTTGGCAGTGACATGCCCATCTAGTATTGGACCAAGGGAATGGCATGATATGGCAGGCCAAACCATCATTGATCCTCCCCCATGCTTTATTCTAGGCATGCAACAGTCTGGGTGAAGCGCTTCTTTGGGGCTTCTACACACCGTTACTCTCCTGGATGTGGGGAAAACAGGAAGGTGTACTCATCACAAAACAATACATGTTTCACATTGTCCACAGATTTTTCCCAAGATCTGCACTCCGTGCACCATTGAAACTGACGTTTGGCATTGGTTACGAGTGACCAAAGATTTGGCTATAGCAGCCTGGCTGTGTATATTGACCCTGTGGAGCTCCCAATGGACAGTTTTGGTGGAAACAGGAGAGTTGAGTTGCATTAGAGGTAATTCTGCCGTGATTTGGGCAGCCGTGGTTTTATGTTTTTTGGATACAACCCGGGTTAGCACCCAAAAATCCTTTTCAGACAGCTTCCTCTTGCATACACAGTCCTGTTGGATGTGGTTTGTCCTTGGTGGTATGCTGACATTACCCTTGATACCTTGATATCTTGAAACATCACAAAAACTTGCTTTCTTGATCACAGATGCGCCAGCAAGATGTGCACCAACAATTTGTCCTTTTTTAAACTCTGGTATGTCACCCATAATGTTGTGTGCAATTTAATATTTTGAGCAAAACCATGCTCTTACCCTGCTAATTGAACCTTCACACTCTGCTCTTATTTATGCAGATGCAGTTAATGAAGATTGGCTACTAGGCTGGTCCAATTTCTCCATGAAACCTCCCACACTAAAATGACAGGTTTCAGTTTCATTGTACAACCCCTGTATATTTACTGGGTATTTACTTTAAAAATAAAAATAAAATAAAGCCAACACTTAAACAACACAATGTAACTCCACATCAACCACACTGAAACTAGCCTGTTCAGTTTGTAAGCAACTCTGATTGTGAATCATTTTCACCTGCAAATGGAACAGACAACAAGTAGAAATGAGGGGCAATTAGCAAGACACCCCCTTTAAAGGAGTGGTTCTGCAGGTGGTGACCACAGACCTTTTCTCTGTTCTCATCCGTTCTGGCTGATGTTTTGGTCACTTTGGCATTTTGTCAGTTCTCTCACCATAGACTTAGAACGATGCGGTGTCTACAATCCACAGAAGTTGCTCAGGTAGTGCAGCTGATCCAGGATTGCACATCAATGCGAGCTGTGGCAAGAAGGTTTGCTGTGTCTGTCAGTAATATCCAGAGCATGGAGCAGTACACTAGGAGACATGGAGGGGGCTGTAGGAGGGCAGCAACCCAGAGGCAGGACGACTAATTCCTCCTTTGTGCATGGAGGAACAGGAGGAGCAGTGCCAGAGCCCTGTAAAATGACCTCCAGCAGGCCACTAATATCCATGTTTCTGCTCAAACTGTCAAACACACTTAATGAGGGTGGTATGAGGGCCCGACGTCCACAAGTGGGGCTTGTGCTTACAGCCCAACACCATGCAGGGCGATTGGCATTTGCCAGAGAACACCAAGATTGGCAGATTCGCCACTGGCGCCTGTGCACTTCACAGATGAGAGCAGGTTCACACTGAGCACATGTCTGGAGACGCCATGGAGAATGTTCTGCTGCCTGCAACATTTACCAAACTGGTCAAGCTGGAAGTAGGTCAGTAATGGTGTGGGGAGGCATTTCTTTGGAGTGCCGCACAGACCTCCATGTGCTAGCCAGAGGTACCCTGACTGCCATTAGGTACCGGGATGAGATCCTCAGACCCATTGTGAGACCATGTGCTGATGCAGTGGGCCCTGGTTTCCTGGGCCCTGGAATCAGCCTGTTATTTGATTTTCCACTTTTGGAATGATTTTTTTTATTTTATTTTGAGTATGATTCCAAATCCAGACCTTCATATAATATTATAATATAATATTTATTTCTTAGGTAGTTTTTCCTTGCCACTGTCACCCTTGGCTTGGACTCAGAAACTTGTAAGGCTGCACTTGTAAAAAGCACTATATAAATAAATTTGATTTACATTGATCATTTTTATTTATTTTTTTTATTTTTTATTAATTTTAACATTTTATAACATTGAACAGTCTGAGCTTACAAAAAAGGGTGGGGGGGGGGGGGGGGTATACACAAGCTTTTTTAAGCAGGTCTTGTGTCTTTGCCACACTAGTCTATCATCTCTATCATAGTCTATCATATGGTTTTGAAAAAAGGACAGACGCTTTCAGTTGTGCAGTGCACATGTTGCAGTAAATACCACTGTCCATTCTGCACACCTGAAGTGTACCGTCTTAATGAAAAAAGTAATTTTTATTAAAGGTAAAAAAATGAAGTAGTACATGTTTAAGAAATGTACTGTACTTTATTATGTTGGCAATCACAGATCATTATTCCTGTCCACTTTTACGTTTTCTTGTAAACTTAAAAAAGCGTGTATTGTGTTATTTAAATAACATTTAAAGAACATTTTGATCTTTAAACGGTAAAAGTCTTAAATGTGAATTTATTGTATTTATATTTCCTGGTCGCAAAACGTAAGCGACACGTAGGAGGAGTTGGATTAGATGCAGCTCCGCCCGCCTCCTAGACCAACCAAAAGAAACTATGGACTGTGGGAGGAGTTGGATCTAGATCCAGCTCCACCCCGTGGACTTTTGCTTCTGCAGCTACGGGTACTTGATAATAAGGCCATTTCAAAGTGTAACTTGTTGGCTTTTAGAAACACTAAAAGAAACTTTAAAAACATTGTGGAAACAAAGTAAACGTTACTTTTATTGAGCAAGCACAGGGGAAAAAAATTAACATATTAATTATCTTAAAGCTCCTGTGTCCTAATATCACATGATTGCACTATATCCAAAACTGTACTTGTTGCAAAGAAGTAATAAACAAAACTTTGGTGTGGAAAAACTTTTGGTGTGGATTTGAGGGAAAAAAAAAGTACAATTCCTTTCCTTCTGGTGCAAGATTCTCCATATATCAAATAATTGAAAATCTTGGCATATTTCCTTCGTGGCCTCTCTCATCTTATTAAAAATATTCTTAGTCAATGCTAGTAGGGGTTTCACCTACTACTCCTTTAAAGTTGATATAATTTGTTTTACCTTAATTATTAATCAGTCCCATTAATTTAGAATCAAGTCTCGTATTATAATTATACCAGAACTTTTAGTTATCAACAAAAGGTAATTAATGGTTTGGTATCTGAAGGATTTAACTGAATTCTTTGGAGGTTTTGGCAACAACAACTTTTGAATTACATCAACACAGACAATTTGGTAAAAATAAATGATACATTTATTTAAAACCAACTATTCTATTAACCTATTAATTCTATTATTCTATTAACTATTCTATTAACAACTATTAACCACTCACCATCTGGATGTATTTCTTTTAACTGAGACCTGGCTGAAACCAGGTGACAACAGTGCTTTCTCCGAGCTCCTCCCACCTGGTTACACTTATCTGAGTGCACCGCGAGTATCTGGCCGTGGAGGCGGGCTTGCTGTTGTCTTTAATTATAAACTTACCTGCCGCCCGCTGCCTCATAAAAACTATAGCAGCTTTGAACTACAGCTGTTTGTGGTGGAATCTGCACACCCCATGTTGTGCGGAGTTTTGTATCGTCCACCAAAATATAACAAGACTTTTATTGATGAACTTTCAGAGCTGTTAGCTGAACTAATGCCAAAATTTGACAGTTTGCTTTTATGTGGTGATTTTAATATTCATGTTTGCTGTCCTGGTGACCATTTAGCAGAAGAGTTTCAAAGGCTATTGAATTCTTTTAATCTGTCACAGTCAGTGTCAGGAACCACACACAGCCATGGCCACACATTGGATCTAATAATCTCTCATGGTCTTTCTGTATCCATCACAGAGATTCTGCATACTTGTATTTCAGACCACTTCCCCATTTTATTTAAATTTTCCGCACCTCCAGTAGCAAGGTTTACTACCTCAGCACGTCTCCGCCGCCTCTACACTCCTTCCACTGCAGGACAGTTTGCTGCTGCCTTTAGAAGCTCTGCTCTGTACTCTGTGGAAAGTCCAGATTCATCTCTCCATCCGGAAGAATTTATTACATCACCTGCACAGAGATCATGGATTCTATTGCTCCTCAGAAACAGGCTTTAACAAAAATAAAACCAGATCCCTGGCTTAATGATACTACCCGGGCCAACGCTGCAGGAAGGCTGAAAGTAGATGGAAAAAGTACAGGATTTGTGTGTCCCAGAGTATGTTAAGAGACTGTCTTAGTGAATATCAAGATGCAGTTAAACGGGCCAAATCTCAGTATCTCTCTAATTTAATTTCCACCAGTAGTGACCGGCCAAGGGTTTTATTCAGTACCATTCAGTCTGTAATTAATCCCTCCATTGATGTTCTGAAAACGGCTACACAGTCTACCTGTGATGATTTTCTTAAACATTTTTTAAACAAAATAGACTCCATTAGGCAGAACATTGCTAGTACACATAATGCTGTACAAGTGCATCAATATGTTTTTCCAATAACATCTGCTGTTTTTAACCAGTTTGAGCTGATATCGCTACCCCATCTCACTGAAGTGGTTCAACAAATGAAATCCACAAACTGTCCTCTGGACATCATTCCTTCTAAGATGTTCAAACAGTCCTTTGACACTATCGGTCCCTGTCTGTTGACATTCATTAATAGCTGTCTAAGTTCAGGTTTTATCCCGTCCATCTTTAAGCACGCTGTGGTCAGGCCACTCCTTAAAAAAACAGGTCTAGATCCTACAGTTCTTTCCAACTTCAGGCCAATTTCTCATCTGTCATTCTTATCTAAAGTTCTGGAAAGGGTTGTTTTTATTCAGTTGCAATCTTTTTTAGAATCTCATAACTTATTTGAAAAATTCCAGTCTGGTTTTAGATCTCGTCATAGTGTAGAATCTGCACTACTTAAAGTACAAAATGATGTTCTTTTGTCCCTTGATGCCAAAAAAACCAGTTCTGCTGGTCATGTTAGACCTCTCAGCAGCTTTTGACACTGTGGACCATCAGATTCTTATTACTCGTCTGACTCACCATATCGGCCTCCAGGGAGTTGTTCTTAAGTGGTTTAAGTCCTATCTAACAGACAGAACTTTCTCTGTAATGATAGGTGATCTGTCTTCCACTTCTGCGACTCCTCTGACCTCTGGTGTTCCGCAGGGATCCATTCTGGGGCCTGTACTTTTCTCACTTTACATGCTGCCATTGGGACATATCATTGCACGTCATAACCTGTCTTTCCATTTGTATGCAGATGATCTACAAATCTATCTGCCTGTTGCTCCAACATCTGCACCCAGTCTTAATTCTGTTATCAGCTGCTTAAATTGACATTAAGCAATGGCTGTCTCAAAATTTTCTCCATTTAAATGATGACAAAACTGAATGGATTTTGTTTGACACCAACAGGAACCCATGTAACAATTCTTTCAGTCCAAGTTTTCTGCTCCCCCGTCTTAACCAGGTGGTAAAAAATCTGAGTGAAGCTTGACAGTAACTTAATACTTGATAAACAGATTGATTCTGTTGTGAAAACAAGCTTCTTTCAGCTCCGTTTGCTCTCTAAAGAAAAGCCTTTCCTCAGCCGTACTGATTTGGAGAAAGCCATCCATGCATTTGTGAGCTCTAGACTCGACTATTGCAATGCTTTATATGTTGGAATTAATCAGTCTTCCATCTCTCGTTTACAGCTTGTTCAGAACTCTGCTGCTCGTTTATTGACCAGCACACGTAAATCTGAGCACATTACACCGGTTCTTTCATCTTTACACTGGCTCCCGGTTCAGTTTAGAATACAGTTTAAACTACTGCTCTTTGTTTTTAAAGCTATGAATAACCTTGCGCCGCCATACATCACAGAACTTATACAAATCCATCAGCCCAGCAGAGCCCTACGGTCAGCTGGCCAATACCTACTCAAAGTACCAAAATCCAGATGCAAGCACTGGGGGGATCGTTCCTTTTCTGTGGCTGGTCCAATGGCCTGGAATTGTCTTCCCTTAGAGTTGCGTTCCATCTCTGACCTGATTCTGTTTAAGGCCAAACTAAAGACCTATTTATTCAAAAAGGCCTTTAACGTATAATTCTTGACTCTTTTAATTACTTCTACTGTTATTTAAATGGTTGTATGATATTGTTTTATTTGTTTAATTTGATTAAGCACTTAATTTTGACATTTTAATATCCTACTTTTACCTTAAATGGTTTTATGATATTGTTTTCTTTGTTTTGTTAAGCACTTTGGTTAATGCAAGGCATTGTTGGAAGGTGCTATATAAATAAATTTTGATTTGATTTTTGATATTCTAAAACACAAACTGTATCAACAGGGATCAGTATATTTACAGTGAAGACTGGGTGTGTGTGTGTGGGGGGGGGGGGGGGGGAAGGTGAGTAAATGTGTGCGTGTGCTTGTGCGAGTGTGAGGAGGCGGGAGTTATAATCTCAGTTCTCCTGTGGAGAACAAAGCAACTAAAATGGCGCTGACTTTAAACAGTAGAGCAGCGTGACACTATGTTAATGAGTTCAGCTGGTTTATTCTAACATGGTCAGAACAAAGGGTAATGGTGCTGGCTAAATAACTAAAAATTAATGTGGTGTGTCTGAGAATGGGGAAGACTACAAGTTGTCAATTAATCAGATAAGGAAAAGATGGTTCCATGCACAGCAAAGAGAACTTTGTATATACAAATCTTGATGAAGACTATCTAAACAAAGTTGAACACAAAACACTGAGAAGGTTTTAGTTAAACTTAGATAAGTCTGCAGTTTAAGTAACTATGCCCTTTTCTAAACTATGCCCAGCGGTTAGACTCTCACGTTTTGAGGGTTTTGGGTAGTTTCGTCGTCCTGCCTGAATTTGGAAGGAATTTCCACCATATGCTCCTCGTTGATAAAAAGCAACGTCGTTCAGGTGTGCTGGGAATCGTCCTTCTGGATATGAAGTCCAGGAATGTGAGTCTCGTTCACGGTTTACCGATTGGGAATTGATTGCCTTTGTTTCAGTCCATGTGGCCGCGTTAGCAAGCTTGATGGAAGTAGTTCGGTGAATCTATTGTCGTGGTAACGTTGTTCAGTTGGTTGGTAGATTACACCGTAACTCGGGCTTGTTAATGAAGTAATACGACTCTCAGCTGTTATTCGTAACAAAATTCGCATGTTCTCAATAAAGAAAACCGGAGAGAGAGAGAGAGAGAGAGAAATGGCGGGGCCTCTCTAATTGATCTAAGCTAGCTGCCGGTCAAACCAGAGATGGCTGATCAGGGTATTTAAACACCTGGATACCACGTACTTTAGACACACCCTTTCTTCCGTCAAAGCGAGCTAGTTCAATGTGTTGCCAGTGGTACTGCCACCTGCTGGTTTAGCATGGTATCTACACTGCATTCAGATAAACTTTGGGGTCCATAGTACAATTAGTCACCTGCAAGAACACTAGAATTTATAGCAATAGCAGAGAACTGGGACAAAAATTTTGGATAAAACTCACTTGAGTATTTGGAGCATAGACACATCCTATTGATATGTCTTCACCATATAATTCTGTAATAAGTATATATCTACCTTCTACATCCTTAATGCACTTCTTTACGGTAAACAGTATGTTCTTATTAATTAATATTGCTACTCCCCATTTACTAGATGAAAATGATGAATATGATTAGTATACTTGTCCCACCCAGTAAGGTGGGTTTCTTGTAAAAGGGCAATATTAACCTTCTCTTTCTTCTCTTTAATTCCCATAACATTTAAAAATGTATATTAAGTTATGCTCACTGTGACATTGACATTTTATAATAAAGGCATTCCATATATACAATATAAACAGAAAATGGTAATGCTGATTAGATCAGCAGAAACCAAAACTGAAACATCCTACCAACAATACAAACTTAAATGATAACCAACCATACATCAACCAAACCAATAAGAATCTCATCCTAAACATAAGCAAAACACTTGCATAAAAAACGATAAAATCTCCCAAAACAAAAATCCAGTAGCCCCAACGTGTCTGAGAGGAAACACCTGCTTTGAGTGTATATAACATCAAGTCCCTGGATATTCTACAAACATCTCAGATTGACACTCATACACTCCCAAAATGCTCCCTCCTCTTGTTATTTTATTTTACTCACGCTACGTATCCATCTCGTCCATTGCACTAGTTTCTGCTTCTTCTGCTGTATCAAAACAGTTGTCCCTTTTGTTAAATGAAAAGTGGAGGGTTGCTGGATCCTGAACCTGATACCTTTAGCAATCAGCTTTGGCACACCAAATTAAACTTCCTTTTTTGTTGCAGAGCATTTTGTGGGATATCTTGCCTAATGGTCATAGTAAATCCTTCATACGTTAACTTCTGTTTCCTACTATATGCCAATACTCATCTTGTCCATGGAATAGTGCAGTTTCATAATGATCACCCTGGGCACTCCTGGTCTTTATTGGCCATGGGTTCTATGGCACCGATCTAGCCTTATTTTGCCTTTTTTTGTATCCATGTTTAGGAGTTTTGGTAGCCATTTATTTATAACAGGATTTTTTGAAAAAGCAGTTTTCAGTCAGTTGAAATGGGGAGATCAGAAAGGTGTTTAACTTTTGACATTTATTTCACATCAACAGACCAGTGCAGGATAAAATCCTTTAAAATCCCAAATCTTTGAAAAAAAAGAAGCAAAAGTAAAGTTACACTATATACAGTAAAGTGAATTTACATCTATCAAATTAAATTAAATTCTGTCAACCTGAGACAACTGGTTTGGTCACAACAGAAGTAAACTTAACAATTAAACCTCTATTCTTAATTAAATAAATCAAATACCCAGTCTGGTAAACATTCAGGAACAAGTATTTTCTTAAATAATGTTTATATCCCTATCTTGAAAATGCTAATTTTTCTTCGGCTTGCTCCTGACTTGCCATTTCTGCCTCTTCTTCGTTTGTGTCGTGTGCTTCGGCACACGTGAAAAAACACTTGCTCTGATTGGCTACCGTACGCTGCCTTAGCCAATTGCTTACTGACTTGTTAAGTTAAACAGGTGTTACACTGAGAACTGTGACCTATCGAGGTCTGTTACTCCTCACTAGCCTGGGCAGCGGTCCGCTTGGATTACTGTTAGTATATCAATATATAGTAACGCACCGCTTTTAATGACCAGTAACATAAACAGCGTTGTAACGACAGGAAAAGTAATTAATTATATTATCCCGTTACTGACAAAATGACGCCGTTACCTAACGCCGTTATTTTTAATACTGGTTATTCACAACACTGGTTAAGAGTTATAATAAAACATTTCAAAATGCATGTGTAACTCAGTTAAATAAAAGTCTGTTGTCCAGTCATATAATTTGTCATTTTAGCGTTCTTAAAATCTTGTCTCGTTCTCGTGAACCCAATATTGTGTCTCTCGTCTCGTCTCGTGAGCTGAGTGTATCGTCACAATCAAAGCATATCTAAGTCTAGGGTCACGCTTAACGACAGAAACTGCTTTACGATGGACTTTTCAGGTTCACATACTTTTTCATGCAACTGTATAGGTGGAACAGTTAAGGCCCAAGAATTGATCCTTGGGGGACGCAACAAGTTTTTTTTTTTTTTTTTTTTTTAATGTGTGGAGGAATAGATACCTAATGTAACCTAGTACTCTTGTCCAGTTAGATACAATCTAAACCAGACTACAGCAAAGCCACTAAGGCCTACCCAGCTCTGGGAGGATAATAGATAACAATCAATAGAACTGGATAAGTACTGTCCAGTTTAGTGCTGGGCGGTATGACAAATTATATATCATGGTATTTTTCGAAATTATATCTTTCACTGTTTGATATTTTCCCCCCATGCATGATGTGTTCACTGCATTGATTGCAAAAAGAATTACTGCAGTAGAGTGGTTGAGTACCCTATTCCACTGTTAGAAAAATGTTTCCACCTAAGTATAACATGTAATACTGATCTGCATGGCCCCACATGATCAGTTTTCAAATGGCAGCACTAAAGTAGTGAATGAACCATATAGCATGACGGTTGCAGTAAAAATGCAAAACCTTTTATTTAAAACATTTTTCAGACATCAAAACTGTAGGTTTATACAACTTGTGAACCAGCTACACGTAATATTATAAATTGCACACCAGTTTGTTAATAACAAATAAGAGGTATTTAGACCTAAAGTAGACAGTGCTGTTTGTCAATGGTTGTATTGTACTGAAAAGTCCCAAATATCTTACCTTTAAGTAAATAACATAATATTTAAACAAATAAATAATAACAGTGGTCGAATACTGGGGAGACGGTACCATTTCTTTTCATGTGATAAAAAGCTAATTATTTTGACTGTGTTTGTATAAATATGTAACTTAATTAAGCTGAAGGTGCTGGAAAATATTGAAAATGGACCTTGAAAGTGCCCTACAAGTGCTTGAATTTCACCTTGTAAAGGTGTATGAACCCTGCAAACATGTAGCAAAAAGAGTGGAACGCCTGAAGTTACAAAAATCGAGAGGTGCACAACCTTGCAATGCGACAGCGGAGCCACCACGCCAGTCGCAAGTATAAGCTAGCTTTATGTGTGGTGCAGCAGATTGCTCTCGTTACCACCAGCTGCAACAACTTTTGCCCGACAGCATTTACAGAAAGTGACTGTTTGGTCCGCGTCCCACCTTTAAAACCTTATGTACTTCCTGACAATAGACACGGCTCCTTTCTTTGGCAGAAGTTCCTTTGGGGCATCATCCTTTACTTCAATGTTTGGTAGAATTTGTGGTTCAGAACGTCCCTCATTTTCAGCAAGCTAGATTTGCACTCTGTTGTATGTGTGCTTAGCAGCGCAGCCAGAGAAAGCGTCCTTTGAGAAACAATTAACGACCGTACTGCGTTCTGCAACATTGTCATAGCAGTAGACAAGTTTTTGAAGCTGCTGGTGCCCCCAACGTCCCCTGAACAACAAGATGCAGGGTCCTACAGAGGTTTGCAGCTGTGCGTAAGCCATCCTGTCGACCTCCTCTATCCACTGCACACAAGCAGAAACGGCTCCAGTGGGCTAAACAATACATGAAGACTGACTTCAAAACTGTTTGAAAACTGTTTCACCGATGAGTGCCGTGCAATGCTCGATGGTCCAGATGGATGGAGTGGAGGATGGCTGGTTGATGGACACCCCAGGCAAACAAGGCTACGGCGCCAACAAGGAGGAGGTGGAGTAATGTTTTGGGCTGGAATCATGGGGAGAGAGATTGTAGGATACCTGATGGGGTAAAGAAGAAGAAGAACCGTGCATTCTGCAGCAAGATAATTTTCATGCATGATAATGCACCGCCTCATGCTGCAAAGAACTCATTTACATCTCTGGCAGCTATGGGCATAAAAGGGGACAAACTTATGGTGAGGCCCCCATGCTCCCCTGACCTCAACCCCATTGAGAACCTCTGGAGCATCATCAAAAGTAGTGTCTATGATGGTGAGAGGTGGTTCACATCTAAGCAACAGCTATGGGAGGGTATTCTGTCCTCATGCAAAATAGAAGCAGAGACCATCCAAAACCTGATAAATTCAATGGACGAGAGAGTTCAGAAGCTCCTTTCAAACATGGGGTCCTATGTGCAAATGTAACATCACCTAGAATAAAGTTTTGACTTAAACTGTTTGATTTCAGTTTGTAATAACCTGCTAAATGAAATGAAAAGGTTAAACTCTGCTTTGCATAATAATTTGGAACATGCATTTTGAGTTTTATTTTATTTTATTTTATATACTGATATCATTGGCAGTTTGTTCAAAAACCTTTCAATTGCACTCATAGTTGATGACTGGAAAATTAAAATCACCAATTCATATAGGTAATTTTGGAAAATCTGAGAAAATATTACTTGCATAATTTGGAACATGGTGTATAGAAACAAGATTTATTTGCATTAACATTATCCTGCTGTTTTTGGGTGAATGTTATAAACTTGCTAGAGTTCCAATTTCTTGTATAAATTTGTGATGGATGTTTTGTCTTCTATGCTGTAGATCCATTTTTCCCATTGTCATTCCTAACGAATAGCTGGTTTCCTGGAATGCTGGACACCTTTTTTCAAGCTCTGTTCCTGTGTGCTCTGCTGCTTTTCTGGCTCTGTGTATACCATGGATTCAGAGTACAGGTGTGTATCTTTTAGTGGCAATAGTGAGAATGGGGTGTTTGTGTTTTGGTTGAGTATGTGGCACAGTAGCCATTCCTCCAGCTTAGGTCTCACAGCTTTAAGAGCAGTGCCTTTCCTTGGTGTATGCCACACTTTATGGAGACCTGGGCAATTGATCTAGTATTGTCCTTCAGTGTTGACCTGGGCAATTGTTCTAGTATTGTCCTTCAGTGTTGACTTATTGACCTTATACATTACACATTCATGAATTATCCATTAGGCATTCATAAATCTTGGTGTATGGCATTGTCATATGCTTTCATCTTATTGATCGAGGCAACACTTAGGTTGGTGTGTGTAAAGTCGAAAAGCCAAAATTGTTAAAAGGTACTTTTAAATTGTTTTGCTCATGATGCTTCCTCTGCATGGATGAACCTTTGGGTTATATTACTCAATAAAAATGCATTGATTAGAGTTTAATATGATGTTCCAGCTTTTCTTTCAAGAAGAAGATATAAATATAAAGATATTTGCACAAAGCATTTGAAATTTTTATGGTTATTTGTTTATTATTTCTTTACATTATGGTCTACAGTATTCAGAGCAGACATGCTGATCTTTTTGGTTTTACCTACAGGGAGAGAGGAAGTGTTTGACATTCTACTTGCCAAAGTTGGTGCTTGTAGGGCTGATGTGGTTCTCTCCAGTTACTCTGGGGATATGGCAAATGTAAGAAATATCTATTCAAATGGTTCTTTAAATTGTTATACATATTTATGTGTGATGGACCTTTTTATAGTCTTTATTATCAGTCTTGTTATTGGCAGAGATCTGTCTATATTTGCCCACTGGTGATCTAATCATAAATCCTTTTTTTTAGGGTAAATGAACTACAGGATCCCACATATCAGTATGACATGGACATCAAACATTTTCAGGTGACACAGTGTAATTTAAAATCTTATACCTTTCAGATTGTAGCAACTAATTACCTAATGTGTTTTCTTGTAGGCCATATAGTCACGTTATGTAATGCATAGCAATGTGTTTGAACAGTATTGCTTTTCTGTTTATTTTGTTCTGTATCCAACAGTTTGGATTTTAAATGGCACAATGGCATAAAACAGAAATCGACTACCTGGATGGTTAGATTTCCACATGCATTTATAGTTTACGTATTTTTCAATCCCCCCAAATCTGAAATACTTTTTTAACAAGAATTCTGCGCAATAAAGATATTTTTGCATTTTTATTTAAATGTTGAATTATATTACTATTATATACTTGCATAACGTGAATTTTAAAATGAAATGTTTAAACATTGAAAGTGCTTGGCAAAGAATTTACTTGCACTTATACATTTACATTTTACATTTTATTGCACGTGTCAGTCAAGGCCCGCAGGCCACAGCTGCCCGCTGGTGTTTTGCACGCACAAACACTACATTCCCCACAATGCAACGGTAGCCCACGAAGTCACTGCAGCGCGCACAAGCGCCGAGGGTCAGCGCGGCGAAAATGATGTAATCGCAGTAGCTCCGCCCGTGCGCAAGGGCCTCGCACGCTGTCGATTCACGAGGTCGTGCACCTCTCGAAATTTGTAACTTTGCGCATGCCGAGCCTCAGCGCAATGAACAAAGTCATGTTTGCAGGTGGAATTCAAGCACTTGTACGTCACTTTCAAGGTCCATTTCAATATTTCCCAGCACGTTAAACTTAATAAAGTTAAATATTTATACATAAATTCGAAATAATTCGCTTTTTATTCACATTTAATGGTTGTTTATTTTCAAAACACCCAATCTTAATGTCTTCACGTTCTCTCATGTTTCGTCCTGGAATTACAACAGGCTCGTATTTGTTAACGTAATACAAGAGAACTGTTCAGTCAGATAGTTATTTGTTGTGAAACGAAGTAGTTACAATTTCAAGCATTTTCAAGTAGGCTACTTTAGCCTAAATTTCAGCACTTTTCAAACCTTTATTACTTTATTCATTTAATGTTCAGGACATGTTTTCTTTGAAGGAAGTTTGTTTTTATCTGTTTGCTTGTTGAAAAATGTTTTCACTTGAAATTACTGACAGATCCATAAGAAAATATTGCTTTATTCATTTAAGCATTAAATAATAAATACTGTGTTAGGTCTTGGTTCAATAGGCTATGTGCAATCATTTCAATATGTTTTAATAAACATTGAACCAGTCCGGCCCTCGGCTTGTAGCAAATTTGGTTTTTTGGCCCTCGGTGTATTTGACTTTGACATCCCTGTTTTATGGCATTTGGCAGACACCCTTATCCAGAGCGACTTACATTTTTATCTCATCTCATTGAGCAAAGGCCTTGCTCAGGGGCACCTCAATCATGGCCTCAGGTCTGGGAATCGAACCCACGACCATCCGGTCACAAGACTAGTTCCCTAACCGCCAGGCCAGGTCATTTTTTAAAAGTCATTATTTTTGTTGAAATCATGCAAACTAAGCATATAGGTGTTATTTTTGACAAGCAGTTGCTACACAGCATGTGTAGTAAAATAGCAACATTTTTTTGTCCATTCTTGGATGAGGGATAGACAGTTTAGTCATTATTTATTACAACTTTATTAGGACCAATTCCTCTCAGTATTTGCAGTATTAGATGAATGGTTAGTGGATTGAGGTAGACACAGCAAAGTATGTCAGTCATAGTCACTGCATGTTCTCAGTATTGTGGCACTCAAAGCTATTTTTGTTTTTTTGTTTCTTTTATTTATTTCCTTTTCTGTAAAACATAACATATTGTTCTAAAATACATCTCTTGATGAACCTGAACACAATGTCAGTGATGTTTCTTGGGGTTATCGGGTGTTTTGGGGCTTTTAACATCATACACCCTCTCTCAGATGACCCGACCACGGTTGATCAGATCGCGGCCTGTGTTCAGGTAGCAACCGCTTGTCCTTATGGACCATCCCTTCTCCCCATGGACTATCCAGAGCCATCCTGAGGCTTTTTCAGCTGCTTTGGTAATGTTCTTGATTGCTCTCCTCCTTGCTCCTCCTGTGATGCCCAGTGTACTGAGTGCTCTGCAAAATCTCTGCAGCCTACTTCAATGGGCATACACCTCATCTTCCAGCCCTGCTTACGACAGTTGTTGCCAATTGAATGTATTTGTGCGCCTCTCCCAGGCAATCCTCCCATAGCACTGTCCGCTCCATGATGATTATCTTGGCAGATTCTGAGACCAAAAAGATATCTGGCCTCAGGGTGGTGCTGACAGTATGCACCATTTTTGTCTCTCCACCCATTGGAACTTGGGAGATGTTCAAATCGTATTCCTTGCGTGTTTCGATTTATGATCTCTGTCACAGCTTTTTCTGACATTGGCAGCTTCCAGCTTTTCTCATTGCCACTTTATTGTTTCTGCGAGAAATCTCTTTGCTGGTAAGACATGCATATTTCTTGTATTGTTTGGTTGTTGCTTTCCTTCTCATTTCAGCTTTATGGTTCCTGAGTGTTTGGCGATTCTCCATAAATTTGAAGATGTATTCCAGGTCCATTATATATGTTTGTTGTAGTTCAGTTTGCCCTGTACTGTTCAGTTTTACACTTTTTTACAATCAGCTGACAATACTTCTTCAGGCTGAAGAAAATTTGAATACCTTGCTGCCGATACCGGTCAGTTGGAACAATGATTCAGTGTCCAGTCATCCATGTAAAGAAGAAGTATTTTTGGTCCTGCGTCCGTACCTATACCTCACTCTTATTGATGATCTGACTGACAGGATTCAGGCATGTGCAGAACAATAGTAGTGACAGTGTGTTACCTTATAACGTTACACACTGAATGGTCACCTGGGCATGAGATGGCTGCTTGCGTTTTCTTTCAGTATTCCACTATTATGAAGATTTATGAGTTGTGGATGAAGGCTGTAATGGTCTAAATGACAATACAATGGGTTTGGCTTTCAAGTATCCAGTTTCCAGGTCTTGGTCTTTCAAGTCTTTGAGTCCTGGTGGACAGCTGTATCTGCCAGTAGATGGTGCTTTGAGCCTCTGGTGTTTCACGTTCCATGACATTAGCCTTGACCATTTAAATGTTTTCCTTTGTTTAACCTGTATTGTTTCTAATATTTTCCATAAACTGATTGCAAAATAAATGCTCTTTAAACCATGAAAAACATTTAAATCTTCATTTACAAGCTAAATATGTTCTTTCGGGAAACATTTTCTTTCACTGGGATCTGAGCTTGTCTATAGAGTGAGACTAACTTTCCATCTTGGCATCAGTTAATGGTTTGCCTAGTCCTCAGGAGATTGGAGACATTATTCATTGGGTTTATTGTAATTGTCAGGGTTTTCCTTCTTTAGGGTTCACACACGTAGTGTGGGAAACCTATTGTTTTTGCTATTATTAGGGTTCTCACACGTTTTTTATTAAACCAATTGTAATTGCTACATTTTTTTTTTCTGGGACCGTAAGGCCCTGAAATGCCAGAAAGGTGCAGCAGGTGTGCAATGAGAGAATTCTAGACAGGGATCCACATTGGCCTGATGGTGGCACTATAGCACACCAGTTTGCTTTTTGGTCCATATCTCCCACACCGTAGGTCCTAGAATCAAAATTCCAGTTGCTGTGCATTCCTTGGCTAAATTCAATAGGACAAATAATATACGTACGTAAGATGGACACAAATTAAGTATTATATCTCATCGATTTGGCGCCCCCTCTAGTGCAGCGCCCCTATGCGTCGCATACGCTGCATGCCCCCTTTTTGCGCCACTGATGGCAAATTTGGTATTGGACTAATCTGTAGACTATGTAGGTAAATAAATGTGGAAAAATTTTGGGTGTTTTTCTTTTGAGTTTGGTCCATTTTCCCATTATATCTTTGTGGCCATACAATATATGACCTATATTCAGTGTTGTATAAAGTATTAGAGACCCATACTTGAGTAAAAGTACAAGTAGTTGGAAGTGTTCTTTAAAAACTTAAGTAGAAGTACTGAAGTATTCAGCATTTTTTGTACTTAAGTAGTTTATTCAAAAATTTATTACTCAAGTACTGAAAGTAAAAAGTACAAGTATTGTCTTTTGAATTAAAGATAGCCGTCAAAGTTTGATTATCAATTGTTCTTACATATCACTTAGAAATCAAAGATGGCAAAGACCACAAATACAAGTGTTCTGTATGTACAAACAAGTAGCAACTTAAACTGGGCTTAACACTTTCGTACACAAAAAACAGATAACCTATGTCCCACTACGTCGTAGGTGTGACGCAGAAGTACAACTTCGCCTTAATTTAGCTGGGAAAACAAGGTGTATTTTGGACGTAAAATCCGTCCGTCAGATTCTAAGGGAGAGCCTACTGCCCTGCGTTTACCCCCAATAAATCAATAAACGATCCTTCCCCTATAAAAACACTACACTATAAAAATGGGCACATGATTAGTCAGCATGAAAAGAGACACGGCTTACTGTTACTAAAAACACAACTCAGCGTGACATCGCCTTTATGATTGCCAGGTAATGTTAAGTGAATACTGCAGCACGTCATGAACATAATTAGGTTAGTTAGCTAAGATATCTAACCTAACTAGCGCTTACTGAAAGCTAAAGCTGGTGTCTTCTGTGCGTTATATTTATAACTTGCATTGATGTGTTCAAGTTCAAATGTGAATTTTTGAAGGCCAATATTTCACCCTATTTAGGGAGGCAGAGATGGCACTTCATCCTATAGGAATTTACTTTCACTCCAGCAAACGCAAACACTGTCTCTAGGTAGGGCCAGGGTGGTCTCCTTCCTCACCGCCACGATCACTCGATGTTGAAGGTGTGGAAGGTGCCAATATATGTACATTATGCCAACAAGCTTATTATGCAGCACTTATGCTGCTCTTCTGCTGCTACCAAACACGGTACCATCTCTTTTAATGAGATAAAAAGCGAATTATTTGGAATAATTTCGAGTATATGTGTATTTGTACAAGTATGTAAATTAAGCTGAATGTGCTGGAAAATACTGAAAATGGACGTTCAAAGTGCCGTACAAGTGCATGAATTCCACCTTGTAACTTTGCACGCACAAAATTCGAGAGGTGCACGACCTCGCAACGCGACCGCGCCCGGGGCCAACGTGCATGGGTGGAGCCACCGCAATTGCATCATTTTTGCTGTGCGGACCCTTTAGTCACGACATGTCAAGTGAACCTAGATTACGAAGCCCAAGTGTTCAGTGAAGGCAGCAGCAGAGTAAACGAGACGTGACCTGAGCATGTGCAGTTTTCTCATAAGACCGCCTGATCGCTTGACCCGGTGACGCCAGCTAACATGTTTATAATTGTAACGAGTAACTATACAGCACGTAAAAAATTTATTGGAGTAAAAGTATTAAACTGATGGAAAATATGTAGTGAAGTAAAAGTGCAAGTAGGAGAAAAAAAAAATTCTCCAGTAAAGTACAGATACAGCATTTTAGTACTCAAGTCCAGTAGTGAAGTAGTTCTAATTCGTTACTATACAACTCTGCCTATATTGCTATAACTCATAAACCATGTAAGTGATCAACTCCCAGTTTGTAAACCTTTTATAGACTGAGGCCCGTTTGAGCTATGCCAAGTTTGGTTCAAATTGGCCTGTCAGGTGCTACAGTACCCAAAAATGTAGGAAATCATACAAACTCATGCTGCAATCCTGTTATGCAGAATACAGAAAAAATAAAGGCTCTTGTATGATTCAGATCAATGAGGTCTATAACATTGCAATTACATCTCATAACAAAAAGTGCACTGCCTGACCAGAAATGAACCTTTTATAGAACTAAAATGTCATTTCATTACTGTAATATCAGTATGGTAGTACTTGGGTTCCATCTACTGGCCAAATACTGGAACTGACTAAAAAGTATTGCTTACATGAAACAGCACACACACACACACAAAGCTAATCTCAGCATGTGATTTAGTTCTATGATGTAAATAATCTTTCCACTACAATTGACTTTTATGCCTTTGGGCCTTTAGTGCCTCAGTAGAAAAATTTTTTTTTTGCACATTGATTATTTATTTTATTAAACAGCTTCTTTTCACTTTTAAGTCTAAAGAACCTTTTGAGCTTCTTTTTGCCTATTGAGGCCAAAATGCCTATTTGTGTGTGAACTCGCAATCGCTTTTTGTTTATTTGAGGGGGCTAGGCATACTGGTTGCTAAATGTTTGATCAGATCTCTGGAAAAAAGATTTTAAATGGTGCATAATTGTGATAGTGCTCAGAGATCGCTTTCAACCTTCCCCTAGAATGCATTATGTCTCAAGACCATTATTGAGTCATCTGATAGAGTGGAAATGAACCCCTGTAGCCACTGTGCCACTTCAAACTGTTGGAGGACCATTATAAAATGAGAAAATCAAGCACTAATTTTTTCCATACACAGGGCATGAAAATATTCTTCTTCTTGTTGGTTGCTATATATGTCCTCTATCTGGGGTTTCTGCTTTTGAGAGCATGGTCAGAACTAAAGAACATGCCTTACTCAGGTAAAACACATGTCATGTTTTCATGTCATAGTAGTTCTAAATCAGAATCTTGCAGAATCCAGCATCAGATTCTGTCACTTTGTCACAGGCAGTAGAGCAATTAATCATTTTAAGGTAAAATGAATTCAAAAATATCATATTGCACTGGCAGATTTTAAGTCAGACCCCTTTTGCACCACTCCACCCTTATTGCAGGTGCTTAATTTATGTCTTTCAATTTACAATTGGCAATAAATGCAGCCACAAAATTAGAGCCCTTAGTAAGTCAGTTGTATGCGTATTTGATAAATACACCTGATTTGGCCATTGTATCCCTCAACTCAGAAATTTAAACTTTTCCTATCTCTATCTGACTAGTCTTACACACAAAGACGAGTGAGTGTCTTACATAATGTTAACTCCCTGTAAATTCTGTGAATAGCCCATATTTTATTTTTTGCATGTATGTGCATATTTCTGTATAACATGAAGTATATTTTATTGAATGGTTAACCTTTTAATGTCAATAAGCTTATGGCTTTATTTGATCCTTTCTGACACAGTAATGACCATAAATATCACCTCAAATCATAATAGTTCATAATTATTGTGCAGTGTTCAGTAACTTGATATTCAGTCATTTGCTTTACCTTTGGTTTGCATACACTGGTTCAAATCTATCAGTATCAGTGACCACTTCACAAGTAAAAACAACACTAAAGTACATTTAACGTGAATTTGAACTATTACTTGAATATTTAGCAAAAATATAGAATTAACTTGTTGAAAATACATAATTCATTGTTTTTGTTCTTTCCCCAGATTTACGGTTGAAATTTCTGACTGCACTGACATTTCTAGTTTTGGTGATTAGGTAATCATCTTTATTTTTCTCCTACATGAGTTCATTCTTTAAGCAGCATATGCACCTGCAGCACATGGCTTCAGTTTAAGGTTTAAGTTTAGTGCTTTGCAGGACTGGTAGTTAAATGACCCCTGACAAAAGATGGGATTCGCCACTCTTGGAGAATGTTCTTTCAGTTGTTTAATTTTGTAGATAAAAATCACAGAGATATGCCACAAGACTATTGTCTTCTCTCTCTATATACACCAACCTTCTGGAACTAAGAAACAATTAAATAAAGAAAAAGATAGTTCTGTCCTGTGTAGTCCTGTTTAGTTTTAAATAGCATGAGGGTGCTATATGAATGAAATATTATTTTCCTTCTTATTATAACTGAGTCCCCACTTAACGGCAGGGTTAGAGACCGAAAAGTCAGTCGTAAAGCAGTTTTCGTCATTAAGCGTGACCCTAGATTTAGATACGCTTTAATCGTAAATACACTCCACTGTGCTGCCACTGCTCCTCTGTGCACCGTGCAAAATAATAAAAACTCCACCGTGCAAAATAATAATAACTCCATTCCGTTGAGACATGTTCCCAACCCCTATCCCCTCCCTCTCTTTCAGTATGGTCATACTTTACCTGCGATTTGGCTCGAAAGCTCTACAAGACAACTTTGTTGCAGAACTCTCCACCCACTATCAAAATTATATCCTTATGCTCAGTTTTTTTTATTTTATTTTTTTTAATTGTTTAAAAGTGTACTTTTATTTTATTATTTTTTTATTTTTTTTAGATATTTTAGTAAGCATGTCTTTATATATTTAACTTTTTAATTTAAGTATAATATAAGTATAACAAACATACCTGGTCTTCATATTTTCCTGTCACATATTTCCTGTCTAATATTCTGTGGATAAATGTTATATGCAAAATATGCAAAAGTGACAATGTATTTTGAAAAATCAGGATTGCAAACTGATTTTGTGTTTATTAGTATAATATCAATTTAAATACAACACTAAGCTATTCCAAGATGTAGTTCAGGATGACGTGTTGGATATTTGGGCAATAACGACAGACTTCCTTTAAGATTCATTAAAGTTCCATTATCTAATCGTTGTAGGAACTGATGAATTTCACAGGTCCATATAAAATGATTTGTAAAAGATAAAATTAAATAATCCTTTATAGTCCCACAATGGGGATATATGCAGTGGTTGCAGCAGCGCAGGAATAGGGATAGTGCACCCAATAGTATATTTTATATAATAGAATAAAGAATAAGAATGGAAAAAAATGTTATCCTTAATATGAAGTTATAAAATCTTGTATACACATATTTTTGCACATGGGCACATGATTGCACGTCAAGATGAAAGAAGGAGTGTGCATATAAGTTGTATATTAACAGTGGTGCTGTGTAGCAGTGAGGTCTGCTGAATGGATAGATATAGCGGGAGGCTCTACTGAGAGTAGTGCTGATTGTACAATCACAGCAGCAGGAATGAAGGACTATTAGACTATTAATAATTGTTTTGATAAAACAATTATCTTTTTTTTATTTTTTTTTATTGTGGCTCTACCAGAAAGACAATGATACCATACACAGTACAATTAGTTGATTTTTTTTTTATAGTGGAATGTAAAGACTAAAGAGAATATAGAGGAATTAACTTGAATTCATTAGTGTCTTCTACCACTTAATTAAAAATTGTAAGAGAAGACAGTTGTTACTAAGTGAAGTATTCCAAGTAATTGACTTGATTTTCTTTTACTTTAATGAAAGATTTGATTGATTTCATGTTCAGTGTAAAACCAGACTGATAAAGAACAAAGTAACCTCAAATCCCGTTCCATAATACCACTTGGACTACATTTTACTCAAATCCTTAACTATTGTTTTTACCAGCTGAATTTGTATCCTTCTATGGCCTTCTTAATTTTTACCTTTACACATTAGCATTCATCTATTCGCCATCCAAAAATACCCTGTATGGTGAGTAAACACATTAATATAGAAACCAAAGTTTAAAGAAAGTAAGCCAAGAGTAAGCTATTCCAAAATACCAAAATATAAGTATTTTCTATTATTATTATTTTTTAACTGTATTTCCATACAGTGCATTAAATTTTATTTAAGCATGGCAATTTACTGTCAGGTATTTGTACCTGGTACCTTTCGTATTAAACCTTGAACGGAACTGGACGTTAGTGAAATGATAAAAATAAATGCTAGCTATATGTATTTAGCCTCAAATCAAAAGCTTAATCTGGCAAACCTGGCCATGTTATCCCCCTTGCACCATTATTAGTCATGTTGAAACTGCATTGTTTGCATTATTGTTGTCCTCTGCTGTTCCAGATTCACAGCTGAAAGATAATCCTGCCTTTTCCATGCTAAATGATTCAGATGATGAAGTGATATATGGGTATGTTCTTTAGAATTCAAGTTGAAATTTGTTTAAATGATTTCAGGATTTTACAAAAAGCTCTGTGGTGGTATATCTTTATTGCAGATCTAACCTATTATTCCACAGTTCTGTGGTCCAGTGATTAATAAAGTGAAAAAGGACTATTGTGCATTTGTATTCTGAGTTTAAGGACTACTTTTCAGGGTATACCTACTCTTTAACTGTACTAGATAAGTTGTCATGAATTTTGTAATCAATTGTTAATTGCACTCCACAATTAATACCACTACTGTGGTATCAAGTTACTTTGTTGGATATTGTATATCAGCGTTCATTGACCTCTTTCAAGACTGATCTGGTTTTGAATAATGTTAACTGAATTCATTTATACTGATGCATTGTTCATACAAACACTTCAACTGCACATTAAACTAATGTATGTATTCACATGTACTGAAAATATACACAAAATATCCACTTACATGTGCATACACAAAATTAAAATGAAAGAGGTGAATGGAAACTTAGATCAGCTATATTTCAGAACAACACAAGTGAAAGTCATTCAAGTAACCTCATCATGCACAAAAATGTTTTAAAACAGGATTGGTAGACGGTATAAACAGTAGTGCCAGCAGGGGTGGACTGCAACTGACAAATGACTAAAGTGTACACTACTGTGTAAAAGTCTTAGGCCACCATTAGAATTGTTAATTGTTTAGCAATAATGAACATATGCAATTATTTTTCATTGACTTTGTTAGAATGCAGCCAGAAAATACAAGAAATCTACTGGTGGCCTAAGACTTTTGTACAATGCCGTATTTGGTCCAGCATAATGTACTTCATAATGAAGTATTCTGCATCATTAACCATGTTTTGTTTATTTATTTAAATAAAGGAGTGATTATGAGGTGATGCCTCTTCAAAATGGTCGTGCCATGAAAACCTCTTCCAAGTATCAGGATGAAACCGACAGTGACTGACATGACTCCTAACCAATCAGTTCCAGTTCAACAGTTCAATTAATTGGCACAAGAAATACATGGTGAATGGTTTGTTTCAGTAATGTCAATAATATGCTGTATATGGAAAAATACAGGAATTAATATTTTTAAGATGAATGCAATATTTCTTTCTGCAATACAGAATAGAGTGGTGTTTTAAAGATAATTGTTAAAATTGTTAATCAATTGTAAAACCCAAACACAGTTCAGAATGCTTTTGACTTAATGTTCAATGCTAATGTAACTTTTGTTTTTGTTGACTTGGGAATGAGTCCAACTGTTTGTGTATGAAAATTTGAGTCACTTTGCCAGAATGCATTCCTGCTTAACTTCTTTTTTATTTATTTAATACAAATGTGTATTTTACAGTCTGTATTGCATTTTGCATTGCAGAGTTGTCAGTATTTTCCGATTTTTGCATCATTGTGATCTTTCATAAAAAAAGTGTTTTTGTTGCCAAATACATTTTTGTCTGAACTTTCTTGTTCATTTTTTTGTGTGGGTGTGTGTATAAAAATCATTAGGGCTATTATTTGTAAGGTTGGATGTTTCAGATCTCATTTATAGTCAAAACAGATTTGTTTTACATCAAGATCCAGCTTTGATCTTGAAGATTTGGAAAAGAAAATGCATTCTTTTACCAGGGATATTAGCATGTCACTGTGTTTAGAAGAAAAAAACAGACAATTTCAAACAATGGCTTTGTCAGTGCAGACAGCCATTGCCATTGCTTTCTGGTTTTCAGGAAGTTCAGAGAGAAGCTCTGGCTTGTTTTTTCTCACTTTTCCTAACATGGTAACCTTCCTTTCATACGTTCCTCACCTAGGCCATGGGTTAAAGTTCTCCGTCACTACGACGGATTTCCGTCATTTGATTTTTTTGGGGAAAAAATCCGTCAAATCATAATAAACAACACACACGCGCGTGCTATCTGTTTTGTGGCCGAAATATGATCCTCTCACTGGCGCTCAGCAGCGCTGGATGGATGACGGCGGTGTAATTTGATTGACTTGCGGTCATTCCGCCTTCTGATTTTCGGACATTACGTAGAAAAGTGACCTCCCTCCTGCCTGACCCTAGCGCGCGACTCCGTACACCTCGCGCTAAACATGCGCGAACGGCAGAGGCTACTTGCCGCGTCACAATCTTTTTACAGTGTTGTCTGAAACGATATGTGGTAGTATAAAGAAACACCCCTCAAAAACAGGAATGAACATTTACCTGACAAAAATTAATGTTGCTTTGTGTTTCAGGTTTGAAAAGTGCTGGAATTTAGGCTAAAGTACTTTAAAATGCTTGAAATTGTAACTACTTCGTTTCACAACAATCTGTCTGATTGAACAGTTTTCTTGTAATTCCAGGACGAAACATGAGACAACGTGAAGACGTTAAGATTGGGCGTTTTGAAAATAAACAACCATTAAATAATGTGATAAAAAGCGAATGATTTCAAATATATGTAGAAATATTTAACTTAAATAAATTTAACGTTGAAAACGTGTTGAAATGGACCTTGAAAGTGACGCACAAGTGCTTTAATTCCACCTTGTTAAGGTGCAGGGGCGATTTTAGGATCTGGTCTTTAGGGGTGCCCAGCCCCCAGTGCTCACAGAGGCACAATACCAAAGTATTGCGCAGGTGCAGAGCAAGGTTTTTGCATAATATAATATTTTAAAAATGTGTTGAGCCAGGGGGTGCTGAGCAACTTCACGGTGGTGCTCTAGCACCACTAAAAATACCCCAGCCTCGCCCCTGTTAAGGTGTATGACCCCAACAAACATGACTTTGTTCATTGCGCTGAAGCGCGGACCCTCGCGCCGCTCGCGCCTATACTTGACGCGGCGCGAGGGTCCGCGCGGCGAAAATGACGTCATCGCTGTGGCTCCGCCCGTGCGCGAGCGCCTCGCGCGCAGTGGATTCCTGAGGTCGTGCACCTCTCGAATTTTGTAAATTTGCGCGAGCCGCGCTAGTAGAATGGACGCATTTGAGGAATTTCTATCTGAAATTAAGTTTCAGATACACCAGGTACTACATGAAGCGATAAAAAATACCCAAAATAGATGTTACCCACAAATGTGTATACATAGACACATAGGCTTAAGCCTGGTTTATACTTTCAAGGCTTAAACCAGGCTTAACATGGATGGTTTTGTTCTGTTTGTATTTAAAATCTCTATCCAGTGGTGTGATTTAATTTGCCATTTTTGGACATTTAATTTTTTGTAACATACCTACTTAAAGCAGGTAATCTTACTGCTTGTGTTTATGCGATAGTGAATCTGATAAAAACAAGAGAGCTTCATACCTTTTAAAACTCACCAGGATTCACTAAATTTGACTTGATCTTTAAATAATTTTCTGGAAGAGGACCCCCAGATAACTCCCATTAAATAAACATTTATGTATATTTATTGTTCAGGTGTTGCATTTTGTCGCTTCATAGATTATCTCTTCTCTCCTTACACAGGCTGTTTAGATAAATATACTTACCCAAAAGAGGCTGTGTCCCAACTACACCACATTTTCAGTAGTTGCTGGCATTGTCTTTTGCCAGGAAAAATTTTCAGTCAAATGAAAATTTCTTGCTTTAACCCATGACCTAGGCATACAATGTGAAAAAATAATCACATGTAATGTTATGACCATAGGACCCTTCAGTTGTTACTGCCTCCCTCAAGCCCTGTTTTTTTTTTTTAGGTGTTTCCCCATAGGATTTACCTGAATACGCTTGCATATTCCAGGCAAACTGCACTGGGCACCTGCAACACCAATGGTCTCATCTTTATCAGAGGAGGATGCCCCATAATCCTCTTCAACATTATTATTATTATTAGTATAATTTTTTTCTCTCTTATACTTTTACTCCGATTATTTTTTTTACGTTACAATTATAAACATGTTAGCCTGCTCGCTTGACCCCATGACAGCATCAACTATCTCATGAGAAAACTGCGCATTTGCGTCCTACCTTCACTCTGCTGCCTGTCTTCACTGAACACTTGAGCTTCATAAGCTTGGTATACTTGGATGTGTCTCAACTGCCGCAAGGGTCCGTGCGGCAAAATGATGCAATCGCTGTGGCTCCACCCATTCGTGTTGGCCACGCGTGCGGTCGCGTCGCGAGGTCATGCACCTCAATTTTTTTACGTGCAAAGTTACAAGGTGGAATTCATGCACTTGTACAGCACTTTCAAGGTCCATTTTCAATATTTTCCAGCACCTTCAGCTTAATTTACATATTTATACAAATACACATACTCGAAATAATTCGCTTTTTATCACATTAAAATAGATGGTACCGTGTTTGGTTACAGCAGAAGACTAAGTGTATTACATGAGCTTGTTGGCATTTTAATGTACATATATTGGCACCATCCACACCTTCAACATCGAGTGATCGTGGCGAAGAGGGTGAGGAAGACCACTACCTCTGGCCCTACCTAGAGACAATGTTTGCATTTGCTGGAGTGGAAGTAAATTCCTATAGGATGAAGTGCCTACTCTGCATCGCTAAAGACAGACCCAGAAAGTCGCGATGTTGCGATTTGCAACTTCAACGCAAATTCAAGCAAACCCCGCGAATTCAGGGCGGTGTTGCAACTTCAGCCAATCACTGCAACTTTCCCGCAAATTTGACCAATCACTGATGTCGTCTTGATGTGACGTCGACAAACTCCCGCCTTACTTCCGTATATACGTTCAAGAGGAGCAGACTGAAAGCAGCATGAGTGACTAACGGCAAAAAGATCGGGAAAAGCAGTATCCTGGTACACTACATGAAAGCGGGGATAAACTGTCCAGATCCGGCCCGCGAATTGATTATCTATGGCCCCCTGGATGATATTTAATTACTATTAGAACCAGCCCGCAGGCCACAGCCGCCCAATGGTGTTTTGCACGCACAAACACTACATTCCCCACAATGCAACGGTAGCCCGCGAAGTCACTGCAGCGCACGCAAGCGACGAGGGTCTGAGATAAAGTTTATAAGTTTAAACTTTAAACTGAGATAAAGTTTAAAGTCAGAGATAAAGTTTATTTATCTCTGATCCATATCTATGAGTTACTAGTTCGCTCTGGCGCCAACCACTGGTGATTGATCTCGATATAATACTTAATTTGTGTCCATTTTACAGGCCGCCCGGTAACAACTTACGTTCGCTAACCCCTCCAGGTTCAAATCTCACTCCAAGCGATCTTGAAAAGTTGGCAACCCTGAATAAATAGGTAAATAGATAATTAAAATGGACTACTAAATAGAGGAAACCATACAACATTTACTCCCTATTGTAATGTACTCACAAAAAAGCAAAAACACACCGCAACTTCCATCGCAATTTTTTTTTTAAAACACCCGCAACATCAAACATTTTTGCCCGCAACAATCACAAAAAAGGCCCGCGAAATCCTTGTGGGACTCTAAAGAGTGTGAAATATCGGCCTTCAAAAATTCACCTTTGAACTTGAAGAAACATCAAGGTAAATTACAAATATAATGCACGAGACGCACCAGCTTGAGCTAACTAACCTAATTATGTTCATGATGTGCTGCAGTATTCACTAAACATTAGCTGGCAATCATAAAGGCTGTCACACCGAATTGTGTTTTTAGCAACAGTAATCCGTGTCTCTGTGTCTAATCGTGTGCCCATTTTTATAGTGTAGTGTTTTTTATAGGGTAAGGGCATTTATTGAGAGTAAACGCAGAGCAGTAGGCTCACACTTAGATTTTACGTCCAAAATACACCTCATTTTCTCAGCTAAATTAAAGCTAACTTGTACTTCTGCCTCAAACCTACGACGTAGCGGGACATACGTTATTTGTGTTTTGTGTACGAAGTGTTGAGCCCAGTTTATTTCAGTTGATACTTGATTTTTGCATACAGAACACTTGTATCTGTGGTCTTTGACAGCTTTGATTTGTAAATGATATATAAAAAATATGATAATCAAACTGACTGCTTTCTTTAATTAATTGAAAACACGATACTTGTACCTTTTACTTTCAGTACTTGAGTCAGGGTACCCGCGGGTCCTTAAAAAGTCTTAAAATGTCTTACATTTAGTTTTCCATATTCAAGGCCTAAAAATGTCTTTAAATGTCTGGAATTTTATGAGGGGAGGCATTAAATTATTATAAGTGTGTGTTGTTCAGTTGTTCTGGCGCGATGTGAACTTTGCCGAATCTAGCACTAGGACCATGCATTTCAACACCCCCCCCAAGGGTCAACAATCCTCGTTCGACACCCCCCCCCCCCCCCCCCCCCGTCAACGATGTGGAACTCACCTGCAACACCAGTAATAGTATTATTTTTTCTTGTGAGAGGTATTAAAAAGGTCTTAAAAGTCATTGAATTTGAGATTTAAAAATGTGCAGATACCCTGACTTGAGTAATACATTTTAGAATAAACTACTTGCAATTAGGGCTGTGAATCTTTGGGAATCCCACAATTTGATTCAGAATCGATTCTTGGGGTCACGATTCGATTCAAAACCGATTATTGTCCGATTCAGAACGATCCTCAGGATCTCCGGAGCTACTCTGGTCTGGTGACATGAAAGCAGAGTACATTTATAAAGATATTATAATTGTAAATGTTTTATCAACATATTGCAATAATGTAAACACAGAAAGGTAAATCCAAGACAATATGTCTGATTTATTTATTCTTGTTTTTAACTTGTACAAACAACACAATATCTTTGAGGCTGACACTCAAGCTACTTGAACTGCTCAGTTATTAGAACCACGGACGTAATTTTGGGGGGGGACAGGGGGGACATGTCCCCCCCACTTTTTCAAAAGCCGGTTTTGGTCCCCCCCCAGTTTTTACGGTTAAAACCAAATATTTAAATAGCGACGAATCCATGTCCCCCCCACTTTTGAAATCAAAATTACGTCCATGATCAGAACACTACATTAAACTAATAAAACTGTAGTAAAATAAACTGTAGTAAAATAAATAAAATTTGTACACTGTAAAAAAAAAAAAAAAGACGTAAAAAAACGGTAACATGTCCGGCAGCAAAAGTTGCCAAACAGTTACCGTAAAATTATTACCCAGTAGAAAATCAACAACTTGAAAAATTTAGCTACACTGAATATGCTTCTACGAGAACTTTTAATTGGCTAATACAAAGCACAAGGGCCAATCACAGAATCTAATACTTCACTAATCGTTACAGATCATAAAAGGGCTTACACACAGTTGTTTAAGGCATTTTCAACAGTAACATTAAGATGGTAAGGGTGCTGAAATTATTTTAAGAATTGCGCCTAGCTATATGAAACGATCACATCAAATATCTCATAGAACAACATCACTTCATTATCACTGTGCACTTGTGTTCAGTCCCAGTTCACTCACTGTTAGCTGTCACTACATAACAGTTTATCATTAACTTTATCAAAAAAGATGTCGTATTAGGACACATCCAGAAGGAAGAAAATTCCATATCTCCAGGTTTTGAACATTATGGCAGTTTCTCTCAATGATCTTGTTAGGCATCTGTCACGTAGGGCTACGCCCCCTCTCCTAGCTGTCACTCCAGTTTCCCTGTTCCTCGTGTCTGTGTAGTTCCTTGCCCGTTAGTCCCGCCCAGCTTGTCTGTTTCTATGGTTTCCCATTGTCTTCCACGCCCTTGTCATCAGTGTTGTCACCTGGTCCTAGTCTAGTTATAGTCCTTGTATTTCCCATGTCTGGTTATCGGTTGTTTTGTGCATTCATGTTCCTTGTGATCTCTAACGTTCGTAGTTGTCCGTTTCATGTCTCGTTGTTTTCCCCGTGATCTCTGTGTGTTCCTGCCTGGTCCGTGAGTCCTCCTAGTTGTGTTTGTAATTCATGTCTGGATTGCCTGCCCGTTTTGACCCGCACCTGTTACCTTGACCACGTCTTTGGAATTGCCTTGAATAAATCTCGCTCTCCTCAGCGATTGTGTCCGCCTCCCTGTTCTGCCTCGCACAGATCGTTACAGCATCATTAAACCAGTGCCCACTGCCGCATCTGTGAAAAGAGAAAATCAAATGTTTGTTTTAACCTGCAACCTATAGGCTATATAGTAATTCTGGGACATCGTGTGCACTTTTTAATCAATTTAGAATGCATAACATTGTAACGTAAAACGCAAAACAATTCTGAAATCACAATAACCCCAAATATCAGACAGTTTTGTTTGACATCCAGGAAGATACGAGGCATGTTGGTCAGAATTGGGCCTGATTTTGGCAGCTGTGTATGGTTTTGACTTTTTGACATTTTTACAGGGCTTGCAGCTGAAAAGTTCTTGCCCCATTATTCAGTTTCTAAAGTAAACCCATCCATTTCTGACCAGGCTTTTATTGGAGTTTGTGATTGCTTAAAGTGGAACAACTTTCAAAGTGACTGCACATAAGCTCATCGTGGGACCATTTAAAAGTCCTACAAATGTTTGTACATAACCAGAAAACAGCTGTTTATCAAGTAGTGAAATAGTATTACTCATACTGGTGCCTTGATTTGTGTGCACATACTAGTCTTGAAAGAGAAGTTGTAGAGGTGAAAGAACGTAATAGAGGTGAAACAAGTGTAGATAGGGTGATGTGTCTGAAGGTAGAAGTAGAAGGTCTGACATTGAATGTTGCCAGTAGTGTTGTCAAAAAAAAATCGATATATCGATACGTATCGATACTGAACATTCTGAAACGGTACAATACTCGTTTCCCTTAAGTATCGATTCTTTTTACATAAAATGCGCTTTCGTTTGACCCACCCAAGCTGCCGTAATGCACAGGACAGTTTGTAATGCTAATATGGCAGCTAAAGCAAACGCAGTGCTGTTGGATTCGAAGCAGATACAGATGGAAAACCGAAGGACATGAACAAGCCCGTTTACAAGCGGTGCTTTTGGAACATTTCAACGAAGGGCGCTAAAGCCTGGTTGAGTGACCATAGCGCTCGACTCCGCGAGCGGTGGAGGCTTTATACTTTCCGCTTTGCAGTGTTGTCCGAAACTATATGTGGTAGTATAAAAGAAACACCCCTGAAAACAGGGGAATGAACACTTACCTGACGAATTTTAATGCTGCTTTGTGTTTCAGTGTGTTTCAGGTTTGAAAAGTGCTGCAATTTAGGCTAAAGTACTTGAAAATGTTTAAATTGTAACTACTTCGTTTCACAACAAATATCTGTCTGACTGAACAGTTTTCTTGTATTACATTAACAAATACGAGCCTCTTGTAATTCCAGGATGAAACATGAGAGAACGTGAAGACGTTAAGATTGGGCGTTTTGAAATTAAACAACCACTAAATAATGTGATTAAAAGCTCAATATTTCGAATCATTTCGAGTATATGTATAAATATTTAACTTAATTAAGTTTAACGTGCTGGGAAATATTGGTACAAGCGCTTGAATTGAACCCTGCAAACATGACATGTTCATTGCGCTGAGGCGCGTTCGAAGTTACAAAATTCGAGAGGTGCACGACCTCGCGTGCGCCGCGCTTCAGCGCGATGAACAAAGTCATGTTTGGAGGGTTCATACACCTTGTGGAATTCAAACACTTGTATGTCACTTTCAAGGTCCATTTCAATATTTCCCAGCACGAGCAAAGACATTTTGTCAGACGTTCAAAAGACGTCCACTGAAAAGCCAGAATGAAAGTTTTAGCGACATCTTTTTTAAACGTCTATTACTGCTGTTCAGTTGCAGTTTTTGCACGTCCTGACATCCAATAAAGGTCCTAGTCAGACGTTCAGATAGAAAACTCGTCATAGACGTTCATGTTAAGTTAAAAGGTTAAGGTCCTAGTCACACTGTCAGATTTTGAACCAGTTTTGAACGTCCACCAGACATGCAAAAATGGGTCTGGACTGACCGACGTGATACAGACTTGATTTTAACGTCTTTCTGACGTCGCATGTTTGTTGGAATAAGTTAAATATTTATATATATACTCGAAATTACTCGCTTTTTTATCACATTATTTAATGGTTGTTTATTTTCAAAACGCCCAATCTTAACGTCTTCACGTTCTCTCCCTGGAATTACAAGATGCTCGTATTTGTTAACACAAAACAACTGTTCAGTCAGACAGATATTTGTTGTGAAATGAAGTTACAATTTCAAGCATTTTCAAACACAAAGCAACATTCATTTGGGTGATTCTCATGAAAACCAGATTTAAAACGGTTCACACTTGAAAAAATTCAAAAGGCATTTGAATACAAAATTTCTTTTTGTTATGCAAGATTAGGGTTTGAACTTCTTAGAAACACTTTTTTTTTAATTATTATTATTATTTTTTTGTATATTTTGCACCATTTTAGTCAGTCAGAGCACACAAATTCTCAGTACCGCAACATGATAACGCAGAACAGATATGGTTTAAAAGTGACACATTTGTTACTTTTTAAATAGATATTATTAACAGTTGTGCTAATATGTGTATATAACCCAGAAAATATGATGTTTATAAATTTCCCATTTTTTTCAATTTTATGATTTGTCTCATTACCGCAACAGATTTCACGATTCATGTCCTGTCTTTTCAGGATATTTAACTGAAAAATTACATGTATAATTACTTATTTAGTACAAATGACGTATGAAGAAATACAATTCATCCAAATATCATTATAAACTAGAATTTGTTTTATAACAGTAAAATAATGAGTAAATAAATGTGTGTTGCGGTAAAGAGAATGGTGTTTCGGAAAAGAGAGTCAATGTTTCGGTAATGAGAGTTTTGTATGTAGTAGTAATATTGAACAAAATGTGGCATTTGCTATTGAAAATTCTTAGTAAGTTTTTTTTTTGTGTCCCACCTCCACCCCCCATCTTTGGAGGACAACTTTGTTTTTATGTACAGATCAAATGACAACAATTCTGTATAATACAGTGCAATAGTGATAACAATAATTGGGGTTAGGTGGACCATAAGAAGATAGAATATAGAAAAGAGGAGAAGAGAAAATAAATAGGGAAAAGACAGAAGGGTAGGCAAAATAACAAAACAACCAGCTCAAATGACCACTGCAAAGAAGAGCAGAAAGTATACCCAAGACATATAGCATAAATGACTGTGATGTATGTGTATGTGTGAGTGTGTGTGTTTGTTAGTGCAACATAGGATAAATGTACGGAATGCACTTAATAGCGAGGGTAGAGAGCTGCGACAACATTCCTCCAGAGACCAGAGGCAGGCAGAGAAGGACCCGGGAATCCCACCCACCCGCTGCCCTTCCAGGAGCAGTGGAGTTCCAGGGCCACACTTCCCAGTGACCCCCGCATGTACCGCACACTGGGATGGGAGGGGGAGACCCCGGAGAGCAACCCCCCAACCAAGGAGCGCAGGCCCAAGGGAAGCAGAGGAAACAGAGCCTTCCCCCCCCTCCCAGGATGCCCCCCTCCCCACCATGGGCCAGTAGCAAGGCCCCAGCGCCACACGCCCCTGAGAGCCACCCATCACCCGGCAGGGCCCCCCTCCCACCGAGGAGCCCCGAGCCGCCCCGGACCACAACCGCCCAGGGGAACGGGCCAACCGCCACACCGGAGCACCAAGCCAGGCCCCGAAACCCCAAGGCGTCCCCCATCTGGGTGGGGGAAGTAACCACATGGGAGCAGCCGGGAGAGGACCGGGCATGACAAGCCCCAACCCAGAACCAGCCGTCCTCACTCATACACTCAAACTCATTTACATTCACCCCCATATATACACCCTTACATACATATACACACCCCCTTATATACACCCTCATTATATATTCACATACACACAACCAGATACACACACATACACACACACACCCTCATATATAGACCCTCACACATATATACACCTACACGCACATGTACATCCATACATGTACACCCCCCCCCCCCCCCAACACTCATTCTCATTCATCTACCTATACAAAAAGAGACAAGGACAAAGACACACATTCATCCAAACTAACACACCCTCCGTGGGGCAAATGGCTGGACCAGTTAAATATGGTGCAGTTAAAATTGAGGGGACATGTGCTGGGAAAAACGTGGACAAAGCCCTGGGCCACTGGCCAGTGTTTGTCCACACCGTCCCCTCAAAAGCCTTGGAGTTCATTATATGTGTGCATGTGTGAGCGCACATCTGCCTCAGCCTCATGTACACGCCTGTCTTTCACAGTTGTCTCCACCTGTGTGTGTGTTTTCCTATTATCTCCCCGTCACCGAACCTCTCTCTCTCTTTCCGTCTGTACTCCTCAAGTAGCTCAGGATTGTTGTAGATTTTCTCTCTGAACTTAGCCAGCCTAGTTTTTGCGAGAGCAGTTTTATAATGAATAGATTCTTTTCTGGAAGGAAATAACATTGCAGGGTTGCCAACTCTCACGCATTGAGCATGAGACACACGCATTTGACTGTCTTTACACGCTCGGCGATATAATACCCCCCCCCCCTTAACAATTTACACTCGCCACCTACACCCCTCCAGGTTCAAATCTCACTCCAAGTGATCTTGAAAAGTTGGCAACCCTGACATTGCATCTTATAAGTAATAGATAAGTTATATATATATATATATTATATATATATATATATATATTAGGGGTGGGACGCGATCAAAAAAATTAATCGAATTAATCGGAAGCTTTGTAATTAATTAATCGAAATTAATCGCATTTTAATCGCATTTCAGTATTTAACATGAGAAATATTCATTTAAGTTTGAATGATGAATGAATCAATGAACATAATCATAAACTTCAACATCTTGTTTATTTTTCCACCAGTCTACTACGAAGACAAATATATGTGTAGTGTGCAGAAAACAGTTCAGAACATTGGAAATTCTGACCAAAAATGTTGTTTAATTTAGGGAGTTTTGCTCAGGATATTGGAAGAATTTAAGTAAATCAGAAGATGTTTTTTAATACCATTTTAGATGGTAGACTTTCTTTAATTTCCCAGGCCTCTGCCACAGGCATCTCCATAGTGCCTAGAAGTGGTCTTCTGCATGCTCAAAGCAAATGACTGGATCTTCATCATCTATAGATTCATCATCTATAATATGAGCTGTCACACCAAGATCATTCTTGTTGCTAACAGAGGTCCAGTGATCCCCAGTCAGAGCCACATTTGTGGCACTCTTCACAATAACCTGTTTTAATTCTTTCCTCATCATACAGCTGCTGGATTTTCTTCGACATTGTCTTTCTGGGGTGAGTTTCCCAAAACGTTCTTACGTACGAGGTTAAGAAGTACTTGGCGCTATACGTTTTGGGAAACTCACCCCTGGACGGTAGTTCGTAACTTGCATCAGTTGATGCAATTCGCAGCGCTTCTTGTAAGGATTTATCTTCGACCACAGGGAGCGGACAACACAAATAATGTGACGCATCATGTATAAACGCGTGCGGAGTCGCGCGCCATTCGCGAAAGTTTAATCCAGTCTTAATGGTCCAATGAAGGTAATTTAAAAACCAGGACGTTTCCTCACAGGATGTGAATTACGGACGTTTGGTCACCCTATCGTACTAGGAATACATTTAGCAGCTAAGTTACCATTACTGACCTGCGCGTTAAGCTGGGCGTACACTGTGCGATTTTTGGCCCATTTTCAGCCGATTTTTCACTCGTTTCGGCTCAATCGCGTGTCGTGCATAGTATAGTTTACACAGGTAAACGAGGAACGATTCACACCTCACGACCAACTCCCGATCAGAAATCGCAGCGTTGCAAGAACATCAAACATGTTTGAAATTCAAATCGCTCCTCGTGAGAGTATCTCACTGTTGAAGCAGCTCCACGAGCCGACTCTCCCTGCGATTTAGTCGTACAGTTTGAGCTGGAGCTGAGTACACGATTTAAAATATCGCACAGTGTACGCCCAGCTTTAGCCGCAACATGTTTTGCGTTGAGGTGGTAACAAGGGTGGAAGTGCTCCTGTGATAAGCGAACTCCTTCCTACATAAAGTGCAAATAACACTATTTTTGTTTGTACTTCCATCTGGAAGTTTCTTATATTTAAATTTCCCATCCACCAGCGTAGCCTCTTCAGTCATCTCCATCATGATCTTATTGTGCGTCCATATAATCTGTATGCCCGGAACTCGCGCACTGAGAAACATTCCACGGTGCAAAAGTGTCTCGTCCGTTAAATGCGTTAAAATGCGTTAATTTTTTTAGTGCGTTAATTTTCCTGTAATTAATTAATCGAAATTAACGCGTTAAAGTCCCACCACTAATATATATATATATATATATATATATATATATATATATATATATATATATATATATATAAGTAAATAAAGGCTTTTTTGTGAAACAATATTATATATATATATATATACTTAAAACATTCATTTCTCATTACCGCAATAGTGAATCTCTCCACCGCAACAGGCCTTAAATTGTTGCGGTGTATGAGAAGGCTGTTGCGGAGTATGAGTGACCTTAACCTTCTTTGATCTCTGTGGGGCCACTATGATGCCTAGCTAAACTTTTGTTAGCTTTTTGTATTTAGACTTCAAAAACCTTTAAAATTCCCAAAACTCAACAAAAATAAAAAAATTTAAACATAGAAAACTTGCTGTTTCGGTAATGAGAAACAAAAAGTTGTGTATGCTTGCTGACAACCAAGTTTTTAACATTTATCTGGAGAGGTATAAAATGAAGGGCTTACTCGGTAGTCATCTTGGGTGTTACAGTAAAAGGTGTTCCCCTCCTCAAAATGGCTGGTTTTTTTCTGTTCCTTGTGGTCTTAAATGGTGCTTGAAAATTGTTGCGGAGGCTGAGAACATTGGCTGTGACCAAAGTTCTTTTTCTAAATATTTTCTTTTCTTTTACCAATGAATTCCAAGTAATACATTTTTATTGACTGTAACAATTTACTTTATGAGATACATTTAAGTTTTTTATTATTTATTTATTTTAAATATAAAAATCGTATAGTTGAAGAGCCGAGATTCAGCAATGGACGCGTTGCGGTACTGAGAATTTCACACTAAATTATAAAAAATATATAATTTAAAATATTACAATGTCTTCTTTTAATCACTTCCAATATAGCCTATGATGAGATGTTTATGAACCAGTGTTTCCCAAATTGATAGGATTTACCTGTTCATCACAATCCTTAATGCCACCTCATATGTCTGATTTCATGAGAATCACCCATTTGTTTGTTTATAAAAAAAATGAAAAGGCTTTAAAACGGAAATTAGCACCGTATCTGACTTTGGTATCGAAAATGGTATAGAATTTCAATATTTTTGGTATATTTTGGTATCGAAGTTGTAATTCTTAGTATCGTGACAAGCCTAGTTGCCAGTGGTTATGCTCCACAGGTTGGATGTGAGGAAGAGGAAAAAGAGAAGTTTTGGAAGGATCTAGATGAAGTGATAGAAAGTATTCCCAGTGAAGAGAGACTGGTGATTGGAACAGACCTATATGGACATGCTGAAGGAAACAGAGCAGATGCGATAAAAGATGCATAATGTTATGGAAAAACAGTTCAATTTTCCATTAAAATATTTAAAAATATTTTTTAGAGTAAATTTAAACAATATTATCCTACATCTTGAGACATCTTGGGATGTTATTATAGTCAAGACATCTTAAGATCTTAGACATGTCTTCATTTCTTAAGACATGCCTCAAGATGTCTTGAGATGTCGTGTCTTTAGACATGTCTTAAGACATCCAAAGTCATGGTGATGGCTGGGTATAAAATCATGTACACACTTTTTGGTCCTGCCCCTCCTTGGGCCCATATTGGGCTAAAATATTCAATTCAATGTCTGACATTATAGGTAAATCTGTGGTGCCAAATGCCATTGTAGATACCATGCTAAACCAGCAGGTGGCAGTACCACTGGCAACACATGGAACAAGCTTGCTTTGACAGAAGTAAGGATGTGTCTAAAGTACGTGGTCCCCAGGTGTTAAATACCCCGATCAGCTCTGCCATTTCTCTTTCTGGTTTGACCGACACATAGGTTAGACCTACTAAAGAGAGGCTCCGTCATTTCTCTCTCTCTCTGGTTTGACCGACACATAGGTTAGACCAGGGGTCTCCAACATGTCGCTCGCGAGCTACCAGTAGCTCACCACCCCTTTCCGAGTAGCTTGCCAAAGGGCCAATGAATTACATATAAATTTGTAAACCTAATTGGTCCCATCAAGAAATCTACTTAAATTTATGTCCAATCAAAATTCACAGTTGTCCCTCCCCTTCTAACACTAAATGATTATTCGCCAATTATACAACAGTTAGTTCACAATCCGACTGGTTGAGAAGTGTTCTAACCCTGCAGATATGTGTGATAACAGTACGGTATACTCATTCTCTGTATCACTCCGCGGACGCGTTGTCAAGTAACGGCATGTACATACGATAACACACTCCCTCTCGTGTTCTATTGCTCAATTAGCTGTCAATCAAAAAGTTAGGCTGCCGTCAATATTGAATAAACCAGGGGTCACCCACATCATGAGTCGCCCGCGGGCTTGTTTTAAAAATAGCTCACTATAGCGCCATGCACCAAAGCGCTGCATCGTTTATGTTTTTGCTACTATTATAGATTGTCCGCGGTTGCTAGCAGTCTTCCCGCTTAGCAATTGACACTCGCACACGCAACTTTCGTTCGCCACCCCAACTGGTATCCAAGAAGTAGCTCCCAGTTCCAAAAAGTTTGGAGACCCCTGGGTTAGACCTACTAAAGAGAGGCTCCGTCATCTCTCTCTCTGGTTTGACCGACACAGAGGTTAGACCTATTAAAGAGAGGCTCCGCCATTTCTCTCTCCGTTTTCTTTATTGAAAGCACGCGAACTTTGCTACGACTTAGCAAACAGCAGAGAGTCGTATTACTTCATTAACGAGCCCGAGTTACGGTGATACCAACCAACTGATCAACGTTTTTACATAAGAGGTTAAGAAGTAGCCTACTTGGTGCTAAGAACGTTTTGGGAAACTCACCCCTGGACGGTAGTTCGTAACTTGCATCAGTTGACGCAATTCGCAGCGCTTCTTGTAAGCATTTATCTTCGACCACAGGGAGCGGACAACACAAATAATGTGACGCGTCATGTATAAACGCGTGCTGTGTATAAACTCATGTATAAACTCGCTAAAGTTTAATCCAGTCTTAATGGTCCAATGAAGGTACTTTAAAAACCAGAACATTTGCTCACTTAAAAAAAAAACCCGGGACGCCTGGGACAGGATGTGAATTACGGACGTTTGGTCACCCTATCATACTAGGACATGGGTTAAAGTTCTCCGTCACTACGACGGATTTCCGTCATTTGATTTTTTTGGGGAAAAAATCCGTCAAATCATAATAAACCACACGCGCGCGCGTGCGTGCTATCTTTTGTGGCCGAAATATGATTCTCACTGGCGCTCATCAGCGCTGGATGGATGACGGCGGTGTCATTTGATTGACTTGCGGGTCATTCCGCCTTCAGATTTACGGACATTATGTAGAAAAGTGACCTCCCTCCTGCCTGACGTGACCGTAGCGCGCGACTCTGTACACCTCGTGCAAACTTGCGCGAACGGCGGAGGCTAGTTGACGCGTCACATTCTTTTTGCAGTCTTGTCCGAAACGATATGTGGTAGTATAAAGAAACACCGCTCAAAAACAGGAGAATTTTAATGTTGCTATGTGTTCCAGGTTTGAAAAGTGCTGGAATTTAGGCTAAAGTACTTTAAAATGTTGAAATTGTAACTACTTCGTTTCACAACAAATATCTGTCTGACTGAACAGTTTTCTTGCATTACGTTAACAAATACGAGCCTCTTGTAATTCCAGGAAACATGAGAGAACGTGAAGACATTAAGATTGTCAACCATTAAACAACACATGGATAAACAACATTTAATGGATAAACAACCATTAAAAAATGTGATAAAAAGCGAATTATTTCGAATCATTTCGAGTATATGTATAAATATTTAACTTAATTAAATGTAACATTGAAAACGTGTTGAAATGGACCTTGAAAGTGACGTGCAAGTGCTTTATAATAATAATAATAATACATTTTATTTAATAGCGCCTTTCTAACACTCAAGGACACTTTACAATTACAACAGCAAAAAATAAATAAACTCATACATAAAATACAAGTAAGAGAAACAATAAAATATGACACAGTAAAACATGGATCAGTTAAACATTAAAAGCAATCTTGTACAGGTGAGTCTTTAATGAGGATCTGAACTGTAGAAGTGAGTTTATGTTCCTTATGTCAGGTGGCAGCGAATTCCAAAGCCGGGGAGCAGAGCGACTAAAAGCTCTACTCCCCATGGTGGTGAGACGGGCAGAGGGGACAGTCAGGTGAACAGAGGAGGAAGATCTGAGAGTGCGAGATGGAATAGCGACAGTGAGAAGATTAGAGAGATAGGGTGGGGCAAGGTTATGGATGGCTTTGAAAGTGAGTAGAAGAATTTTATAGTCTACACGGAACTTGATTGGGAGCCAGTGGAGCTGAGACAGTACAGGTGTGATATGGTGGAATGAAGGGGTTTTTGTGATGATACGGGCAGCTGAGTTTTGAACCAATTGAAGCTTATGGAGAGATTTGTGTGGAAGACCAAAAAGCAGGGAATTGCAATAGTCAAGGCGGGAAGTGACGAGGCTGTGCACAAGGATGGCAGAGGTATGTGGTGTAAGGGCAGGACGAAGGCGACTGATATTACGTAGATGAAAGTAAGCGGACTGGGTAATTTTATTGATATGTGATTTAAACGATAAAGAGTTGTCGAGGATGACACCCAGGCTTTTTATCTGAGAGGAAGGGAAAACAGATGTATTATCAATGTCAATGGAGGGACTGTTAATTTTAGAGAGTGTTGATTTAGTGCCAACAAGTAGAACCTCGGTTTTATCACTGTTTAATTTTAGCAGATTTGCAGTGAACCAGGATTTTATTTCCATCAAACAATCAGTAAGGGTGGAGAGTGGGAGAGGGTTTACAGGAAAAATAGAGCTGGGTGTCATCAGCATAACAATGGAAACTAATGTTGTGCTTACGAAAGATATGGCCAAGAGGAAGGAGGTAGATAATGAAAAGAAGGGGCCCCAAAACAGAACCCTGGGGCACACCTGAAGTAACAGGGAAAGGTTGAGAAGTAAATGTATTGATATGAACGAACTGAGTGCGGCAAGAGAGATATGATTTAAACCAGTTTAGGGGAGTTTGAGTGATACCAATGGAAGATAGTCTGTTTAGGAGGGTGGTGTGGCAGATGGTATCGAATGCTGCACTTAAGTCAAGGAGGATAAGGATGGAGAGTAATCCTGAATCTGCCGCCATAAGGAGGTCATTGGTGACTTTTATAAGGGCAGTTTCCGTGCTGTGTAGTGGACGAAATCCAGATTGGAACAGTTCATAGAGGTTATTATTTTTTAAGTGATTATGAAGTTGCGAAGCTACTACCTTTTCGAGAATTTTTGATATGAAGGGTAGATTAGAGATGGGCCGTAGGTTATTAAAATCAGTGGGGTCTGCGCCAAGTTTTTTCAGAATTGGAGTTATTACAGCAGTCTTAAGATGAGCAGGAACAGTCCCAGTGGTAAGGGAAGAGTGTGTGATGTTGGTGATGATGGGGACTAGTGAAGGCTGACAGGCTTTCACTAGAACTGAAGGGAGAGGGTCTAGTTTGCAGGTGGATGGCTTCAGCTTCTGGATTATATCAGAGATTTCTGAGGCAGAAGGAAGATGAAAGGCAGACCAAGGATGAGCAGGAGGAGAAAAGTCAGGGAGAAAACTGGGAATGGATTGTAAACTGAGAGAGTGGTGGATTGTACGGATTTTATCAGTGAAGAATGACATGAGTGAGTTACAGAAATCAGTAGAGTACAGGTGAGATGGGATAGAGTCCGGGGCTTGGGTTATATTTTTATATAATGAGAAAAGTGACTTGGCATTTCCTTCATTAGAGCAGATTATATCAGTATAATGATTTGTTTTGGTATGAATAATGTTTTCCTTATATTGTAACATATGATTTTTATACATTTCCTTATGAGCAGAAAGTCCGGTTTTCTTGTAGAGCCGCTCTAGTTTCCGTCCTTTGGCCTTCATAAGCCGAAGTTCGGGTGTAAACCAAGGGGCTGAATTTGTGAAAGTTACAGACTTAGTTTTTAGTGGGGCTAGTGAGTCAAGTACAGAGTGAAGTCCAGTATTATAGTGAGCAACAAGATCGTCGGGGGTGGTTAGGTGATGAGTGTCAGATATGGAGTTAATACTGGAGGAGAGAGAATCCAAATTAATGTCCTTAATATTACGGAAAGAAATGAGACGGGGAAGTTTGGTGACATTTATCGAAAGACTGACATTGAATGAGAGGAGGAAATGGTCGGTTATTGGGAGTTCATCAGTTGTAAGGTCGAGAGGAGAGACACCTGAGCAGCAAATTAAGTCCAGAATGTGACCCTTAGAGTGAGTGGGAGCATCGGTGTACTGCTGAAACCCAAAACCCTCAAGACAGCACATAAAATCTTTGGTGAGAGGGTTATTTATGTTGTCCATATGAATATTAAAGTCACCCAACACAATGTTATTTGGTGACAGGGTTGACAGGTGTGTGAGTAGAGTGGCGAAGTCATTTAAAAATGTACTGTTGGGTTTTGGTGGGCGATAGATGACTGTAAATATGGTCGGGGTAGATCCAGACAGTTTACATACTGTCAATTCAAACGAAGAGAAGGTCGGGACAGATACTGGCGAGACTTTCCACTTCTCGCTGTGAATTATCGCGATACCACCTCCTCGACTGGTGTCACGTGGTTTGCAGGTGTAAACAAACCCCGATGGAGTCGATTCATTGAGTTGTGTATAGTTGTTGGTTACTTGCCAGGTTTCTGTTAAACAGAGAAAGTCAAACTTACGGTCCGTGATGAGATCTCGGATGAGATGTCCTTTGTTCGTGAGTGAGCGGATGTTAAGCAGACCGAAGTTGACAGTGGAGTTGGGAAATGATGTAGCTGGGGTGTTCGCCGACCGGGCTAGGCAGGCTAGCACCCTGTGGTCAGCAGTCCGACCTGTGTTGCGTCGGGGTCGGCGAGAGATGGACCAGATAGATTTTATTGCCTTTGATGAGTCTTCAAGAACATTCCGACGAGACCCGCGGTGGATGTATCTCCGCCGAGGAGTGAAGATTATGTCCGGGTGTAGCAGTAGATCCGATGGAGCAGCAAACCGACTGAATCGGTAACGGAGAAGCTCAGCAACAGAATACTGAAGCGAGACCATTACAGGTTTGTGAATAAGTTTGTGAGTAAGTACCAGCAGAATCCAGACAAACGCTGACCAGGTGTGGATCTTACTAGTTTGCATTGCAGTTAAAAGACCACGGGGTCGCGTTTGACATAGGTGTAAAACTTCTTCTAGAATAGCAATAGCAATAATCCAGCAATAGTCCAGGCAGACAATGTAGGCTTGCTTTAAAATATTTAAAAGATAAGGAGAAAAAACTTTGGACACAACTTAGTTAAGCGTTAATAAAACTAGCAATTTTCGTGTGAGCAGCGGCAGCAAGTCGCGCCAGCGTTCACTCAGCACACTCAAAATGTACTACGGGCCAGCAGCTCAAACGCATCAGCGTAGCCGATGCTTACCTTTAATTCCACCTTATAAAGGTGTATGAACCCTGCAAACATGACTTTGTTCATTGTGCTGAGGCGCGGCGCGTGCGAAGTTACAAAATTCGAGAGGTGCACGACCTTGCGAATCACCAGCACGCGAGGCTCTCGCGCACGGGTGGAGCCAGCGCGATTACGTCATTTTCGGCGCCCGCGCCGCCCGCACGCGCCGCGTCAAATATAATGGCTTAAACCAGGCTTAACATGGATGGTTTTGTTCTGTTTGTATTTAAAAGCTCTATCCAGTGTAATTTTTTTGTAACATACCTACTTAAAGCAGGTAATCTTACGGCTTATGTTTTTGTGAATAGTGAATTTGATAAAAACAAGAAAGCTTCATACCTTTTAAAACTCACCAGGATTCACTAAATTTGACTTGATCTTTAAATAGTTTTCTGAAGAGGACCCCCAGATTTATGTACATTTATTGCTCAGGTGTTGCATTTTGTCGCTTCATAGATTCTCTCTTCTCTCCTTACACAGGCTGTTTAGATCTACTTTATAAATGTGTTTATTGTGTAGAATTAGGCAAAAGAGGTCGTGTCCCAACTACACCACATTTTCAGTAATTGCTAGCATTGTCTTTTGCCAGGAAAAATTTTCAGTCAAATGAAAATTTCTTGCTTTAACCCATGTACTAGGAATACATTTAGCAGCTAAGTTATCATTACTGACCTGCGCGTTAAGCTGGGCGTACCCTATCCGATTTTTCACACGTTTCAATCGCGTGTCGTGCATCGTATAGTTTACACAGGTAAACGAGGAGCGATTCACACCTCACGACCAACTCCCGATCAGAAATCGCAGAGTCGCAAGAACATCAAACATGTTTGAAATTCAAATCGCTCCTCGTGAGAGTATCGCACTGTTGAAGCAGCTCCACAAGCCGACTCTCCCTGCGATTTAGTCGTACAGTTTGAGCTGGAGCTGAGTACACGATTTAAAATATCGCACAGTGTACGCCCAGCTTTAGCCGCAACATGTTTTGCGTTGAGGTGGTAACGAAGGGTGGAAGTGCTCCTGTGATAAGCGAACTCCTTCCGACATAAAGTGTAAATAACACTATTTTTGTTTGTACTTCCATCTGGAAGTTTCTTATATTTAAATTTCCCATCCACCAGCTCTTCAGTCATCTCCATCATGATCTTATTGTGTGTCCATAATCTGTATGCCCGGAACTCGCGCACTGAGAAACATTCCACGGTGCAAAAGTGTCTCGTGCGTTAAATGCGTTAATTTTCCTGTAATTAATTAATAGAAATTAATGCGTTAAAGTCCCACCACTAATATCACAGCTCCCAACCCCACCCCTCTGGGCTTGTGTTTATGTCGTCTGCGTCTGTGTATCGTTGTGATTGTGTCCGTGTGTTAATCAGTTTCACCTGTGGCTCGTCTCGTCATCACGCGAGGATTATGTGGTCTGTCTATTTAGTGTGCGTTCGCGCAGTGTCCTGTGCTCGTCTGTGTTTGAGTCTGTCCGCGTTATATGTTTAAACGTTATTTGTGCGCTGTTGCGCTATTGTAAGACTAAAATAAAAGTGTCGTTTGTGCACAACGTTGGACTCTGTACCTCGTCCGTCGCCCAGCACGCAAACATCACAATTATTATTTGTTTGCTTATGCTTTCTATTTCCATTGTGTTGTGATTATTCTCCTAAATTGATGTATGTTTTTTTATCCTGTAAAACCCAATAAACAGATGTTTAAAAAAAAGATTATAGAGTGAGAACACTGATTGGCCAAAAAGCACAAATGGGGCATACTCGGAAAACTGCTCCATGACATTAGAAAACTGTATAAAAGTTAATGTTATTGAAATAGTTTTGATCTGCATTCTGAATTTTGCAGCACTGAACACCTGATGTCTGTCTAGCTTTTTTACTGATAAAATAAAATGTAGAGAAACTGTATGTAGTATGTAGCATGTTTTTTAAGTTGCTTTATCAAAGTTGCATGTTTATACATACATGCTGTTTTTTATTAACTATGTACATTTGACAACAAATAAACCTATGTTCAATGTCCAAACTTGTGATTCCTGTACTCCTCTGTTTAGGCATTCTTTACATATAGCAATCCTACTTTACTTAAAGTCTGTGAAGAGCACTTATAGTGATTCATAAGTAGTTAGAAGTTAATATAGAGCTGATCAATAACATCACTTTACCTACAGTCTGTAAGGAGTGATTATAAATGTTCATTAAATGTTACTTACAAAGACCAAAGTCAGGACAAAGAGATCATATAAGAGATAAAGATGATTGATCTTTGCTGGATCAAGAGTGTTGTGGTTGGAAGAAGAAAAGCCAGAGGAAGCTACAACTATCACAATGCCAGAGTTTATCCATGATGTATGTTACGGGTGACAGTGACAATATTTTGTTTTTCTGGTAAGCATTCTTACATTTGCAAGGCAGTATAATAAGTTAACATAAATGTTGGTCTCAGAGAAGTTGTTCATTTAGAAATTACTTATTGCTGTTCTGCTGGTAGATGGTGGCAAATGAACAAAGAAAAAACAAAGGTTCTTAATGCAGCAGCTGCAGGAATACAGTGTACACCAGGGCTTAATTTGAGCCGGATCCTGCCAGAACAGGATCCGGGAACTCTCATTTTGAAGGGTGCGTTCTGGGAACTGTCTGCCTCGATCCGGTAACTTTCAAGCCTACTAATTATAAGTTATGAAGAAATCTGTCTGCGTTGAACCAATTAATTGAACAAATAATTCTATCAAATAAATTTTTTTAACACAAGATCCACATTCAGGCTTCCTAAATCACATAAGAGCTCTCCCTTTTAGCGATGCCTATTTAGCGATTCCGCGTCTCCCCCCACAAAGTCTGGCACCTCGCGCACGCGCCATGCCTCAGCGCAATGAACAATGTCATGTTTGCAGGGTTCATACACCTTTACAAGGTGAAATTCAAGCACTTGTACATCACTTTCAAGGTCCATTTCAATATTTCCCAGCATGTTAAACTTAAGTTAAATATTTATACATAGGGCCTATACTCAAAATGAATTGAAATAATTCGCTTTTTATCACATTATTTAATGGTTGTTTATTTTCAAAACGCCCAATCTTAACGTCTTCATGTTCTCTCATGTTTTGTCCTGGAATTACAAGAGGTTTGTATTTGTTAATGTAATACAAGATAACTGTTCAGTCAGATAGCTATTTGTTGTGAAATGAAGTAGTTACAATTTCAAGCATTTTCAAATGCTTTAGCCTAAATTCCAGCACTTTTCAAACCTGAAACACAAAGTAACTTTAAAATTCATCAGGTAATGTTCATTCCCCTGTCCCCCCTTGCTTATATACAATCTTAAACACAATTCAGCAATTCTAGCAAGCAGGTTATCTTTAGCACAGCATGTTCCAAAACATAGGCTGCTTTGTCTCACATATGTGTATCTCCTAATATGGAGCTTCCTAGATTTAGCGGAAGAAACTGATGTATCAGTTGAACGCAGAGAAAGCTAAATGACCCAAGTATCGTGGACTAGTGACAACCAGTTAACAAAGTGCTCTTACCCTTTGCACTCTCCCTGACCTGGGTCACAATATAGCACACATATGCATAATATGAACTAAACATGGTTACACTGAATCACACTACTTCATTATTGTCTAATTAGAATGACATGTAATAAATAATAAAGTTCATAATGATCGATTACAATCTAAATGACATGACCTAATCAAGAATGACATCATTTCTGTCACAAGTGTTAAAATCAACTATGTTGGACTTAACATTGGACTTTTTGCTGTGCACCAAGCAGACATTTGAGGGCGCACCACTCCATAATGTTGTTTTTTAGGGAAATCATCAGGTCAGAAAGGTCCATGGTTATTTTTTCCCCCACCTTTCATTTTCTATGGAACTTTCTCTGCATTTTAACACAAAGCTAAATAAATAAATAAGGTCCCATTAGTGCATTTTTATTCAACAGCGACTTTATTAGAACAGTGAGGAAAATAAGTATTTGAACACCCTGTGACTTTGCAAGTTTTCCCACTTAGAAATCATGGAAGGGTCTGAAATCTTAGGTGCATGTCCACTGTGAGAGACATAATAAAAAAAAAAATCCAGAAATCACAATGTATGATTTTAAAAATAATTTATTTGTGTTACTGCTGCAAATAAGTATTTGAACACCTGCAAATCAGCAAAAAATCTGGCCCTCAAAGACTTGTTAGTCCACCTCCACTTCACTTATTATTCTAAATTAGAAGCACCTGTTTGAGGTCGTTAGCTGCATAAAGACACCTGCGACCCCACATAATCAGTAAGACTCCAACTACCAACATGGCCAAGACCAAAGAGCGGTCCAAAGACACCAGAGACAAAATCATAGACCTTCACAAGGCTGCAAGGGGCTATGGGGCAATTGCCAAGCAGCTTAGTGAAAAAAAGATCAACTGTTGGAGCAATTATTCGAAAATGGAGGAAGATAACATGACTGTTAATCCCCCTCGGACTGGGGCTCCATGCAATATCTCACCTCGTGGCATAGCAATGATCCTATGAAAGCTGAGGAATCAGCCCAGAACTACACAAGAGGAGCTGGTTAATGACCTGAAGAGAGCTGGCACCACTGTTTCCAAGGTTACTGTGGGTAATACACTAAGACGTCATAGTCTTAAAGTCATGCATGGCACGGAAGGTTCCCCTGCTTAAATCAGCACACATCCAGGCCCATCTTAAGTTTGACCATGATCATTTGGATGATCTAGAGTAGTCATGGGAGAACGTTTTGTAGTCAGATGAGACCCAAATAGAACTTTTTGGTCTTAATTCCACTCACCATGTTTGGAGGACAAAGAATGACGAGTACCATCCCAAAAACACCATCCCTACTGTGAAGTATGAAGGTGCAAGCATCATGCTTTGGGGGTGTTTTTCTGCACATGGGACAGGACATCTGCAATGTATTAAGGAGAGGATGATCAGGACCAGTTAGACAGTTAGAGCATTGAAGATGGGTCATGGTTGGGTCTTTCAACATGACAATGACCCAAAGCACACAGCCAGAAAGAGTGGATCTGTAAGCATATCAAGGTTTAAGAGAGGCCTAGCCAGTCTCCAGACCTAAACCCTATAGAAAATCTTTGAAGGGAGTTCAAACTCCGTTTTTCTCAGTGACAGCCCAGAAACCTGGCTGATCTGGAGAAGATCTGTGTGGAGGAATGGGCCAAAATCCCTGCTGCAGTGTGTGCTAACCTGGTGAAAAAATACAGGAAACGTTTGACCTCTGTAATTGCAAACAAAGGCTACTGTTTTTTTTTTTTAGAGTATGTGTCTCACAGTGAACATGAACCTAAGATGGAAACTTCAGACCCCTCCATGATTTCTAAGTGGGAGAACTTGCAAAGTCGCAGGGTGTTCAAATACTTATTTTCTTCACTGTACATTTTCAATCCCTGATCATATAATTAAATATACCTGTTTTCAAGCTGCATTTTGCAGGTATGCAAATACTACAGCATGCTTGCATGCTGCATATAGCATGCTTGGTTCAAAAAATATTATATATCTTATAACAATAATAAATGCAACACAAAGAACGCAGAAGAAACTCAACGCGTGAGAAAGCGAAACTTAGGACATCAAGGGAGAGGCTGGCAGCAGACGAACGCCGCAACATAAAAAAAACCTTCCCAAAAAAATGAACAACGGAAAGGAAGAGAAAACAGCTTGGGGAAAACTTGAGAGAGGCCAGATAGCGGCGCAGAAGGTACATACTCGAATAAGTAACAGGGGAACAAGAGAGAGAGAGAGAGAGGGAAAGAGGTGGCGAGACACCTTGCAATGCAACAATATGACAGAGAGAGAGAGAGAGAGAGAGAGAGAGAGAGAGAGAGAGAAAGAGACGGGCTGAAAGCACAACGGCATGGGACCAAAATGATTCAGCAGTAATTCGTCTCCACAAGCTTCCTTAAGAAGCCTATAAAACAGCTGAGACGAATCACTGCTGATTATGCCGATTTAGTCTGGGACTGACTCAGGTGCCTTGTGCAGAGGTAGAGGGCATGTCATCCGAGCCAGCCCTGACAACTGCTTGCACAAAGTTCGCTTTCTGTTGCCTGCTCTGCCTAATGTTCACCAAAGGTTGACTAATAGGATATAATTTAGATTGCTTATGTTATGAAGCACATCAGAATGCACTTCATTCATGTCAAAGTCAGTGACACACAGAAGGTATACATGTGTAGAGGTTCGGACTGGATGTTCTTTCAGACATTTGTGGGAGACTGGACCAGACCCCAGGACTGGATGTTCTTTGACACATTTGGGTGGATGGAGTGGTTGAGCGAAGGAACATTTGGATCGTTTTTTGGTTTATTGTGAAGGTGAATTAAGCATTAGTCAAAAGCACCTTAAGATCACCAGAAGGCACATCTTGGTTGGGACTCAATGAGTGTGGGAATACTGGATAATGATCTGACCTTAAGCTTGCAGTTGTTAATGGGGTGTAATTAGATCTCATGTTGGTCAGTTATTTGTTAGGGACTAACATGTGACAAGTTAGAGGGGACAATGTCCAGAAATATAAGCTGGTCAAAGTGAGAAATATAGTAGAAGAGCACAGAGAGAGAAAGATGGACAGGAAATCCATGTGTTATAGAGATAAAATGACAAAAAGAGAAACACATGGAGAGAAAGAAAGAGCAAGACCGACAGTTCCTGAACCTCACAGGTAGGAGAAAAAGTATAGGGCAATAAAAAAAAACATGAAAATGATAAACTATTGAGAGGGAGAACAAAGGATGGGAGAGGATGGCACCAATGGAGAGAGAGAGAGTAAGACAGAGAGAGAGAGAAAGAAAGGGGGGCTACACAGTTCCACACAGGTGGAGAGTGTGAGAGAACACACTCACACAGCCTCTCCACCGAGCGCATAATGATCACTGGATGATAGAGAGGAGAGAGAGGCATGTTCAGCCTTAGGAAAGTTTCTGCTGTGCGTGAAAGACATTGGCTAGAGAAGGGGCTGGGGCTACGGGAGAAAGAGGAGTCCAACAGCCTGATAAGAACTGTCTGAACAGAAGCAGCGACGCAAGGACACGCATCTCTGACCTCTGACCTTCAACAGAAGGACATGCCCCACTGGCTGCCAGCCTTAGAAGCTTTCAGAAAGGCCAAAACGGAATTCTGAGCATTCTCTGTGATGCTTCTCTGCAACCTTAAAGTTTTTTATACTTCAGGGTAAGTGGCTTCAATTATTTTGTGAACATGAGATATGTACTAGCCTAAGACCACTCTGTATATGCTACCAGTGCATTTGTTGAAACAGATACCAACTATATGTAGCTGCTACAAATACAAATGAATCAATTAAAAGGTTGGGTCAGATTTGCATCAAACTATTTAAGGAAAGCATTCATTATTTTACCCTTTTAAATTATGTAAATTACAACGAAATAATATCAATGTGTATGGTCTCAGAATAATCAGCAGTTTACAGGATTAAAGTCAGTCTGATCACAGCAAAAATCTTTGTTCCTACTACTGATTCTAATGGGTTTCATTAGGATTTTGAAGACTAAATTTCAGTTCAGATAGCATGTGCAAAATATGTAACTGGAACTGACCATTTTGCTTGGTAGCATCCATAAAGCACAAAAAGTAAAAGATTTTGTATAAATGCATTTCTTCTTCATTTCATCACATACATTTTTTTTATTAGTTAACTTTATGTTTTGACACCTGGCCTGATACCATAACCGTTACTGAGTATATGTTATTGTGAGTTTCCATGTTTGAACTTCTGAGTAAATTGATCAGAAGTTATAACCACAAACCTCACATCTTCCATTGCATAAGTCACAACATAATCAGAATCAGGTTTATTGGCCAAGTGTGTTCGCCCCCCCCGAAAAAAAAAATTTTTTCCTCTCCTAATAAACTGCAATAGAGAATAAAGAAAAACCGAGACAGTATAGCTTCAGAAAAGCAATAAACAATAACATTTGTACTAGATAACTTGTTAAGCAAAATAAGTTTCCAAACAAAATTAGGTTTCACAGATCCGTGGTTCTCGGAAGCGGAATATGTAAATGAGGACGTCAAAGGAATGAATCGAAACTAGCTAGCGGCGGTACGCTAACAACAGCTAGCGTCGCCACAGCGGGCGGAAATGATCATAAAGTTAAGCCCGCCCACTAAGAGGGAAGATATGATTGGTCAATTTTGCTGTCATTTGAAACTGGTAATGCGCTGAATAATAACTGCCAGGCCCTCTGTAAATGAACAGCAGGCATCACAGTCCTGATCAGTGATGTCAGTAATGAGTTACTTAGTAACGCGTTACTCTAATCTTACCACTTTTTTCGGTAACGAGTAATATAACGCGCTACTATTTCCAGTCCAGTAATCAGATTAAAGTTACTTATCCACGTAACTGTGCGTTACTATTTTTCCCCTAGTAAAAATATATACAGTTGTGATCAAATTTATTCAACCCCCAATGCTGCGAAGGGTTTTATGAAATTCAGTGCACATTTGTAATTGTGTTCATAATGAAATCTTACAAGGACTTGTTAAAGAACTAAATGCAACTAAGATAGCATCAATTTTTTTGTCATAAAGTATTAAATGGCCTTTTTGTGATTTCTTCATTGACACAATTATTCAACCCCTTTACGACTACCACTCCTAAGAACAGAGGTTCATTCCAGTGTTTTCCATCAGGTATTGAAAACATCTGTGGATGTCAACGAGCAGCAGTCAAGCATGATAAGCACCAATTAGGCAGATTTAAAAGGACTGTGATACTCAGCTCCTTCTAGACATCTACTGGTGTGTTTCCAAGCATGGTGAAGGCAAGAGAATGGTCCCAGAAGACAAGAGAAGAGGTTATTGCTCTTCACAAGAATGGCAATGGATATAAAAAGATTGCGAAGTTGTTAAATATTCCAAGAGACACTATCGGAAGTATCATTCGCAAGTTCAAGTTAAAGGGCACAGTGGAAACGTTACCTGGTCGTGGCAGAAAGAAGATCCTGACCGCGACTGCTGTGCGCTACCTGAAGCGTAATGTGGAGAAAAATCCCCGCGTGACTGCTAAGGAACTGAAAAAAGACCTGTCAGATGTGGGCACTGAAGTTTCAGCTCAGACAATAAGGCGCGCACTGCATAACGAAGACCTCCATGCCAGAATGCCCAGACGCACCCCCTTGCTGACTCCAAAGAACAAGAAAAGTCGACTGCAGTATGCCAAAAGTCATGTGGACAAGCCACAAAGGTTTTGGAACAGGTTTTGGAAACTAAATTAGAACTGTTTGGGACAATGGACCAGCGCTATGTTTGGAGAAGGAAGAACCAGGCTTATGAACAAAAGAACACCTTGCCTACTGTGAAGCATGGCGGGGGGTCAATTATGCTTTGGGGCTGTTTTGCTTCTAATGGTACAGGAAAGCTTCAACGTGTGCAGGGTACCATGAATTCCCTTCAGTACCAGGAGATCTTGGAGGAAAATGTGATGGAGTCAGTCACAAACCTGCGGCTTGGGAGACGTTGGACCTTCCAACAGGACAATGATCCGAAGCACACATCCAAGTCCACTAGAGCATGGTTGAACATGAAAGGCTGGAACATTCTAGAGTGGCCATCGCAATCACCAGACTTAAATCCAATTGAGAACCTCTGGTGGGACCTAAAGAAGGCAGTTGCAGTGCGCAAGCCTAAGAATGTGACTGAACTGGAGGCTTTTGCCCATGAAGAATGGGCTAAGATACCCATAGGTCGCTGCAAGACACTTGTGTCAAGCTATGCTTCACGCTTGAAAGCTGTCATAACTGGAAAAGGATGTTGTACTAAGTACTAAAAAATAATGTCACTAGGGGGTTGAATAAAACTGATAATGATGTGAGCACAGTAAAGACATTTGTGGTTATTCCATCATAAATATTATGTTATGTTTGTCTAATTTATAAGTGCCTCTTTGATATAATTGTAAATAAGATGACTGAAATGATCAAAATCAATGTCAAACTGGCCAAAACACTTTATTTCAGTGGGGGTTGAATAAATTTGATCACAACTGTATTTTTGCTTTCTTCTTGGCTTAGTTCTACTTTTGCGTCTGACCGTAGCGCTCGACTCCGTACGCTGCGCGCGACCCTGTGAGAGCGCGAGCACGTTTTACAAGTCATTCTTTGCAGTGTTGTCCATAATGATATGTGTTAGTGTAAAGAAACACCCCTCAAAAACAGGGGAAGAAACATTTACCTGAAGAATTTTAATGTTGCATTGTGTTCCACGTTTGAAAAGTGCTGGAATTTTGACTAAGGTGAAAATGCTTGAAATTGTAATGGTATTTAGTTTCACAACAAATAGCTGTCTGACTGAACAGTTCGCATGTATTACGTTTACAAATAAATTTACAAATAATACCGCACAGCTACACAAACGTAATGTCAGGAGATACTGTAGCGACTACTCTTCACAGTGAATTCAGACACTTGGCCCCTCAGGGAGTCTTAGCCCTTTAAGTGACGCTGGGGGGGCGGAGACGGCGTGCACCAGGGTTGCGTTATCAATAAAGTTTCCCTCCTCGGGATTTTTGGATTAAGCAGTTTCTGCCTCTGTTACCGAACCTGCTTCAATACATTGTTACTGTTAAAAATGCACTTCCAATAAAGTGAGTATTGGAAAAAATTATTTTGCTGCTGAATGTAACTACTAAAGTAACTTGTAATCTAACGTAGTTACTTTTAAAATCAAGTAATCAGTAACATAACTAAGTTACTTTTAAAAGGAATCAGTAATCGGATTACTTTTTCAAGGTAACTAAGCCATCACTGGTCCTGATAGGGGGAGACATAGGCTCATAGGCTTCCACTTAACCCCTCACCTTCCAACACAGATTTGAATAGACACGGTTGAATAATTTATTTGCTTATATTTTTGTAATTGTTTAGATGTCGATTGTAAAACTGTAAGTAGATAAAATAAAATTGGATAATTATATATGTAATGTTTTAAGAATATTTTAGGCCCTCTGAGAGGGTGTAGAGGACCCTGACGATTCCCCACTGAATTACACTCAATACATAATATACAGAAAACCAAGAGCATACACGGTATACATCGTCTAAGGGATGTCAAAGTCAAATACACCGAGGGCCAAAAAAACAAACAAATTTGCTACAAGCCGAGGGCCGGACTGGTTCAATGTTTATTAAAACATATTAAAATGATTGCACATAGCCTATTGAACCAAGACCTAACACAGTGTATATTATTTAATGCTTAAATGAATAAAGCAATATTTTTTTATGGATTTGTCAGTAATTTCAAGTGAAAACATTTTTCAACAAGCAAACAGATAAAAACAAACTTCCTTCAAAGAAAACAAATATTAATAAAGTAATAAAGGTTTGAAAAGTTCTGGAATTTAAGCTAAAGTACTTGAAAATGCTTGAAATTGTAACTACTTCGTTTCACAACAAATAGCTATCTGACTGAACAGTTCTCTTGTATTACGTTAACTTGTAATTCCAGGACAAAACATGAGAAAACGTGAAGACGTTAATATTGGGCGTTTTGAAAATAAACAACCATTAAATATTGTGAATAAAAAGCAAATTATTTCGAATAATTTCGAATATATGTATAAATATTTAACATAATTAAGTTTAACGTGCTGGGAAATATTGAAATGGACCTTGAAAGTGACGTACAAGTGCTTGAATTCCACCTTGTAAAGCCCTGCAAACATGACTTTGTTCATCGCGCTGAGGCGCGGCGCACGCAAAGTACAAAATTCGAGAGATGCATGACCTCGCGAATCGACAGCGCGCGAGACGCTCGCGCACGAGCTGAGCTACTGCGATTACGTCATTTTCGCCGCGCTGACCCTCACCGCTTGTGTCTAGTTGTCTGTGGATCTTCGTGGGTGTGGTTGGTGTCTGAGTGTGTTAATTGGTCTCACCTATGGCTCGTCTAGTGATCACTCGGGGCTTAAGTGGTTTGTCTATTTAATGTGCGTTCGCGCAGTGTCCCATGCTCATCTTTGTCAGAGTCGATCATGTTTACATGTATAAGTGTTTCATGAGCGCTGTATTCGCTTTTCATGTGTTAAATAAAGTGCTGTTTGTACTGCAAGATAGGACTTCCTGCCTCGTCCTTATCTCGCACCCCAGTGTCACATTACCACTTTTTATAAACAAGGACTTGATCTTGGAGAGACCATTATGTTTATATTTTTTTACATGCAAATGTGCACTTTTTTTCTCCAGTAAGGAAGGACTTTATTTCATATGTATTTGGTTTTGAAATGTTTGAAAATATATCAAACTTGTTTTCAACATTCTGATTTTGTAAATGCATCACACTCTTGTGTATATACAGTAAACTTTAAGAATACTTTAAGGAGTATATTTCAAGTACATAATAGTAAGCTACAAGTAATGTGCCAAGCAAACTTAAAGGAAACTAGTGAAATAACAGTATACTTAAAGTATATAATAAAAATAGACTCGAAGTATAACTAGTACAATGGCAGTATATTGATAAGTGTACTTGTGGTATACTTTAAGCATACAAGAAGGATATACCAAGTACATTGATAGCATATAGATGAGTATACTAGTTTTATACTATAAAGTGTACTTTTGAAAACTTAAAATGAACTTTAAAGTATACTTTTATAAACTAGAAACGTTCCAATTTAGTCCGAAAAAGTATAAAATTGGTACACTTTCTAGTACACTTAAAGTATATGGTCTGTAGTATACTTGCTATACTTATACTTATACTGAAGTATACTTAATAAAATGAACTTTTTGCTGTTGATCAGCTGTTGATGAAGGTGATGGCCTGTGGGTAGAAACTGTTCTTGTGTCTGACAGTCTTAGTGGACAGCGTTCTGTTGCGTCTGCCAGATCGGAGGAGCTGAAACATGTGGTTACCCGGATGTGAGGATTCTGTGATTATTTTCTCTGCCCGTTTCCTGGTTCTTGAGCAGTACAAGTCCTGAATGGAGGGCAGAGAAGCACTGATGACCTTCTCAGCAGTCTGTTCTGCAGACTGCAGCAGTTGTTTTCTGCAGTCTGTTCCTATCCTGCTTTGTGGCTGCTCCGAACCACACTGTGATGGATGTGCACAGGATGGACTCAATGACTACAGTGTAGAACTGGATCAGCAGCTCCTGAGGCAGATCTAACTTCCTCAGCTGGCGTAGGAAGTACATTCATGGCTGGGCCTTTTTGAGGATGGAGGTTATGTTGGGCTCCCACTTCAGGTCATGTGAGATGGTGGTGCCCAGGAACCTGAAGGACTCTACAGTAGACACAAGGATGTTGAAGATTGTGAGTGGCAGCAGTGCTGGGGGGTGTCTCCTGAAGTCCACTCTCATCTCTAGTCTTGATCGTGTTCAGCTCTAGGTTGTTCTGACTGCACCAGGACATCAGTCGTTCGACTTCCGGTCTGTATGCAGACTCGTCGTCGTCTTGGATGAGTCCGATGACTGTAGTGTCGTCAGCAAACTTCAGGAGTTTAACAGACGGGTCGTTAGATGTGCAGTCATTAGTGTAGAGCAGGGGTGGGCAATTAATTTTTACAAGGGGCCACATGAGAAACCTGAATTGTGTCAGAGGGCCACACAAACAATAATGACGTCATCACGGTGGCTCCGCCCACTTCACGCAAACTTCCGCGAACGGCGGAGGCGTTTATACTTTCCGCGTCACATTTTGTGCAGTGTTCTCCGAAACGATGTGTGTTGGTATAAAGAAGCACCCCTCAAAAACAGGGGAAGGAACATTTACCTGACCAATTTTAATGTTGCTTTTTGTTTCAGATTTGAAAAGTGCTGGAATTTAGGCTAAATACTTGAAAATGTTTGAAATTGTAACTACTTCGTTTCACAACAAATAGCCATCTGAATGAACAGTTTTCTTGTATTACGTTAACAAATACGAGCCTCTTGTAATTCCAGGACGAAACATGAGAGAACGTGAAGACAGATTGGGCGTTTTGAAAATAAACAATAATTAAATAATGTGATAAAAAAGCGAATTATTTCGGATCATTTCGAATATATGTATAAATATTTAACTTAATTAAGTTTAACGTGCTGGGAAATATTGAAATGGACCTTGAAAGTGACGTATATTCCACCTTGTAAAGGTGTATGAACCCTGCAAACATGACTTTGTTCATTGCGCTGAAGCGCGGCGCGCGCGCGAAGTTACAAAATTCGAGAGGTGCACGACCTCGCGAATCGACAGCGCGCGAGGCCACCATAATTACGTCATTTTTGCCGCGCGGACCCTCGCACGCGTCAAGTAGAAACCAGGCTTAAACCTAGCTTTAAAGCACTTCTACGGCACTTTCAAGGTCCATTTCAATATTTCCCAGCTGACTCAGGTTCTCTGGAACGGAAAACCTGAGCTTTCGTTAACTCTGAGTTTACTTACCCGCTTTCTGTTCAGTCAGCTATTTGTTGTGAATCGAAAAACAGTTACATATTCAAGCATTTTCAAGTAGCTTACTTTAGCATAAATTCCAGCACTTTTCAAACCTGGAACACAATGCACAATTAAAATTCGTCACGTAAATTTTCCGCCGTTTGCGGAGGTTCGCGCGAGGTGCAACGTTCACTCCCGAAAGTATAAATTAAATTCAGCCTTAACTTGTCGCTGATCACCTACAGTGTTCTCGCACAGCTCACACACACACGCAGGTACGTCCACACGGAATTAACACAAACGTAGCGCTTTCAAAATAAAAGCGTCACAGTTGTATTGCACGCACGACATAGATATTTGTTTCATTTATGATTGGCCTCTCGCGGGCCGGACAGGGACGCCCAACGGGCCGGATGTGGCCCGCGGGCCGTTGTTTGCCCAGGTCTGGTGTAGAGAGAAGAGAGAAGTGGGGAGAGCACACATCCCTGAGGAGCACCAGTGCTGATAGACTGTGTGGAGGACATGACATTTCCCAGTTCCACCTGCTGTTTCCTATCTGTCAGGAAGCTGGTGATCCACTGACACATGGCAGGATAGACATTGAGCTGGGAGAGTTTGGTGGACAGAATGGCTGGGATGATGGTGTTGAACGCCGAGCTGAAATCAAGAAACAAAATTCTTGCATATGCCCCTGAGCAGTCCAGATGTTGCAGGATGAAATGCAGACCCATATTAATTGCATCATCCACTGACCTGTTTGCCCGGTAGGCAAACCGCAGGGGGTCCAGCAGGTGTCCCGTGACATCTTTCAGGTGGGTCAGCACCAGTCGTTCAAAGGACTTCATGACCACAGACGTAAGACCAACGGGCCTGTAGTCATTCAGTCCTGTGATGGAGGGTTTCTTGGGGACTGGGATAATGGTGGAGTATTTGAAGCAGGAGGGAACTTCACACAGCTCCAATGATCTGTTGAATATCTTTGTGAAGATTGGAGCCAATTGTTCAGCACAGATCTTAAGGCAGGAAGGTGAGACACCATCTGGGCCAGGTGTCTTCCTCTGTTTCTGAAACAGTCGGCTCACGTCAGCTTCACATATTGTGAGTACAGTTTGAGTGGTGGTGGGGAGGAGAGATGGAGTGGGTATTGTAGGTGGTGGGGTTAATGTAGATGCTGCTGTAGGGGTGTGAAGAGGTGTGAATGTGTCCTGCTCAAACCTACAATAGAAGCTGTTAAGGTCATCAGCCAGGCCTTTGTTTGCGTCTGCAGGGGGGGGGGGGGGGTCTTCTGTAGTTGGTAATGTGTTGAAGGCCTCTCCACACTGATCTTGGGTCGTTGGCTGAAAGCTGTTTTCTCAGCTTTCCAGAATAGGATTTTTTGGCCACTCTGATCTCCCTGGTCAATGTGTTTCTGGCCCCACTTCTGTAAGCCTCTGCCTTATCCTGACATAATTCAGCTATACAGCCTGGGAGGTTACAAAGGAGACCCTTGTGGTGCATTTATATAGGCAGACATTTAATTGCTGAAATTTTATAATGATCATGGGTCTTTGAACTGAGGGAAACAACCTAATAATTAAGTATGCACATGCGTGTGTGTACACACACAGGAAGCTTGACAACGACACAAGCATTAATACAGATCGCTTATCGCTCCTTTAAAACACACCTTTAAAACAATCAGCTAATGTCATTTACCTCACTCAGTGGACAAGGTCCAAAAAAATTGAAGCAGCAAATCTCACCTTTGCCTGGAGTCATGGCAAAGGTGAGGGCAGTCATGGCCTAGTGCAGGGGTAATCAATTAAATCTTTCCGCGGTCCATTTTTGGCAGATAGCTCAGACCTTAGGTCCGGGTCCGCGGTGGCGAACGAAAGTTGTTGAGCGGGGGGGGCAACGTAACACTCAAATGGGTGGTGAACGTAACACTCGTCTCCGGTTTAAAATATAGTCTCCCGTTAAAAATTTTTTTTGGCATTTGGGTCCGTATCCAGTTAATCAGGAATGTAATTGGGTCCGGACAGGACGGCGTTCGGGTCCGGATCCGGACCGCGGTCCGCCATTTGGTGATACCTGGCCTAGTGGTTAGGGAACTGGTCTTGTGACTGGAGGGTCGTGGGTTCGATTCCCAGACCTGAGGCCATGACTGAGGTGCCCCTGAGCAAGGCCCTTAACCCTCAATTGCTCACTTGTATAAAAATGAGATAAAAATGTAAGTCGCTCTGGATAAGGGCGTCTGCCAAATGCCATAAATGTAAATGTAAATGAGTCCAGACAGCTGTTTCTGCAGTCCCGTCTGATGGGATGAGAAAGCCCAACAGCTTTTCCTCCATAGACCAGAGTAGCTCCCAGTTCAGGGTGCCAGCAATGCACCAGTGATAACCTATAAATGTAACACTGAGATTCCATCACCATATAGTTAATTAGATACTTAATTTTGAATTTTACATTTTTAGTTAAGTTTAGCTAGCCCAGGAAATTTATATTACTGAAAATGTCTAGTAAACATGCTACAAAGTGGCACAATTGGTCTAAAAATGAGGTGTGGCAAGCAGAAAACCTTCACCTCTGAAAGCTTGAGAAGCAGCAGCCCAGCCTGACTGCCTTCCCACCATGCAACAGGCTTCACAAACCACACACTGGTACTGCAGATATGATGTATAGATTGAACAGGCTTTGAGGTGACTTGGGAAAGAAGTACCATAAATGAACAGAAAACCAAAGAAACCAAAAACAAACCCACAGCTGGAATTGTCCATTGCTTCTGGCTCTTGAAAGCCCTTACAGCAGTGACCTCTAGTGCCATTATGAAGCATCATGGGACATACATATTTTTCCTCTTACGCCACCACACCGCGCAATCACAGTCCTCCTATTGCGGCGGGTGAGGAACATGTCCGTTAAGCCTCGCGGCCATCTGCCAGCTAAACCCACAGGTTAGTTGCTATGGTTTCCAGACCCAAGGGGGGACACATGCCCTCCCCAGCTGATTTCCGCCTCTCTGCCAGTATTATGTAGACAATGGCTTCACATCTTGTAAACTGCATAGGTCTTGTGGGCTTGTGGCCACACAAATTCATTCATGCACTTGGCTAACGAGTCACCTCTGCTGACCCTTCTGACACACCCACACATATGCGACAGATCGCAACAACGGTAACGGCCTACTGGCGAAGGCAGAAACCATTGGAGGGAAAGCAACCATATCAGAATGGCTTCTAAAGTTCCAAGAGTGTAGATCAGTTATTTTTCTTTGAATTTTCTAATTTCATTGCTGTCATAGCATGCAAACAGATATGTCTTTAATACATATCTTTAATTACATCTCTTGCAAGTAATGCAATAGACAACTCCTGCTGTGGTGCATGAGGATGAATGAGTGATAGCAATTGATCCTTTTGTGTTATTTTAATGATTGTGTTAATCAATTTACATGTAACACATCGGTTACAGACTACTACAGTACTACAGTTGGAATCTGAATGGTTAATTAAATAATTTTTGACTAGCATGTCTTTAATATTCTTGTCTTTTCCTCTATTTTGTGTGTGTGTGTGTGTGTGTGTGTGTGTGTGTGTGTGTGTGTGTGTGTGTGTGTGTGTGTGTGTGTACACTCAACGGACAGGCCACTTTATTAGGTCATGGGTTAAAGTTCTCCGTCACTACGACGGATTTCCGTCATTTGATTTTTTTGGGGAAAAAATCCGTCAAATCATAATAAACAACACACACGCGCGTGCTATCTGTTTTGTGGCCGAAATATGATCCTCTCACTGGCGCTCAGCAGCGCTGGATGGATGACGGCGGTGTAATTTGATTGACTTGCGGTCATTCCGCCTTCTGATTTTCGGACATTACGTAGAAAAGTGACCTCCCTCCTGCCTGACCCTAGCGCGCGACTCCGTACACCTCGCGCTAAACATGCGCGAACGGCAGAGGCTACTTGCCGCGTCACAATCTTTTTACAGTGTTGTCTGAAACGATATGTGGTAGTATAAAGAAACACCCCTCAAAAACAGGAATGAACATTTACCTGACAAAAATTAATGTTGCTTTGTGTTTCAGGTTTGAAAAGTGCTGGAATTTAGGCTAAAGTACTTTAAAATGCTTGAAATTGTAACTACTTCGTTTCACAACAATCTGTCTGATTGAACAGTTTTCTTGTAATTCCAGGACGAAACATGAGACAACGTGAAGACGTTAAGATTGGGCGTTTTGAAAATAAACAACCATTAAATAATGTGATAAAAAGCGAATGATTTCAAATATATGTAGAAATATTTAACTTAAATAAATTTAACGTTGAAAACGTGTTGAAATGGACCTTGAAAGTGACGCACAAGTGCTTTAATTCCACCTTGTTAAGGTGCAGGGGCGATTTTAGGATCTGGTCTTTAGGGGTGCCCAGCCCCCAGTGCTCACAGAGGCACAATACCAAAGTATTGCGCAGGTGCAGAGCAAGGTTTTTGCATAATATAATATTTTAAAAATGTGTTGAGCCAGGGGGTGCTGAGCAACTTCACGGTGGTGCTCTAGCACCACTAAAAATACCCCAGCCTCGCCCCTGTTAAGGTGTATGACCCCAACAAACATGACTTTGTTCATTGCGCTGAAGCGCGGACCCTCGCGCCGCTCGCGCCTATACTTGACGCGGCGCGAGGGTCCGCGCGGCGAAAATGACGTCATCGCTGTGGCTCCGCCCGTGCGCGAGCGCCTCGCGCGCAGTGGATTCCTGAGGTCGTGCACCTCTCGAATTTTGTAAATTTGCGCGAGCCGCGCTAGTAGAATGGACGCATTTGAGGAATTTCTATCTGAAATTAAGTTTCAGATACACCAGGTACTACATGAAGCGATAAAAAATACCCAAAATAGATGTTACCCACAAATGTGTATACATAGACACATAGGCTTAAGCCTGGTTTATACTTTCAAGGCTTAAACCAGGCTTAACATGGATGGTTTTGTTCTGTTTGTATTTAAAATCTCTATCCAGTGGTGTGATTTAATTTGCCATTTTTGGACATTTAATTTTTTGTAACATACCTACTTAAAGCAGGTAATCTTACTGCTTGTGTTTATGCGATAGTGAATCTGATAAAAACAAGAGAGCTTCATACCTTTTAAAACTCACCAGGATTCACTAAATTTGACTTGATCTTTAAATAATTTTCTGGAAGAGGACCCCCAGATAACTCCCATTAAATAAACATTTATGTATATTTATTGTTCAGGTGTTGCATTTTGTCGCTTCATAGATTATCTCTTCTCTCCTTACACAGGCTGTTTAGATAAATATACTTACCCAAAAGAGGCTGTGTCCCAACTACACCACATTTTCAGTAGTTGCTGGCATTGTCTTTTGCCAGGAAAAATTTTCAGTCAAATGAAAATTTCTTGCTTTAACCCATGTATTAGGTACACCTTGCTAGTACCGAGTTGGACCCCCTATTGCCTTAGGAACGGCCTTAATCCTTCGTGGCATAGATTTAACAAGGTACTGGAAACATTCCTCAGAGAGTCTGGTCTGTATTGACATGATAGTATCATGCAGTTGCTGCAGATTTGTTGGCTGCACATCCATGATGCGAATCTCCTGTTTCATAACATCTCAAAGGTGCTCTATTGGATTGAGAGCTGGTGACTGTGGAGGCCATTCGAGTATTCAAGCATTCAAGAAACCAGACTGAGATGATTCGCGTTTCGTGACATGGCGTTTTATCCTGCTGGAAGTAGCCATCAAAAAATCTTCTATTGTCCAATTTTGGTGAGCCTGTGCAAATTGTAGCCTCAGTTTCCTGTAGCTGACAGGAGTGGCATCCGGTGTGGTCTTCTGCTGCTGGAGCCCATCTGCCTCAAGGATCAATGTGTTGTGCATTCAGAGATGCTCTTCTGCGTGCCTCAGTAGTAATGACTTATTATTAGAATTACTGTTGGCTTTCTATCAGCTCGAACCAGTCTGGCATTTCTCCTCTGACCTCTGGAATCAACAAGGCATTATATATATATATATATATATTTTTTTTTTTATCGCGTCCCACAAATAATCGAATTAATTAATTAATCGAAATAATCGATAATCGAAATTAATCACATTTTAATCGCATTTCAATATTTAACATGATAAATATTAATTTAAGTTTGAATGATGAATGAATCAATGAGCATAAGCATAAACTTCAACATCTTTTTGAAGTTTGAAGAGGTTTATTTTTCCACCAGTCTACTACATAAACCAATAGATGAGTGCAGAAAACAGAGCAAAGTTGTTGATGGGTGGCGGGTTAAATTGTCACCGGGCGGGGTGTAAAATGGATACAAATTAAGTATTATATCGCGATCGATCGATCGCCAGTGGTTGGCGCCAGAGCGAACTAGTAACTCATTGAATCATATAGATCAGAGGTAGAGTCCTGCACCGGGTCGGGTAATATGCTGAAACTGGTGGGTTTTACACATACCGCAATTTTACGGGTGGGTATGCGGGCGGGTAAGTTAAATACGGGTGGGTAGCACATGAATATGTGGTCATTTTTAGTAGGCTTTTATTTGCTACGTAATGAACATAGTGTTACCTTTTGCCTGATTAGCGCCTCCCGATGGTGGTGGCGAAGCTCAGGGGAGCTTACTTATACCGTAGCTCCGTTGGCCAGAGCGGGCTGAACTTTACTCTTCACCCGTTCTGGGGTAATACCCAAACTTCGGTTCTTTTCCAGCGGAAACATGAGCAGAGGCTGGTTATAACGCAGTACCGGGCATTTATTGTAGCTTGCTTGGTGGTTTCAAAGCTAAATGGGTGGCCGTGCTAGAACAAAGAAAAATGAGGAGAGAGAACTTAGCGTGCTGCTCCCACCACAGCAGATAGGAAACTACCACTGTGAACCTATGCGATTTTATTTAGTTGTTATACTGGCATTTGTTCCCTCTAGTTTTGCATTGTGTTATGGCACCGGTTGGCTACATACATTTTCTTGCGTTTTACCAGTTGCTACTTTTAGATAGGAATACTGTTCCTGCACCGCAACATTAGATTTTATTTTGTGTTGTACTGACGTTTTTTCAGAGGCGCATTGTAAAATAAAGTGCTCTATAGGAATACTTTCGATTTGTGTGATTTTTCACGGGCACGGGTGGGTAATGGGTAAAATATTAACGGGTCCGGGCGGGTACAGATTTAACTTTGAACCACGGGTTCGCGGGTGGGTGGGTGCTGTACTCTGCGGATATGGGTGGGTGCGGGTCTCAAAAAACGGATCCGTGCAGGACTGTTCAGAGGTAAATAAACTAGATTTTTTTTTCAGCGTGAGAAATCGGATGTGTGGCGTGAGAGCGTGTGAAGACGGTTAAATGCGTGTGTCTCACGCTCAATGCGTGAGAGTTGGCAACCCTGCATTCATCATCTATAATATGAGCTGTCACACCAAGATAATTCTTGTTGCTAACAGAGGTCCACTGATCCCCAGTCAGAGCCACATTTGTGTCGCACCTGTTTTACTTCCCTTTCCTCATCATACAGCTGCTGGATTTTCATCGACATTGTCTTTCAGGACGGCAGTTCGTAACTTGCATCAGCTGACGCAATTTGCAGCACTTCTTGTAAAGCCTGGATTATACTTTAGCGAGTGAACGTAGCGCGCGACACTGCCCACCTCGCGCGAACCTCCACGAACAGCGGAGGCGTTTAAACTCGCCGCGTCTTACTTAAGCCTTCCACCACAGAGAGCGGTCTACAGTCCACAACAATCCATCTCGACACTGAATTGGTCAATTTGTCTGACGTGGACTTTTTGCTCGTACTAGGAATACATTTAGCAGCTAAGTTATCATTACTGACCTGCGCGTTAGCACCAACATGTTTTGCGTTGAGGTGGTAACGAAGGGTGGAAGTGCTCCTGTGATAGTGTAACTGTTTACTTTAGTTTTTTTTTTTCTTTCTTTCTTTTTTTAACAAAGATTTGGGATTTTAAATGATTTTATCCTGCACTGGTCTGTGGATGTGCAATAAATATCAAAAGTTAAACACCTTTCTGATCTACTCATTTCAACTGACTGTGAAAACTGCTATTTCAAAAAAATCCTTATTCATTGGCATATAACCTTTTTTTAACTGTAACGCAAATAGTTACTTTCCCTGGTAACGAGTTACTTTTATTATAGAGTAATTCAGTTACTAACTCAGTTACTTTTTTGAACAAGTAGTGAGTAACTATAACTAATTACTTTTTTAAAGTAACGTTCCCAACACTGGTAGGGAGTGAGTGTGGATGGGTTGTGGGGAGGGAGTGAGTGTGGTGGCATGTGGGGAGGAGTTGAGTTGGGAGAGGTCTGGGGAGGAGGTGGAGCAGGCTGGGGTGGTATGGATTTTGGAGGCTCCAGGATCTCAGTAGAAGTGAATTCAATTCACAAATGAAGAAGAGATGGAAAGGCTTGCAACAGTGTAACTACAACCGTAGTAGAATACGAAACTGAAAGTCTCTGGAGAACCCCTTGCCAATCCCAAGTGAGATCTGAGGTTATTACAGCTTCTCTCATCTGAGATTACAGATGTAACATTTGAAGACATCTTATGCGACCACTGTGTTATTTCAGAGTTTATTAACATGAACATTTGCACGTATACCTGCAAACCACATACAAATGGACGGCTTTGTTCACCTTTTATCCCCAGGAAAGTGAATTGTGCACTGATTATTAGGTATTTCCGAGGAATTTCAAACATTCTGCTCAGACAAAACACTCAGCAGGACTTATTAGTGCCTTTTGATTGTTCACCCCCTGTTCTCATATGTTGTCTTCTCTTTGCCACCCCCATTATGCTGTGATCCCTTGGGATGACATTTAGAGTAGAATGCAGGGTACAAGAGCTGTTTGGATAGATTACGCGACTGACAATAGGGATACACATCGGTTGTAGTGGAAGTAGGGGCGTTTGTGTGTGTTTGTACAGCAAAGGATTTAACAGATGCTTGATAAGAAACCTTTTAGACTTCTTTTAAAACATACACAGTGAAACAGTTAGGAGATGACAAATTAAAACAGTTCTCGCTAAGCTATAAGTGTCAAAACAGTACTTAACACAGACATTGAAAACACAGTGAATATCAACTTAATAAGACCACTGTGTTTCAACTGACATTTAAGCATCTGAGTGGAACTGAGAGAGAGGGCAACAGGGAGGATAAGCCTATCATTTGTTAATGATGGCGGGGAAAAGTACATCTTGATTATGAGAAGCAGCTGAGCTGCTGGAGGTGAAGTGGAGAGAAGCGGTGTGAATGTGCTTTTTAATTTATGTGCATATTGACAAGTGCCTCTTTATGCTGCTACGCACACCGATGGGCGTCATGGCAACCCTCACCTGTTGTCGAAAGAGTGGAGAATTTCAAATGGTGTGCATTTTCTAATCCCACTCTCAGTCTTCACAGCAAAAACACAGAACAACTTCAGTGCTTCCTCATAAGTACATTGTTAATGCCTGGAAAAACTGTCCATCTATTTTTCTGTCTATCTATTTATGTATCTATAGGATCTCATTGGAAGTAAACACTAAAGATAAATTATTAGATACATATATTGTATTACAACAAAGAACACGGGAATATTAAATGCCATTTTCCTTCTCTGTGCTTTTTTTGACTGAGACCAATGACAACACTCACAGCATCTTTGTGACATAAGACTTTGTGAAATAAGACTTCTCCATAAACACTGGAGCATATGCACTCTTCACATGTCTTTTATAGCAGTGTTTTCACTTACGCCAACTGTTGCCCATGATGTTGATGTCTCGGTTTGCAATTAGCACCCCTCCTCTTTTTTGGCAGGTGTGTCTGCCTCCAGAAAAAAAGTGTGAACATGGCATTGAGCATCTGCGCTGATGAAGAATCATGTCTACATGGAGCGCTGCACTGGAACACAGTGGAAGCGTTACGCACACTTACGTCAGCCATCACACCCCACCCAATGCAGGACTCGTTAGACCTTTTGCAAGATGCATCAAGTATCAGAAGAGTGAGAGGGTTAAGATCAGTTGATCACTGACAACATGCATATGAATACATGCATACACCCAATGTTAGCTACATCTGCAGACAGATGGTTGCAAATGTCCACATACATCTAGGCCACATGAGAAACTGGAACAGCTTTAGAGGGCCAGACTAATATACTTACTGTAACTTGGTTTTGCACTATACAAATACACTGTATACACTATACATACTATATCTTAATAAAATAAACACTGAATGAAACATTACATTGATACAATGTATGCAGGCGTCAGGGAGCAAAGAGGCAGACACAAATGCTGAGAAGAGTAGAGTGAGATTCAATAAAGGGCATTCCATACTCTGAGTCATAAAGGCAAGCAGTGGACAAATCCAAAAGGGAATCCGAAACAGGAACATAACCACAATGCATAGACATACTATCAGGGCCGGCGCCAGAACATATACAGTGAGGGGGCGTCAGAATATTTCGGGGGGGGGGCGAACGTAAGTTGTTGAGCGATTGTACCATGTAGCGATTGTTGTAAAATAAATGGGTCTTATTTTTTACATTGAGGGGGCGGGACACCTCGCCTGAGGGGGCGACGCCCTCATTCGCCCCCCCGTGGCACCGGCCCTGCATACTATACACAAAAAACAAAACTGCAGTAACAAGACACTGAATCGGATGCGAACACCATAGCAAATGGAGGTGTATATTGAAAACAATGATCAGCACTGACTAAACATAACAAGATGCTTAAATACACCAAACAGAACAAGAAATATCTGAATCCAATGACAAGCGGGCCAGGATTGCAAAACAAAGAATGACTACGAAAGATAGGACCGCATGGCTCTATAAACGAAACATACATGAATGACAGGTGGATGCGTCACACAATGAAAATGTGGAGGACAGAATTATATAATTAATTAATGAACTTGTGATTGTTCAGTTTAGAGAGTACTTTTACTAGCATCGCATCGACTGCATGTCACGGTACGGAGGCCCCCTGCTGGCCGCCTTTGTCTGCAGTGGCACTATTTCATGTTATCCTGTTATTGTTGCGTTGTGTTCCTGCCTCAGGTGTGCGAGGCACATTAAGATAACTGACATTTGTCAGTCTATATACGTCTTGTTTTTGTACCAGTTGACTGCTGGTTATTTTATCCTTAAAATGAATTATGTCATGGGTTTTGTGTTTGTGCACTTTATCCATTAAATCCTCCCTTTTCCTTGAGACTGGCATTGTAACAGTCTGACCAACTCAGCCATTACTAATAAAGTTTGAGGACTAATTGGGTGAGTACAAACCATGCAAACATCAGACTACCACAGAGATTGTCCAGGTTACTCTTTACTCAGTACCTCCCCCCCCCCCCAACTGAGCATCAGTAACAATAAGAGTACCCCAAGCTCAGAACATCAATAAATTATGACCAGTCCAAGGCCTGAAAGTATTGAAGTCCATAAATTGGCTCTGTAGCCCCAAAAAGAGTCCTAAACAGCACCAACAGATCCTGCTTATGAAAAGAAAGAAAGAAAGTTAGTGTTACGCTTTTAACCGTTTCTTACCTTAGCGCAGCATGTTCGTTGATTGCAAGAGAAAACATTACCAGTCTTGTCTTTAACCTTTTATTAAAAGTAAACAAATTAAAAAATACAGAGCGCTCTGGAGAGAGTACACATAAAGCCTAACTACTCTACCCTGTAGTTTGTGTGCAGGTCTCTGAACCTGTCTGCTTCTCTTTCATTATATATGCTTCCCTGCTAAACATAGGAGCTGCACATCCATTCCATAGTTCAACCTACAGCTGTCTCTTTCCTACTTTTACTTTCTTCTTGACCTTACCAAATCGGGTCACAGTGAGCCTCCTCTCACACATCCCATTTTTAGCCTACTGCAAACACATAGAGCCCCCATACTCAAATAGCGGCCCGCTATTAGATACGCTATCTATTTCTGGCCCGCGAGCTGTTTTGAAATGTTTTTTTTTTTTTTTAGGAATCTTTTTTTCCAATCGCGCTATCCGCTCTTATTTTGAAATCACGCACCGTGATCTCAAGACGATTCCGGGGATTGCCTTTATGGCAACAACAAACAGGTAGCAGATGCCCAAATGCGTTCAACACCCCCCCGTAGCTGGCCCCTTCAGTGATTGAAAAAATAAAATGTGGCCCGTCATCATTTCTATTTGAGTACCCCTGACATAGAGTATTGGAAAGAGCATGCAAGCACTTTCCCAGTCATTCTTGATAACATGCAACTTGATTAATAGTACAATGTAAACAAAACATATAGTGATTAATATTAGAAATTTGATTAATACTTTATGACTAGTCAAATTATATAAGTATGATAAGCTGTTTGTAATGTAAACAAAATATGAAGGGATTAAAATGTAATTCTCAACATTAGTTAGTTAGTTAGTTAGTTAGTTAGTACAAAGCCTCATCAACATAGATACATACATAGGTATACTTAACACATACCCCCCCACCAAAAAGTTCCTTGATATATTTACATGTGCAATCCAAAGTTCAAGGACAAGGAGGAGGGTACAAGAAAAGGTAAATGTTTGATGGGGCCTCCACAGCAATGCTCTTCATGCCTCCTTTCCCCCAAACTTTTAACATCCAAAAAAATGGCTGCTCCACTTCCTTTTCCTGTTCTCCAATCAGGGTTTACTTTCAAAATAAAAGTCTCCCTCTCTGGGAATTAACAGGAAAGTGTTTCAAAATATATATAGATATATACACATACCCACATATACATACACATATACATAGGAAAAACCGGACACAACCAAAAAAACCCACATCCCCTCTCAATGCGTCTCAGTGAACAGTCTGTGATAATTAGGGACTTTACTCTGTGGGGTAACCTAAATAACACTACCAGGAATCTGTGTAAGTGTCAATAATCATTAACTAGGTGTCCCACAGGTTCCCTTATGTGGTGGTGTCACACCATGATCACTTCCTTTGTATTTTTGCACTCTTTGCCTGTCACACTGCATAACTGTAACTCATCTCAGTCATCTCAGTTTTTTCCTTATCCCACATATAAAGAACAGTAACCAGGGTGTATTACCACAGCTCCACATATAAAGATCATTAACTGAGCTGTATCATCACCAGTGTTGCAAATAACGCCGTTAAAAATAACGGCATTAGGTAACAGCGTCATTTTGTCAGTAATGAGATAATATAATTAGAGGTGTCAATTCCAGGTTTAGAGATTAAAAGTCCTCACCAGGATTTTGCTCAGGCTTCCTGGATTGTGTTGATTCCACTAATTTTACCTGGATTGCTAATTAGAAAATCTAGCTAGCTTGAGCAAAATCCTGGTGAGGACTTTTAATCTCTGAACCTGGAATTGACACCACTAAATATAATTAATTACTTTTCCGGTCATTACAACGCCGTTGATGATACTGGTCATTAAAAGTGGTGCGTTACTATATATTGATATACTAACAGTAATCCGAGCGGACCCCTGCCCAGGCTAATGAGGAGTAACAGATCTTGATAGGTCACAGTTCTCGGTGTAACACCTGTTTAACTTAACAAGTCAGTAAGCGATTGGCTAAGGCAGCGTTATGATAGCCAATCAGAGCCAGTGTTTTTAGACGCGTGCACACCAGTGACACACGACACAAACAGAGAAGAGGCAGAAATGGCGAGTCAGGAAAATACCTGAAGTTCCTGAATGTCTATGGGTATTTGATTTATTTAATTAAGAATAGAGGTTTTATTGTTTACTTCTGTTGTGAACAAACCAGTTGTCTCAGGTTGAGAGAATTTAATTTAATTTTTTTAAAGATTTGGGATTTTAAAGGATTTTATCCTGCACTGGTCTGTTGATGTGCAATAAATATCAAAAGTTAAACACCTTTCTGATCTACTCATTTCAACTGACTGTGAAAACTGCTTTTTCAAAAAATCCTTATTCATTGGCATAAAACTTTTTTTTACTGTAATGCAAATAGTTACTTTCCCTGGTAACGAGTTACTTTTATTATAGAGTAATTCAGTTACTAACTCAGTTACGTTTTTGAACAAGTAGTGAATAACTATAACTCAATACTTTTTTAAAGTAACGTTCCCAACACTGATCATCACGGCTCCATGTATAAAGACCAGTAGGCCTAACTGGGCTGTATCATCACAACTCTCATCCAGAGACAAAAAAGACAATATGTGCTTTGTTTTGCAGCTGAATGTCCAAGTTCCCCTCAATCTGTTTTGTTGCAGTTCGCCTGGGGTTCATATTTGCAAACATTTCTTTTTTGCAAACTTTTTTTCAGGATAAAGTAGCACGGCAAAGACCACCAAACATCCTTGGACAAACTCCCCATCAGAGAATGTCTTTGTGTTTCTTGCAATATTGTGGGATATCAAGAAACCTTGAGAGGAACCAAGACTCAGGGGGGGAACCCATCCTCCTCTGGCCGACACCGGTCACCATGACAACAACAACAATTTATACAGAAAGAAGAGAAAGAAAAGGAAAGAGATATAATAATGTCCATCATGGTGTAGGCATCCGGTTTGGCAGGAGGTGGCTGGCCCAGGATGGATCGCTGGTCTTCTCATCTCATTATTCCTCAAGCAGGCGGGCAGCCATGTGGAGAAATGAAACAGGGAAAATTAGCGCTGCATGGGGACATATACATGACAGGTGAAATTATAAACATTTCTGGAGTGTGGCAGCAACTCCGGCATTAAGTTAAATTATTACAGCCTAGCTAACAAAGGCAGAACCAGAAGGTAACACAGGCTTGGGGGCATCCTGAGACAATGGCATCCGTCCACTGCACTGTCAACAAACTTGAGTGACCACGAGCAGTGACAGGATGACAGCACCAGCGCTCCAGTCTACCATAAAACCCTTCGTCTATGAACCCCTGGATCTGTACCTTTATCTAAGGGGAGATATTAATTATCAAACGCTAAACTAAATAAGTGGGTTTTCAACCTAGACTTAAAGATTGTTACTGTGTCAGAGTCCCGGACGCATTTAGGAAGATCATTCCAAAGCTGGGGGGCCTTACAAGAAAAGGCTCTTCCCCCTGCTGTTACCTTGTTAATTTTTGGAACTAATAAAAGACCAGCACCCTGTGATCTTAGTGGACATGGGGGTTCATAATAGGAAATAAGTTCCTGAAGGTATTCAGGAGCAAGCCCGTGCAATGCTTTATAAGTTAATAAAAGAATTTAAAAGTCAATACGGAATTTAACTGGGAGCCAATGCAGGGCTGATAGGACTGGACTGATATGCTGAAATTTTCTAGTTCTGGTCAGAACCCTGGCTGCGGCATTTTGAACTATTTGAAGTTTATTTAAATTCCTATTTGAACATCCTGACAGTAGTGAGTTACAGTAATCTAATCTAGAGCTAACAAAGCCGTGCACCAATTTTTCCGCATCATCCTGTGATAATGCATTTCTTAACTTAGCAATGTTGCGGAGATGTAGAAAAGCTATCCTAGTAGTATTATCTATGTATTTATCAAATGATAGGTCAGAGTCGAGTATGACGCCTAGGTTTTTGGCTACTGTGCCAGGTGTAATGGGGTAGTCTGTGAGATTAAGCATTAGATCTGGAATTTTCTGTTTTGAGGCCTTAGGGCCCAGGAGGAGTTTTGTCCTCATTAAGTTGGAGGAAGTTTAGGGACATCCAGCATTTAATATCTCTTACACAGGCCTCAATTTTTCCTAAACTGAGTTTGTCATCAGGTTTGGCTGATATGTAAAGTTGAGTGTCATCTGCATAGCAGTGAAAATTGACACCCTGTTTGTTTATAACTGTGCCCAATGGTAGCATATATAATGTAAATAATAGTGGTCCTAAAATGGAGCCTTGCGGGACCCCATATTTAACTTTTGTACGTTTAGATGGAATATTATTGAGCTCTACAAACTGATAGCGATTTGTTAGGTAAGAATAAAACCATGAAAGGGCTGTGCCTGAGACTCCAACCCAGCGTTCTAACCTTTCTAGCAGGATCCTATGATCAATTGTGTCGAAAGCTGCACTAAGATCAAGAAGCACTAACAGTGATACATAGCCTTGATCTGAAGCAAGGAGGAGATCATTTGTTACTTTAACTAATGCTGTTTCAGTACTGTGATGGGGCCTAAAACCAGATTGGAATTTTTCAAATATGTGATTCCTATGCAGATATAGGCATAATTGCTGGGCAACAGCTTTTTCTATGATCTTAGATATAAATGATGTGTTTGAAATGGGTCTATAATTAGATAGTACAGTCGGATCAAGATTTGGTTTCTTGATCAGAGGTTTAATAACTGCTAATTTACATGATTTGGGCATGTGACCTATTGTAATGGATGAGTTAACTATAGTTAGAAGAGGTTCAGTTACCGCTGGTAATACCTCTTTTAATAACTTCGAGGGAACAGAGTCTAGTGTGCAGGTAGCACAATTTAAGGAATTTAAATTATTTTCTCTAATTCTGATTGTGGGAGTGGATGAAAAGCATCAAGTCTGTAATTTAAATCAATATCAACCAAACCAGATGACATACCCGTTGTATTGCTAATAAAAGGTTTTATATTTTTTCTAATATTCTCTATTTTATTATCAAAGAAATCTATAAATACATTACTAGTGAGGTTTACTGGAATCTGAGGTTCTGCGCCTGCTTGATTTTTTGTAAGTTTGGTCCTGGTCCAAAGCTGGTCCTGATCCCTGCACGAGTTCTTCATTGAATGTAAAAAATGTAAAAAATTCTTGCTGCCTTTGCATTTTTGCTAGCAAATTTTCAGACACCCATGCTGGTTATTAGTGTTGCCACCTGTCCCGGTTTTCCCGGGACTGTCCCGGTTTTCACGTGCTGTCCCAGTTTGTCCCGGTTTTTCTTCTTTTTAATATTTGGTCCAGGCCAAAAAACTAGGGTAGGTCAAACCACGATTCAGACTGTTTTTGCACACCTTAAATCTGTTTTTTTTTTCTCGCTGTGTCCATTTTAAACCCCTCCGGTAACATTTAACGTAACGTTTTAAACCCCTCCGGTAACATTTTACGCCCCCCCACTCGACAACTTACGTTCGAGTGGACAGACACAAATTTTAAAGCAAAAACAAAACAGCTGCCTTCAAAATAAAAGTAGTTTTATTTCATGCACTTATCACAGTATAATATAATATATAATTGACTACTATCAACAATCTCACGTGAGCCAGTCAGAGATAATCAGAGGTGGTCTGGAGGTATGGAGGGCAGTACAATGCCTAGGTTTGATCTAGACCCACTGCTGTCCATGTAAGGACATAAGCATACATGCACAGACCGTGTCCCTCACACCCCCACAGCTCTGCACCTGCACAAACACCCTTCTCTGCTCCACAGATGCTAGCTGCAGGCTGGCTGCAGGACCTGGGGCCACCATGGAGGGTAATGTGATGCACGACAGTAGTGGCAGTGACAGTGGTGGAGGTGGAGGCCCAGGTGAGGAGCCCGAGCACTACAACTACCTAGCCCTGGTGTGCGGAATCCCCCTCATCTTCATCATCATCCTGGGCAATGTGTTGGTGTGTCTGAGTGTATTGACCGAACGCTCCCTCAAGACCGCCACCAACTATTTCATCATCAGCCTGGCTGTGGCTGACCTGCTGCTGGCTGTGCTCGTGCTGCCACTCTACGTATACTCAGAGGTGAGGCCAGAAGGGAATTACTGCTGCTCTATACAGGAGCGGGGCAATCTTACTTGAGCAGGGGTGGGGTGGTGATAGCAACTGTACATAGCTTGTTGATAGTCATTGTGCATTGTACACTCATCCTTTTATTCACTCATTATTTTTTATCTAATTTGTCTTCCTTTGAGAATTGCTCTTCTGCAATTACTGCACTTAAATTTCAGTAAATCTATACCAATTTGCTAATGTGTGTTTCAGTTCCTGGGTGGAAAGTGGACTCTAAGCATGTACATTTGTGATGCTCTGATGACCATGGATGTGATGCTCTGCACAGCTTCCATATTGAACCTCTGTGCTATCAGTGTCGACAGGTTAGACCTTCTATTTCCCCTCCCATTACAAAAGGTAATTCTGGTCATATTTCAGCATTTGTTTTAATTGTTGTCTTCAGAGTTATAACACCATACATTTTCTTTGGGATTTCATGTTTAAATTGGGATACATTTTTAAAACATGCTGGCACCTTGCAAGAATGCACTGCAGTGCCAAAAATGTTTTACAGGCCTCCTCATACACACAGACTTGAGAACTTAAAATAGAGTGGAAAATATTTACATGTATATACGTGTACATGTCATGCCTCTATGTGTGTGTGTGTGTGTGTGTGTGTAAGAGAGAGAGAGAGAGAGAGAGAGAGAAAGAGAGATTTTCCAAAGTTTAGAGGAATAAATGTTTGCATGAACAATGCATTTCAAGTGAAAAGCCAAGCCAGTTCCTCGGAGAGATGTGCCCTCTCCCACGGTCATTTCGTAAGCAGAATCTGTGAATCGTGATTAAATGCCTCTTCTGGTCAGTGGGCCAACATGGGTGCAACATGGATTCAGATTCCCTGAAATGACTCACGCAGCAATGTACAACCCCCAATTGTCACGGTGAGGGGGCCGGGTCGCCACCAGAGGGCGCGCATCCCGGCCAGCAGCCGATCCCAGCACACACCCCCGCGCACGCAACCACTCCCACAGTCACAATCACCAGCATACTGAACATCTGTTTCTTATTTACTTTGCTCTTCTTAAGCCCGCAGGTCGTCTGGTCCAGTGCTGCACATTGCCGCTACGTGAGCGTCTCTGGTCTCTGCGTGTCCATCACTGCGTTCCCTACCTGCGTGCGCGCTACGAGCTTTACCTTGCATCACTTGCAGTGCGTGCTTTAAGAGCCTTACTAGTGTGCGCTACAAGCTTTACCTTGCATCACTTATAGTGTGTGCGCTAAGAGCTTTACTGGTGTGCGCTACGAGCTTTACCTTGCATCACTTGCAGTGTGTGCGCTAAGAGCTTTACTGGTTTGGTTGCCATGGACAATAAACATCCTTCTGTTCAACCCCCGTCTCCGGCTGCCTCTGTCCCGACGCCTCCAGCGTCACAGAATGTGCAGCCTGGAGCAGCCGGAGGCGAGGGCGCCTCCGCTATAGAGGTATTGGCCCACGAAGGCATCGTCCTGGGCAGACAACAGCAGGAGCTCCAGGAACTCCGCTCTATGGTGACCACTCTGACAAGCTGCATCCAGGCTTTGTCAGCGCAGACGTCCACACCCTCTCCGACACCGATTCCTCCTCCCGAGCCCTACTACGGGGATCCGGAGCGCTGTGAGGGCTTCCTGGTCCAGTGCCAACTGTATTTCACCAGCATGCCTCACCTCGAGGATACGGAGAAGGTCGCCTTCATGGTGAATCAGTTACAGGGCAAGGCACTGGACTGGGGAGCAGCCCAGGTCAGCGCAGAGAAACCCTGCACACAGCTACGACCACAGCTACGACCAGCTACGACCAGTTCGTTTGCGAACTGCGGGCGGTTTTCAACCACCCCAGCCGCGGGAGGGTTTGTGGCCAGAGCCTGTTGCAGCTACGTCAGGGACACCGTAGCGCTGCCGATTATGCCCTGGAGTTCCGGACCCTGGCCGCCAGGACTGGCTGGGATGAAGCCACCCAGGTAGACGTCTTCATAGTGGGGCTGAAACCCGACCTAAGGGCGGAACTGAGCTGTCAACCAGAGGGAGAAGACCTGAACCAGGTGGTGCACCGAGCTATAACCGTGGACAGGTTGCTGCAGGATCGAAAAGGAGGAGCGGCGCTTCCTCCTACCCCGCAGGCTCCCGCGCACACGCCGCCCCGTGAGACCACGCCAGTCGAGCCCATGGACTTGGGTACTACCCAAGGGTAGGGCCAGGGTAAGTCATCAGAGAGAGAGGGCAGGCCAGGGTAAGTCTCTCTCTGATGGGTAGCCTGTTAACATGGGAGGCGTTGGTGTCTTACCGGGCGATGTCTCTATCTGTGTTTGCTTTAGTGGACTCGGGAGCCTCAGGGAACCTGATACGGAGGAGCGTCGCTGAGCAGCTGAGGGTGCCCCTTATCCAACTGGAGAGACCGAGACGAGTGCACGCACTGGACGGGCGACCTGTGGGCGGGGGTTTTATTTCTCACCGCACTGCACCAGTCACCATGCACATTCAGGGCCGAAGGGAACTTATCAGTTTTTATGTAATCCCTTCCACACGCTATTCCATCACATTAGGTCTCCCATGGTTTAAGCTAGGGATGCAAATTATCGATTAATTCATTAATTATTAGTTGATTGATCTTATCGATCGACTTTCGATTAATCGATAAGCGGCGTTTTCCACCTGAATTTCAGTGTTTCAATAGGGCCTTTAAAAATATCAGCTAAATAGTTAAAACACTTTGTTCAAAAAGTATATATTATATTATATTATGATAATTATATTGTATTATATGATATATTGCTCAAGTAATTATGCATTAGGAAATTTTTATGGTATAACAAAACACATTCTTTCATTTAAAAAAAGGAATAAATTAAGGACTGGCTCCATCTGAAACATTAGACATAAAAAAAAAAATTTAAAGAAGAAATTAAATAGAGAGCCAAACAGAATATTATTGAGCCCATGCTTGGACAATGTTTCTAGCGTTGTAGTGAACACACGCTGTAACGCGACCGGAGAGTCCCCAAGTCTCCACAACATCATTGAGCTTGTCAGCTAAATTGTCAGCGGTGTGTCTATCCGACATGTTCGTCGTAATCAGCACTGCAGATTTTAGCTGCCAGTTCTCGTCAGTGTAGTGGCACGTCACGGTAATGTAACTTTCTGTTGTTAGAGTCGTCCAACAATCTGTTTTAAGTGCTACAGCAGTAGCAGTAGCTAGCTTTGTTTTTAGCTCACTCTTCTTTTTTCGTAGCGAGCTTCGAAAACGCTCGCCTTCCCAGTGTAGCTGTGATTTTAGGTTGACCAGGTGCACTGGTGATATGCAGGACAGCTGCATGCACAGTGTTCAAATGATAATTGAGTGAGCTAGTGGAACTGTTGTACTTCAATACCGCATTACACAGAGAACATCTGACTTCTTTGCCTAAATTAACAATGTTGAAATGGTCCCACACCGCATGTCTTTTCGCCCGCTTCATTTTGTTTTCCACTCTGGTCTTTCGCGACACGTGTTCGCCTCTCGTTCTTACGCTCTGTTCAAGTTACTACAGGAGCGCTCTCTAACGATTAATCGTGATTAATACATTTTGATCGAGTAACCTCTTGATCGACAATTAATCGAAAGTCGATTAATCATTTGCATCCCTAGTTTAAGCTTTACAACCCTGTTATAGACTGGTCAACGGGTAAGCTGCTGAAGTGGGTAGCGCCCCTCCAGGGCACCCGGTCTGCCTCCCGTGTGTTCGCGCAATCCACCAGCGTTGAGAGCCCTAACATCAGCTCCACCCCAGTCATTCCCGCTCCGTACCGTGATCTGAGTGAGGTGTTCAGTGAGGTGTTCAGTGCTGTCAAGGCCACCCAGTTACCACCCCACCGACCTTGGGACTGTCACATCACCCTCAAGGCAGGTACTACGCCACCGCGTGGTCGAGTCTATCCACTTTCTCAGGAAGAGGAGCGGGTCATGGCTCAGTATGTTAAGGAGGCTCTCGCTCAGGGCTATATTACTCCCTCCACCTCTCCCGCCTCAGCCAGCGTCTTCTTCATAAAGAAGAAAGACGGTGGTCTGAGGACATGCGTAGATTACCGAGGTCTCAATTCCCTCTTAGTGAACTTTGCCTACCCACTGCCTCTAGTGCCGTCGGCGCTGGAGCAGTTAAGGAAGGCTAAAGTCTTTACTAAACTGGATCTGCGCAGTGCCTACAACCTTATTCGCGTACGCGAGGGTGATGAATGGAAGACGGTGTTTAGTACCTCTACGGGGCACTACGAGTATCGCGTCTTGCCTTATGGCTTGGTCTCTGCTCCGTCGTTCTTCCAGGCGTTCATTAACGAGGTCTTAAGGGAGTATCTGAATAGATGCATTGTCGCTTACATCGATGACATTCTGATCTATTCTCCCTCCTACGACCAACATGTGCATGATGTACGGGCAGTTCTGGGCACACTCTTGCACAATCGTTTGTATTGCAAGCTCGAGAAGTGTGAGTTCCATCTCAGTGAGATGAACTTCCTAGGTTACACCATTAGGCCAGGCTCCGTGCACATGCAGCACAGGAAGGTGGAGGCAGTTGTGAAATGGACGCAGCCTCACACACGGCGCAAGCTTCAGAGATTTCTGGGCTTCGCGAATTTCTATAGGCGGTTCATTCGTGCATATAGCCAGATCGCAGAGCCCCTTACTGACATGCTGAGAGGGAGAGGTATTAAGCTTCGCTGGACAGAGAGATCTACGAGAGTGTTCAACCAGCTGAAGCAAGCGTTTGTCGACGCGCCGGTTTTGCACCAACCGGATCCTAACCGTCCCTTTATAGTGGAGGTAGACGCGTCGAACGTGGGAGTAGGCGCGGTGCTGTCACAGCGGCTGAAGAAGCATAGCTCCCTCCGTCCCATAGCCTTCTATTCGAAGAAGCTCACCGCCGCCGAGCGCAACTACGGGGTGGGAGACCGTGAGTTGTTGGCTATGCGGAAGGCGTTCGGTGAGTGGAGACATTGGCTGGAGGGAGCTAAGCATCCATTCACCGTGCTTACCGACCACAAAAACCTGGAATATATCAGGACCACGAAACGGATAAACGCCCGTCAAGCCAGGTGGTCTCTGTATTTCTCTCGTTTCAAGTTCCAGGTAACATACCGGCCAGGAGAGAAGAACCAGCGTGCGGATGCGCTATCTAGGTCCTTTCCTGGCTGTACGGAGTCAACGAGCGAGGAGCCGGTGCTTACACCTGAGTGCGTCGTGGGAGCTTTGGAGTGGAAGATCGATCGGGAGAACGAGGCAGCGAACCCGCATCCAGGTTGCCCGCCGCACCGTAAGTACATTCCCCCCGCGCACCGTAGTGCCCTCATCAGCTGGGCTCATACGTCAGTGGGGACGGGGCACCCAGGGGTGTCTAAAACTGCTCAGTTGTTAGGGGTTCGCTACTGGTGGCCGGGGCTGCACCGGGACGTACTGCAGCAGGTGGCGTCCTGCGCGGTGTGTGCGCGGTGCAAGGTGCCAACCACTCCTCCTGCGGGTAAGCTCCTCCCTCTCCCTGCACCCAAGCAGCCGTGGACGCACATCGCTCTGGACTTTATCACGGACCTCCCCCCGTCCGAGGAGAACACGGTCATCATGGTGGTGATAGACCGGTTCTCGAAGATGGTTCGCTTCAGCCCCTTGCGGGGCCTGCCCACCATGTGAGAGACTGCGGATCTTCTGTTTTGACACGTATTCCGGCAGTTCGGTCTGCCTGAGGATATCGTGTCGGACAGGGGACCGCAGTTCACCTCGCGTGTGTGGCGGGAATTCCTGTCCAAGCTGAACATCACGGTGAGCCTAACCTCTGGTTACCATCCGCAGGCTAACGGACAGGTGGAACGCACGAACCAGGAGGTGGGAAAGTTCCTGCGCGCTTACTGCAGCGAGCACGCGGACACATGGTGCGCCCTTCTGCCCTGGGCCAAGTACACACAGAACTCCCTCACACATTCCAGCACGGGGATGACGCCGTTCGAGTGCGTGCTCGGTCGCCAGCCGCCGCTCTATCCTTGGAACGCCGCGTCCTCAGACCAGCCCATCGTCGAGGAGTGGTGTAAGAGGAGCGAGCGGGTGTGGGAGGACACCCATCAGCGGCTGAAGGAGGCGATCCGGCGTTTCAAGAAGAAAGCCGACCATCGGAGGGGAGAGGCCCCATCTTATCAGGTAGGGGATAAGGTGTGGGTCTCCACCGAAGATGGACGCCTGGGCAGGAGAGGTAAACTGGGGGAGAGATATGCCGGCCCGTACGTCATCTTGAGGCGGCTTAACCCAGTTACATACCGCATCAGTCTGCCCGAAGACAGACGTGTGTCGCGTGCGTTTCATGTGTCTGCTCTCAAGCCATACAGAGCAGGTGCATTGGAGGAGGCCTCTACGTCACGGCCGCCCTCACCGCTGCAGTTATCGGATGGACCCGTGTACCTCGTGGAGAGGTTACTGGACTCGAGGCGCAGAAAAGGTGGCTTACAGTACCTGGTGGACTGGGTCGGATACGGACCGGAGGAGCGCTCCTGGATACCGGCCTCTCAAGTGGTAGGCCCCTCCCTTATCGCCGACTTCCACAGGGAACATCCAGACCGGCCAGCTCTGCGGCGACGGAGAAGACCGCGTGGGAGTCGATGGGAGGGGTCCTTGGGGGAGGGCTCTGTCACGGTGAGGGGGCCGGGTCGCCACCAGAGGGCGCGCATCTCGGCCAGCAGCCGATCCCAGCACACACCCCCGCGCACGCAACCACTCCCACAGTCACAATCACCAGCATACTGAACACCTGTTTCTTATTTACTTTGCTCTTCTTAAGCCCGCAGGTCGTCTGGTCCAGTGCTGCACATTGCCACTACATGAGCATCTCTGGTCTCTACGTGTCCATCACTGCGTTCCCTACCTGCGTGCGCGCTATGAGCTTTACCTTGCATCACTTATAGTGTGTGCGCTAAGAGCTTTACTGGTGTGCGCTACGAGCTTTACCTTGCATCACTTGCAGTGTGTGCGCTAAGAGCTTTACTGGTTTGGTTGCCATGGACAATAAACATCCTTCTGTTCAACCCCCGTCTCCGGCTGCCTTTGTCCCGACGCCTCCGGCGTCACACCAATCAAAGTACTCCACCTTCACACAGAGCAAAGTACAACAGCCAATCAAAGTACTCTGCCCTCTTTGGCAATGCTGAATATTTAATAATATTTAATATTTTTGCATGTTGGAATGAAACGTTAGAACTCTTTTATTATTATTATTATTATTATTATTATTATTATTATTATTATTATTATTAATATTAATAATAATAATAATAATAATAATAATAATAATAATCAGGAGAACAAGTGAGTTATTAATGAACACAAACTGAATGGTTCAGTGTTGATAAATGCCAGTTTTGTCACGGTGCAGCTCCGGACCCCTCCTTGTGGGTGTGTTGTTATGTTGTCTGTGTCTAGTTATGTCCATGTTTGTAGTTCCATGGGAGTGGGTTGTTTGTGAGCGTGTTCATTAGTCTCACCTGTGCCTTGTCTCGTGATCACTGGGGAATGTGTTCTTCACCTATTTAATGTGCATTCGCGCAATGTCTCGTGCTCGTCTTTGTCTAAAGTTCGTGCCTGAGTAAGTTTCATGTTGGTGTGCTTGCGCTATCGCGCCGAACTTCACTGTTTCACATTTATTAAAAGTATATGTGTCACCACCGAATCCATCGTCGTGCCTGCCTCCTCCGATCATCACAATTTTAATGAGAAATCAAAACACAACAATAACTTTACCTGCATGTTTGTTTCTATTCTCACAATGGCAAAACAAGCTGTTGTTGTATTATTATAATACTGTGTATAAATAAAGCTTGTACCTGCTCCCACAAGTTGAGATCCATTTAGACAAGGAAAGAGACCCACTGTCTTTGTGTTGCAGGTTCATAGCAGTGGTAGTCCCTCTGAAATACAACAGGAACCAGTTTAGTGTTCGTCAGCTGGCCCTGATCACAGCAACATGGGTGCTGTCCCTGGGGGTGGCCAGCCCCATAATCAGCATGAACCAGGTGCCCAACAGGAACGGACAAGTGTGCAAGCTAGAAGACGACAGGTTTGTGGTGTACTCGTCCATGTGTTCGTTCTTTGTGCCCTGCCCTGTCATGCTCCTGCTCTACTACTGGATGTTCCGTGGCTTGAAGCGCTGGAGCTCGGGCCGCAGCCGCTCGCACCTGAACCGGGCTCCTAGAAGGCACCATAGCTTGTCCTTGCACCTGGGGGCAGTGCTACGGAGGGAGAAGGGCAGCAGCAGGGACAAAGTGACATATCTTGTGCCAGGGGGCCACAGACCCACCTCTCTCCCCGCCACACTGGCTAGCCCATTGTCACCCACCAGCCTGGTCACTGCCACCATGGATGAGCAGGCTGATGGACAAACCCCAGCGGCAGAGAGTGACCCAATGACCACGCAAGTGGACAGCGCATCGGAAGTGGAGATTGCAGAGAAGGCCGCCAAGAGTGGGAGCATGCGGGAGAACGTGCTGGCGAAGAGCCAAGAGGGACAAAGGGGGCGGAGGCACAGCAAGAGCAGCAGAGTAAGCGGGCGAGAACGCAAAGCCATGAAGGTACTGCCCATCGTAATGGGTAAGCCAGTCACATCTGACTGTGTCTCTCTGTTTGTGATTATATGTATAGACCTTATAGCATAGACCAGAGTGCCATGTTGCTATATCTAGTGTTAAGCCTTGAGTTCTATTCCTTAGCCTTCTAAAGATAAAGGTTTTGGTCAAATTATTTCAACTCAGTGCTCTTGACCAATAATTTCTATGAAATTATAAATCTCTAAACCTTCAACCTGAAGTGTCAGACAGAATCTCTATAAAACCAAATCTCAAATAAGATGCTTGGTACAATTTACTTCTACTCTAGCCCATAAGCCATTGTTCCATCAAATTCTACTTTAGAAACAAAACATGAATACTCATGAAAAACATGAAAAAGGTAAATCTGACCCAAAAACTTCAGCATATAGTCAAAGCTGATATTTCACTGTTGGAAGAGTTGAACATTTATACGCTGGATCTCCACTTAGCAGTCATTATAGTCTGTTTAGCCCAGACAGTCATAGTCTGCAGCACCACTATTGGTTCAAGAATTAAATCTACTTATTACTGGTTAGTTTTATACAGGGTATTGTTTCTACTGCTGACAAAGTCTTAACAGTTGGTACGGTCACGATTGTGAGGGTGGTTTATCAGTTACATAACGGTTGTTGTGGAGTTGTGTCAATGTGACTTCTGGGTCAAGAATGGACCACCAACCTAAATATGTCCAACCACAAGAAATGCTGTGGTTAAAACTTACCTGACAGCACTAAAGACCACTGCAATAGTTCACCAACTGCTGCTCCTAAAAGAAGAGCAGAAAGTGTACCTAAGACATACAGCACTTGAGAAAAACTACACAAATGACTGTGATGTATGTGTAAGTGCTAGTGTGTTTACGTAAGTGCGTAAGAGGATAAATGCACAGAATGCACTTAATAGTGAGGGTAGAAAGCTGCGACAACATTCCTCCAGGGGCCAGAGAAACAGTGCAGAGAAAGACCAGGGAATCCCACCCACCCGCGGCTCCTCCAGGAGCAGTGGAGTCCCAGGGCTTCCCAGTGACCCCCGCATGCCCACCCCTATGGCTGGGAGAGGGAGACCCCGGACAGCACGCTTCCAAGCACGGAACGCAGGCCCAGGGGAACCAGAGGAAACAGCCGCCCCCCAGGATGGTCCCCCCCCCATCACGGGCCAGCAGCAAGGCCCCAGTGTCCCATGCACACGAGAGCTGCCAGCACAAGCAATCCCCCCCAGAGTCAACCCTCAGCCACCAACTAGGCTACCCGGGAGTTGAAGCCCCAGCCAACCACCCTGACTAGCTAATGGAACTGATCAGTGGGAACCAAAGAGAATTAAATTCTTCCAACTTGTTTTTAGAGGAAGCAGACATTCTCTCCATACAGATGTGATCAAGTAATATATTTTTGTAATGAGTAATATGCAGGTCCTTTTTTGCTTTCCAATCAATGAGGATGGTTTTCTTGGCGATGCATAGGGCAGTGAGAACTATGTTTGATGTGTTTGCCTCCATAGCCAATTGTTTTACGGGGGGGGGAGGGTGGCGTTGAACGTAAGTTGTTGAGCGGGGGTGGCAAATGTAACACTCGTGACAGAGTGTTTTTTCAATAGCCCTGAAATAAATGCTCCGGTTTTTATATATGTCAACAAGACATATATAGGCAAACAAACGACCCTCAGGTGAGACGGATCACGGGCTCCGCCCACCTGAGGGACGCACATGACATCACAAAACAACAACAACAACCGCTGTGGACGGAGACGGCCGGTAGGGGGCCGCCTCACCGTGACAAGCGGAAGGTGTGACTAGGGGTGTGAAATGATTCTTGAAATTCTATGAAGGCTCTTGTAAAACAAAATCCCAGACATTTGTGACATTTTTTTAAGTCTCCAAAAGAGGACATGTCTGGGTAAAAGAGGACATCCGGTCACCCTAAGCTAATCAAGAAACCTGAGATGATAGGGCAGATTCCTAAGAAGGGTTTTTACTTTCTGACTCTCAATCTCCTGAATGTATATTCATAAAACAGCTTTGGCTGTATTGCACCCTAACCTGAGCCCTTTTTCCCCACTAGGTGTATTCCTGGTCTGCTGGACACCCTTCTTTATAGTGCATGTGACCAAAGTACTGTGCAAGTCATGTGACATTGGACCAACACTGATCAGTGTGGTCACATGGCTTGGTTATGTCAACAGTGCAGTCAACCCCATCATCTACACTGCCTTCAATGCTGAGTTCAGGAAAGTCTTTCACAAACTTGTGTGCTGTCGCTCAGGAGACTAGCTCTTTGCTCTCTCTGGTGATGAATGGCCATGAAGTTTTTATGGAATGCCCTGATACTGTCCACCTGATCACTCCTTGCATTGCTGTGACACTTTTGGGAACCTGAGCCATGACCTCTCATAATGGATTACCACTTGAATCTACATATTTCAGAGAACAAGACTGAACACAGGAGTGTGTGATGAGAAAACATTGCTGAGGCCTTAGTTGACAAAACTTACTTTTTGTCTTGTAAAATGATTGTTTAACTAAAATAGATTACTGAATACTATTCATATCATAGCCCAGAGACATAAAATATGTGAAATTTTGAAATGACAGTTGTCTGTGACTAATGTGTGATAATTCTCTGTGTCAGTCTCCAGCCTACCAGTAGGTATAGCCTGAGGAAGAATGTTGCATACTTCATCTCTGAAGCTTTGTTGGTGTAACTTAGAGAGATCTAACTGTTTTAATGAGTTCACTAACATATTCAGCATTTGTAGTGAGCCTCCATGTTGACAAAGTAACTTAGAAGGTCATGGATGTTGTCTAAAGCAATAATTTGCTCATATAATTAACAAATAGATGTGCTGATATTCTATGAAGAAGCTTCAGTGGAAAGGGCTCTGCTCAACATAACAAGGGGAAATAAAAGATTTTGGTTCAAGCTGTACACTGTAAAAAATTTCCATGTAAAATTACAGTAATTAACTGGCAGCAGTTTCACCAGTATTATGCCCTATTTTTACAGTACGGATACTGTAATTACAATTACAGCATAATACTGTAAACAAAATCTACACAATATTACTGTATTTTTTAAACCTACAGCAATTTACTGTTAATTTCTGTTACAGCCAATTGCGCACAGCGTACTCTCTACCGGAAGCCACAGCCCCCTGGGGGACTGAATGGGGTGCAGGAAGGGGAGAGAGGACAGACCCTAGTGGCAAAGCACCATCCACCACTGGGCATACAAGCACACACACGCACGCACACAGACACAGACACTACTTTTTTTTTTTATTGAACATAGAGACACAGACACACACTCGGAGAATTTTTTGTTGACTGCCAATTTACCTAACCTCCATGTTTTTGGACTGTGGGAGGAAACCGGAGATCCCGGAGGAAACCCACGCAAACACAGGGAGAACATGGAAACTCCACTCAGATAGGGACTTGAACCCAAGACCCCAGTGCTGAGAGGCAAACGTGCTAACCACCAAGCCACCGTGTTGCCCGGTTTATGGCATTTGGCAGACGCCCTTATCCAGAGCAACTTACATTTTTATCTCATTTTTACGCAAGTGAGTAATTGCGGGTTAAGGGCCTTGCTCAGGGGCACATCAGTCATGGCCTAAGGTCTGGGAATTGAACCCACGACTCTCCGGTCACAAGACCAGTTCCCTAACCACCAGGCCATGACTGCCCTTATATAAAATTCTAGCCTAAGTATTTTTCTAATATTTTTTGTTAGCTTCGTACGGTTAGCTAAAAACTTAGATTCGTTTTTCAGGTCCACGATGTAAATTTAAGCACCACAATGCAGTGTTACAACTGCTAAAACACTCAAGCAAGTAGAAAAAAATAGGGAAAAAACTCAGGGTTTTCTAATCTCCCAGCAGCCATTGCTAATTACAGTTAATTACTGTGATTAGGAAATGCTCAAAAGGGGGCGTTCCAATTACAGTAAAGATACCCACAATGCTTATCAGTTCACAGTAACTTCCTGTATATGAAGTATACAGTAGTTTACTGTCAGATTTTCCCTGTAAATTTACATCAATTTGTTACAGTGTACACATGTAATTTTAATTATGCGTAATAAATCAACTGTCATTAAGAGCAGTGAGTTAGTCAAAGCATTTTCCACAAATACTCCCAGTGAGAGAACTACAGTTAACATGGCCTAAATGTAACAAGGCCTCCTTCCTGTGGTTTATAAACAAGGTCAAGCCAGTGCAAAACAATATTGTGGACACTTGAGGAACTACACATCACATGCTGTGTCTGCTGTCATGTGGGAGAGAAAGGAAAACATAAATGACATGTGGAAATGCATGTTGAGGAGTATGGCCTGTCATGTCCTTCTTAAGCTGGATGCTTCAACCCATGTTAAATGATCTCCACACAGGTAAACACACACAGTTGTCAGAGGAGTTATGTGGGTAGACCAGCTCATGCAATAACACATGCCCATATTCTCAGTACATAAAACTAGATTAAAGAACCAAAGATGAAAGACCTCCATGAAAGTTACGGTAACCTCAGAGTTACAATATAAACAAGGCACAGTGAGGCTGTTCAACAGAACAGAAGTGCACGAGGGTTTTCTGTGTTCTGGCCCTGCTACCTGATACCATGTTTCCAGGCTATAGTGTTCACCAGGCACCCCTAGATAAGAAGGGTCTATATAATATATATATACACTGCTCAAAAAAATAAAGGGAACACTTAAATAACACAATATAACTCCAAGTCAACCACACTTCTGTGAAACCAACCTGTTCAGTTAGGAAGCAACACTGATTGTGAATCAATTTCACCTGCTGTTGTGCAAATGGAATAGACGACAGGTAGAAATGAGAGGCAATTAGCAAGGCCCCCCCTATAAAGGAGTGGTTCTGCAGGTGGGGACCACAGACCACTTCTCAGTACCTATGCTTTCTGGCTGATGTTTTGGTCACTTTTGAATGTTGGTGGTCCTTTCACACTCGTGGTAGCATGAGACGGACTCTACAACCCACACAAGTGGCTCAAGTAGTGCAGCTCATCCAGGATGGCACATCAATGCGAGCTGTGGCAAGAAGGTTTGCTGTGTCTGTCAGCGTAGTGTCCAGAGGCTGGAGGCGCTACCAGGAGACAGGCCAGTACACCAGGAGACGTGGAGGAGGCCGTAGGAGGGCAGCAACCCAGCAGCAGGACCGCTACCTCCGCCTTTGTGCAAGAAGGAACAGGAGGAGCACTGCCAGAGCCCTGCAAAATGACCTCCAGCAGGCCACAAATGTGCATGTGTCTTACACAAACGGTTAGAAACCGACTCCATGAGGATGGTATGAGGGCCCGACGTCCACAGATGGGGGTTGTGCTCACAGCCCAACACCGTGCAGGACGCTTGGCATTTGCCAGAGAACACCAGGATTGGCAAATTCGCCACTGGCGCCTTGTGCTCTTCACAGATGAAAGCAGGTTCACACTGAGCACATGTGACAGACGTGACAGAGTCTGGAGACGCCGTGGAAAGCGATCTGCTGCCTGCAACATCCTTCAGCATGACCGGTTTGGCAGTGGGTCAGTAATGGTGTGGGGTGGCATTTCTTTGGAGGGCCGCACAGCCCTCCATCTGCTCACCAGAGGTAGCCTGACTGCCATTAGGTACCGAGATGACATCCTCAGACCCCTTGTGAGACCATATGCTGGTGCGGTTGGCCCTGGGTTTCTCTTAATGCAGGACAATGCTAGACCTCATGTGGCTGGAGTGTGTCAGCAGTTCCTGCAAGATGAAGGCATTGAAGCTATGGACTGGCCCGCCCGTTCCCCAGACCTGAATCCGATTGAGCACATCTGGGACATCATGTCTCGCTCCATCCACCAACGTCACGTTGCACTACAGACTGTCCAGGAGTTGGCGGATGCTTTAGTCCAGGTCTGGGAGGAGATCCCTCAGGAGACCATCCGCCACCTCGTCAGGAGCATGCCCAGGCGTTGTAGGGAGGTCATACAGGCACGTGGAGGCCACACACAATACTGAGCCTCATGTTGACGGATCAGCCTGTAGTGTGTTTTTCTACATTAATTTTGTGTGTGGCTCCAAATCCAGGCCTCCATTGGTTAATAAATTTGATTTCCATTGATGATTTTTGTGTGATTTTGTTGTCAGCACATTCAACTTTGTACAGAACAAGTATTCAATGAGAATATTTCATTCATTCAGATCTAGGCAATGTTATAATGTTATTTGCGTGTTCCCCTTATTTTTTTGAGCAGTATGTGTATATATATATATATATATATATATATATATATATATATATATATATATATATATATATAAAATACAGAAAGAGGGATCTTCAACCATTCTTCTTTGCACAACCCGGGTCCTCTCCACTGTACTCTCGTCTTCAGCTCACCCTACATGTTTGCTGTTGGGCTGAGGTCTAGGGACTGAGATGGCCATGAGAGGAGCTTGACTTTATCCCATGTTTAAGAATGAGTAAGAGAAATACGACTCTGTGTAATGCTATACTTATACCCCAAGGAAACAGGAAGTGATGAATTACTAATTAAAGGTTCCTATGCACTTTGATCCAATTTATAAACTAGTAGAAATTAAGTAAATGGTTCAAATTCATTTATTTCCAAGAAATTGTTAAGGGTGCCAATAATTGTGGAACAGGTCATTTTATGGGAAATGGGATTTTTTCTTTATTTTTTTCAGAGTGAGATTGTGCTTCTGCAATAAATTTATTTTCTTTTTTTTTAAAGAAAAAAAAAAACTTAACCAGGGGCGCCAATAATTATGGAGGGAGCTGTATCGCTCACAAAGGTGTACTCACTTACAAAGGTCTACTCTCACATGATAAGCTTCATGTATTTGAAGTGAAAGGCTGATAATTAATTTGGTTGCTTAAGAATGCAAGTCTCATGACAAGTTTCATGAAACAAAATGCATAGGATTTTAAACATATCCAAGTAATAGACAGGCAACAAGCAGCATGTATGTTTTTGAGCATAACATTACAGACTTCACACAGAGAGGGAGGAAGCGTGACACCAGGCTTGGCTGAATACTGCCATCACATGCACTATTGCAGGTGCTCTGAGATCAACACAGCAACCTCAAGAAAGAGAATGAGAGTGTGGGTGGTGCCAGGTGATGATGCTGTTCTAGTTGTACAGGCTCTATGACAGAATACAGCTAGACTGCCAGTACTCCCCGAGCAGTTCAGATTCCTCACAGACACAGCAACAAGGCACTGCGTCCTTTTACCCCTGTTGTTCACCCTGTTTACTCCTCTTCAGGTTTGGGACATTGCATCACCAACATCACCATCATCATCGTCACCAACTGTAAACTTTGATTGTGAAATCATCTTAGAATAAATCATCACTGAAATAACCTAGAGATAGGGGAAAGAAAAAACACATAACATACATCTAACTGTCACGGTGGGTCAGCCCAGGAGCCACCAGAGTGCGCGCATGAGAACTCACTCTCAACCACTCAAGCCCACTCCCACATGGCACAAACCCTCTTACACCAGACTACTCCCAGCATCACTTTCCCCTCAGTACTGACACCTGTACCTCATTACACAAGGCAGTACTAAAGGCCCACAGGTCTTGCAGTCCAGTACTGCACATTCACTGATCTTCACCTTGCAACGCTGGATGTAGTCTTTTCCTGCTCTCACAGGCCTCCATTACCTGTGGACCTCTTCCATTCCTTCCTTGAACATTTAGATTGCAGCCTCTGCCTCCTGCCAGCTGTCGTGGAAATTTCTGAAAATGGATGAGGACTCAGATGTGGTTAAAATGATTAATTTATTAAAAGATATAAAAACATTAAAAAGGACAAAAGACAGACACAAACATGAGAGTCTCATCTAAGCATGACAACTCTGAAAGCAAGGGGCAGTCCCCCTGCTTATATAAAATCCTAAACACAATTCAGCAATTCTAGCAAGCAAGTTATCTTTAGCACCGCATGTTCCAAAACATAGGCGCCCAGCAGGCTGTTTTATCTCACATATGTATATCTCCTAATATGGAGCTTCTCTAGGTTTAGCGGAAGAAACTGATGTATCAGTTGAACACAGAGACAGCTGAATAACCCAAGTATAACAGACTAGTGACAACCAGTTAACAAAGTGTTCTTACCCTTTGCACTCTGGGTCACAGTATACGCACATGCATAACATGAACTGAACATAAGTACATGATTACACTGAAACACACTACTTCATTATTGTTCATTATAATTTAATGGACATGTACTAAATCATAAAATTCATAATGATGTCTTATAATCTAAATGAGCAAGGATGACCTAATCAAGAATGACAATTTCTGTCACACCCCTCTGTCCTCGCACCACAGAATGCGCAGCCTGTGGCAGCTGGAGCGGAAGAGCTTAAGCCCCTGGAAATCCTTGCCACTCAAGGTAGGACCATTGGTAGACAACAACAGAAGATAAATGAGATGCGTGAATTAAAGAACATCATGACAAGCTGTTGGCAGTGTCTCTCCGTTCAGGCGAGCAACGCTTCCCCCCTTTTTACGGAAGGAGAGAGAGTTCACATCGCACCCCCTGAGGCTTATGGAGGAGACCCTAAAGAAGTGCAAGGGTTTTCTCGTGCAGTGTGGCCTACACTTTACCTATCAGTCGAAACGTAGTGACCAGACGAAGGTCACGTAGGTTATGTCCTGACTCACCAGCAAGGCGCTGGAGTGGGGCGCGGCACTGCTGACAAGCGAGTCGCCGCTTTTGGAAGACTATGCAGGCTTCATTCAGAGATGTGCGAGTGGTCAGAGCCTAGTGAGGATACGGCAGGGTACCCGCTCTGCCGCGGAATATGCATTGGAGTTCTGGACCTTAGCTAAATGGACCAGATGGAATGATGTTGCACTCACTGATGTGTTCTTGGCCAGAGCTTAGAGCAGAGTTGGCGTACCAGCAGAAGGGTTAAACCTTCAACCAGGTCATGAAGCTCGCGGTGATGTTTAACCACTTGCTGCAGGAGAAGGAGACCCACACGCTGTCTACTCACTTGCCTACCGTTTCCACACCCACGCCCACTAAGGAACCCACCACAGCTGAGCCGATGCAGATCAGAGAGACCACCACTGCCAAATTCACTCGCCTGAGCGGTGGCAGAGCTCGGGTGAGTAACTCCTTGACTGGCAATTTACTGACAATCTGTGCATTGGTCTCTTACAAGGGCTGTTTTGTAGGGGTTTTTGCCTTAGTGGATTCGGAAGCCTCGGACAACATAATGGAACAGAGCCTGGCAGAGCGACTGGGCATACCCCTGAAGGCCCTGGAGAAACCGAGGCATGTGCAGGCACTGGACGGCCGGCCTGTGGGTGGGGGTGTCATCCACTATCGCACCGCATACCTCCGTCTCACAATACAGGGACACACAGAGCACATTTCAATCAATCAATCAATCAAAGTTTATTTGTATAGCGCTTTTCACAACACATGTTGTCACAAAGCGCCTTACAGGATTTAAAAGGTTAACAATACTACGGGTCCAGAACCCTAATGAGCAAGCCAAGGGCGACAGTGGCGAGGAAAAACTCCCTAAGGTAGTGGGGAATAGGAAGAAACCTCGGGAGAACCAAGACTCAAAAGGGAACCCATCCTCCATTGGGCGGCCCGTTAACACACAGATTACACAAAATACAGACAAATACACAAGTCACACACAAATCACACAATCAGACTAGTAAAGTAAAGGTAAAAAATGAAAGTTCTGGGTTATGATATTGTCACTGTAAATGTCTGTTGATGAACGCCAGGCTTTCATTCCGTGTCGGAGCAGCGATGCTGGTATTGTAGGCTCCGACTGCAATGTTACTCTCCAGGTGAACCTCGGAGAAAAGATACGAGATGTAGTAAATATGTAACAGATTAATCAAAGGCCAAACTAAACAGATGAGTCTTTAATCGAGTTTTAAACGTTGAGACTGTGTCTGAGTCCCGAATAGAGGCAGGAAGATTATTCCACAATTGTGGAGCTTTAAAAGAAAAGGCTCTTCCACCTGCTGTGATCTTTTTGATCCTAGGAACAGTTAATAACCCTGCGTCCTGCGAGCGAAGTGAACGCGCTGGGTTATATTGTTCAATAAGTTCACTAAGATAGTCTGGAGCTAAGCCATGCAGCATTTTATATGTTAATAAAAGTATTTTATAGTCAATACGGAATCTAATTGGCAGCCAGTGTAATGACGATAGTACGGGACTAATGTGATCAAACTTTTTAGTTTTTGTTAAAACTCGTGCTGCTGCGTTCTGAACCAGCTGGAGTTTGTTTATCGATTTACCAGAACATCCAGCTAGGAGACTGTTGCAATAATCTAAACGAGAGGATATGAATGCATGGATTAGTTTTTCTGCATCACTAATATTTAATATGTTTCTAATTTTGGCAATGTTGCGCAAGTGAAAGAACGCTACCCTAGTTATATTATTAATATGTGTATCGAACGAGAGATCTGGGTCTATTGTGACGCCCAAGTTCTTTACCTCTGCGCTGGGGGTTATAGTAAAAGAATGTAGATTCAATGCTGCATTATGTATCTTGTCTCTCGCAGCCCTAGACCCAACTATTATCAATTCTGTTTTATCGGCATTTAGTGCTAGAAAGTTACACGCCATCCAATGTTTTATCTCTTCTACACATTTCTCAATTTTACTGTTTGCGCCTAAATCATCAGGTTTTGCTGATAAATATAGCTGAGTGTCGTCTGCGTAGGAATGGAAACTGATGTCATGCTTATGCATAATTTCGCCTAAGGGTAACATGTACAGTGTGAATAGAAGTGGTCCTAGGACTGTCCCTTGTGGGACACCATATTTAACCTGCACAGATTTAGAGGTTTTATTATTAACACTTACACATTGGAAGCGGTCAGTTAAATATGATCTAAACCAGGAGAGTGCGACTCCTTTAATACCTACTGTGTTTTCTAGTCTATCCAGCAAAATGTTGTGGTCTACAGTATCAAAGGCTGCACTAAGATCCAACAGTATAAGGAACGAAACGAGCCCATTATCGGCCGATATTAGTAGATCATTCACTACCCTGAGTAAAGCTGTTTCAGTGCTGTGGTTTGGTCTAAATCCTGATTGGAACTTTTCATGGATACTATTTGATTGGAGATAGTGGTTTAACTGATTGGAAACTGCTTTTTCTAAAATTTTAGAGATAAATGGGAGATTAGAAATGGGTCTATAGTTGGCTAAAATCTGCGGATCGAGATTCTGTTTTTTAATCAAGGGTCTAATTACGGCGCATTTTAATTGTTTGGGCATGTAACCTAGGTTAAGGGAGGAGTTAATCATATTAAGTAAGGGCCCTGCAGTGGCTGGGAGTAGGTCTTTAAATAGACGGGTTGGAACTGGGTCAAATATACATGATGTAGGCTTAGACGAATTAATTAGTGTTGTGAGCTCTTTTTGCGAATAGGATTGAAGATATTTAGCTCAGTAATATTTTTGGATGCATAGTTACTAATAGCTGAACTACTGGGGTTGGATTGGAGGTTAGGCTGCGATGTATTATGACTCTGTAGTCGGATATTATCTATTTTATTATTGAAAAAGTTTAAAAATTCATCGCTAGTGTGTGTAAGTGCTGTGTTAGAACTAGTGTCGTTGATATTTCTTGTTAGTTTAGATACCGTCGCGAAGAGAAATCTAGGGTTATTCTTGTTGTTTTCTATTAGTGTCGAATAGTATGCGGCTCTAGCTTTTATTTAGGGCATGTTTATATTTGACTATGGCGTCTTTCCATGTGATTCTAAACACTTCTAGTGAGGTGGATTTCCATTTTCGCTCCGCTGCTCGAGCTGCCTGTTTTAGAAGACGAGTGTGTTCGTCATACCATGGTGATAGCTTTTTCTCCCTAATTAATTTTGTTTTAATTGGAGCTACACTGTCTAAGGTATTGCTGAGTGTGGAATAAAACTGTTGTGTTGCCTGTTCCAATTCATTGGGCTGCAGTGGCATAGTGTTCGGTAGCTCCGGCAGTAAGTTTATAAATGTTGCTGCAGTGTCGGATGTAATAGTGCGCGTGGTTTTTGTATGGCGCATCTGATGTACATTGTATAAAGTAATTTCATATATTAGTAAGAAATGATCTGAAATGGCGTCATTTTGGGGGATGACTGCCAGATGTTCTATGTTTAATCCGTAAGTAAGTATTAAGTCTAAGGTGTGTTTACAGCGGTGGGTAGGCCCTGTCACATTTTGGGCTATACCTACTGAATCTAGTATGGAGTCGAACGCAATTTTCAGTGGGTCTGATTCATTTTCATAATGAATGTTGAAATCACCCACAATTACAAATCTCTCGATGGTTAAGACTAGTTCCGAAAGAAACTCAGCAAATTCCTGAAGAAATTCTGAGTAGGGACCCGGCGGTCGATAGATGGTCACTAATTTAAGCTTTGTTTTATTGCCTATAAGATTATTGCCTATTTCACCTATCAAAGCCTCGAATGAGTTAATAGAGGTGGTTGGTTTTACAGTAATACCTATGTCTGTGTCATATATTGTGGCTACTCCACCTCCACGCCCTGTGATACGGGGCTGATGAACATAACTGTATCCAGGAGGAGCTGCTTCATTAAAACTTACATATTCGCCTACTCTAGCCCATGTTTCTGTTAAACAGAGTGCATTTAGTCTGTTATCTGAGATTATTTCGTTTACTATCACAGCTTTTGATGCAAGCGATCTAATGTTTAAAAGTCCTAGCCTTAGCTTAATATTGCTGCTCACTTCATGTTGATTATTTATTTCCTTTTACATCCTCCCACATCTCCAACACCCCATCACATTAGGGCTCCCCTGGCTCAGGTTATACAACTCCGTTATTAAATGGGCCATGGGCCATGTCCTTAGATGGTCTACCCCTCACAGACACTTGCAGTGCAAACCCCGTGTAATGGTTCAGACCACAAGCATTGAGAGCCCTAACATAGCCAACCCCCAGGCGATCCCCAGTCAGTACAGGGACCTAGCCAAAGTCTTCAGCTCAACCTCCACCTCATCGCCTGTGGGACTGCACTATCGTTCTCCGAGATGGAGCCACGCCCCCTAGAGGGCGCATCTACCCGCTATCTCTGGAAGAGGTGATGAGCCAGTACATCAGGGAGGCTGTAGCGCAGGGCTATATCACTCCTTCCACCTCGCCTGTCTCAGCCAGTGTCTTCTTTGTCAAAAAGAAGGACGGTGGTCTGAGGCCATGTATAGATTATCCCTTTTAGTGAACTACGCCTACCCTCTCCCGTTGGGCCTTCGGCACTGAAGCAGTTACCTATGCCTAAGCAGCCGTGGACACACATTGCTCTGGATTTCGTAACAAGTTTGCCACCCTCTGAGGGGAGTACCACCATTTTAGCTATGATTGATAGATTCTCAAAGATGGTGCGTTTCATACCATTAGCCGGCCTGCCCACTGCATGGGAGACCGCAAATCTGTTATTCCGAGAGGTGTTCAGACAGTTCAGTCTACCCGAAGACATTGTCTCGGATAGAGGCCCACAGTTTACATCTCTTGTATGGAGGGATTTTTTGACGAAACTAAAACATAACCGTCAGTCTCACCTGAGGCTACCACCTGCAGGCTAATGGACAAGTAGAGGGAACGAACCAGGAGCTGGGGAGATTACCCGGATACCTGAAGCATGCTACTCACCTGGGCAGAGTACGCTCAAAAGTCCCTGGTACAGTCCAGCACAAGGAGAATGCCTTTTGTGTGCGTACTGAGACGCCAACCACCTCTCTATACCTGGAATGCTGCCTCATCGGATCAGCCTGTTGTGGAGGACTGGTGTAAGAAAAGCGAGAAGGTATGGGCGGATACGCACTTACAGTTACAGGTGGCGGTAAGGCGATTCAAAGCAAAAGCTCACCACAGACAGAGGCCCCTTCGTACAACATTGGAGATAAGGTTTGGGTGGCAACCAGTGATGGCAGACTGGGGTCCCAAGGTAAGCTACGTGTGATATGTGATATGTTAAGGGCTATGCAGGCCCTTACGTGATTAACCGGTCACCTACAGGATCTGTTTACCAGGAGATCACAGGGTGTCCAGGGCCTTCCACGTCTCCACCCTGAAGCCTGTACGTGAAGGTCCCCTCCACCACTGCAGTTGTCTGACGTCCCTGCGTACCACGTTAGACAGTTGCTGGACTCGAGGTGGACGGGTAGGACCCTGCAGTACCTCGTTGACTGGGAGTCACACTAACATTACTTATTCTGGAATACAAAAAATGATTTCTAAAAAATGTTTTCTTTGCCTTCATAAACAAATCATATTTTTTATGATGAAAGGTTTTAATAATGAAAGGTTTTAGCCTAGTGATGGACTGACTCTCCAGCAATTCACAATTGTGTACATGACCAATTTCAAGGCACTGGTCTTGTCACTTCAGGGCACAGCTCTGCACTCCAGGGAAGCTTGTTGGAGCATGTCAGAACTGCTTTATGTAGTGACTGAGACTTCTGGGTAGGCCAGAAGTAAAATAATTATATGGATGTAATTGATACTGTTATAGATAATCTGATGATTATTTAGAGTATTATTTAGAGTAATCATATTGCTATACCTATTAAGTAGGCCTGTTTTGAAAAAAATCGATTTTCCGATTCAGAATCGATTCGCATATGATGATCTGATTATCGATTCGTACGTCCAAAGATCGATTTTTTAGTGAACTTTTACCCCCGCCTCGTCACTGAATTCACGCAGGCGTGCTCGGTCTAACTAACTGTAAAACGACATGGCGTCGGACAGTGCCGGTAACGACGATAGTCAAATCGGAAATCTAAAAACAGAAGGACAGTTTATCCAGTGTCAGTGACTATTTACAGTTAGTCCGTGTCACTGACCGTTTACCCAAGGGGGTATTCCAGAAAGAGGGTTAAGTGTCTTTCTGTTCCAGAAAGTTGGTTAAAACAAACTCGGTGTCAATTGCTATAGCAACTTACGCTCTGAAGCTAACCTGCTTGCTGGCAGGTTTACTTAAACCTACACCCGAGTTACAAACACGTGTCATCATGACGTGTCCTTTCCTCGAGGATCCTGTGTATATTGAAGCTCAGTTTATTCGCCAAGCTCTTCATCGGGAACGCCTTATAAAACCCTGAATAGACATAGGCCTACTATCATTTTCGGATTATATTTTATGAACATTATCGTTTTTCAGCACAATCCATTACTTACATTAGTAACATTATTAAGTGTCACATTTCAAATATTACACATCGCGGATCAGCCCTCAGTTCTCTCCAGATTTTTATATATCACTCTTTTCTCATTTCTTTATAGTGTAGGAGATGCGGACCCTGTCAGCAAAGCTACTGTATGTTGGTCTGTCCGAAAAGAATGTCTGGCATTAAAACGACTAGTACCCAGTTTTGTCGTGTTTCCTGGGTATAAGCCAGTTATGGAAATCAAAGACGAATTCCACAGCATCATTGGTTTGTCTTTAATTCACAGGGACAATAAAGAAGAAATTAAGCAAAGGAGAAGCAATATATAACAAACTTCATTCCATTTAAATGTTAAGAATTTCCTAGAGTGATTGGCTGCATTGATTGAACCCACATATGCTACCCATTACAGCACCATTAGAACATGAAGGCGATTAGATAAACAGACAATCCATCCATAGCATTAATGTACAGGTACTAACCTTTATAACCCTTAATGAATAATGTACTTATCATTAATGGTAACAAAAATAATGTAGCTATTGTAACTGACTGTTCTCCTCCCCATCCAGTTCATATGTGATGCTTCCCACCTCATCACAAACGTTGAAGCCAGATGGTCAGGATCCGTGCATGATTCCACACTGTACAACAAATTTGAATAGGGTAGGCCTGCGGTAGATTTGCTAGTTGTTCACATGCAGTGTAATAGTTAAATCATTGCAAACCCTAGTGCGATTATTGGACACTATGACGGCCTCCTTCCTGGAGACAGAGGGTATGCCTGCCTGCCTACCTCATGACTCGCTATTCACCTGGACCACAGTCCCGCTACAATCAGGTCCACAGCAAAACCATGGCAAGAATTGAAATGACCCTAGGAATCCTCAAGGCCAGGTTCCAGTGCCTGAAAGGGCTCAGTTACCCCTGTGAGGCCGTGCCACATAATAATGGTATATGTGGTATTACACAACATTGCAACCATCCAGGGAGTGACACAGCCTACCATCTCTGGCATGCCCACAGTCGAGGAACCTTACATGCATGTGGGTAACAATAGAGATGGTAGAGTTGTCGGAGACCCCATCTGCAATCACTACTTTTTACATTAAATCATTCAACCCCCCCCCCCCAACCAATCCACCCTGTAACCTTTTAATATACATTACAGTCAAATTCACTGTTATGTTTCATTATTTCATTTTTCCTGTAAATAAATACATTTTAGAATATATTTTAAGAATAAGATATAGTTATGTACAGCCAAACCACTTTGTACTATATTCTTATACTTCATTTGTATCTGATGCCATGTGTGTTTCACACCACATGGATTAGACCTGGAATTAGTAAGTGTTCAATGCACTCACGTTTGTCCTAGCACCTGTCCCCTCAATTTTAACTGCACCATAGTATCACACACTACTACACATGCATATACACCAACACCTACACACAACACTGGGGGTGGAGGGGTGGGAAGGCCTTCCTTCACCCGCTTCCTGCTCCCTGCCGGGGGGGGGGGGGGGGGGGGGGGGGGGTGGGGGGGGGGTTTGCTGGCACGGAACTGGGCTGGTGGCTTCCTAGGACCACTACCGGTTCTTGCTGGTCCAGCCATTTGCCCCTGCGGCAGAGGGTGTGCTAGTCTGGATAAGTGTGTGTCTCTGTCCTTGTTTTCTTCTTGTTTCTGAATGGGTGGATGAATGAGTGCGTGTTGGAGGGAGGGGACATACAGTTGTGATCAAATTTATTCAACCCCCACTGAAATAAAGTGTTTTGGCCAGTTTGACATTGATTTTGATCATTTCAGTCATCTTATTTACAATTATATCAAAGAGGCACTTATAAATTAGACAAACATAACATAATATTTATGATGGAATAACCACAAATGTCTTTACTGTGCTCACATCATTATCAGTTTTATTCAACCCCCTAGTGACATTATTTTTTAGTACTTAGTACAACATCCTTTTCCAGTTATGACAGCTTTCAAGCGTGAAGCATAGCTTGACACAAGTGTCTTGCAGCGACCTATGGGTATCTTAGCCCATTCTTCATGGGCAAAAGCCTCCAGTTCAGTCACATTCTTAGGCTTGCGCACTGCAACTGCCTTCTTTAGGTCCCACCAGAGGTTCTCAATTGGATTTAAGTCTGGTGATTGCGATGGCCACTCTAGAATGTTCCAGCCTTTCATGTTCAACCATGCTCTAGTGGACTTGGATGTGTGCTTCGGATCATTGTCCTGTTGGAAGGTCCAACGTCTCCCAAGCCGCAGGTTTGTGACTGACTCCATCACATTTTCCTCCAAGATCTCCTGGTACTGAAGGGAATTCATGGTACCCTGCACACGTTGAAGCTTTCCTGTACCATTAGAAGCAAAACAGCCCCAAAGCATAATTGACCCCCCGCCATGCTTCACAGTAGGCAAGGTGTTCTTTTGTTCATAAGCCTGGTTCTTCCTTCTCCAAACATAGCGCTGGTCCATTGTCCCAAACAGTTCTAATTTAGTTTCATCTGACCACAGTACACTGTTCCAAAACCTTTGTGGCTTGTCCACATGACTTTTGGCATACTGCAGTCGACTTTTCTTGTTCTTTGGAGTCAGCAAGGGGGTGCGTCTGGGCGTTCTGGCATGGAGGTCTTCGTTATGCAGTGCGCGCCTTATTGTCTGAGCTGAAACTTCAGTGCCCACATCTGACAGGTCTTTTTTCAGTTCCTTAGCAGTCACGCGGGGATTTTTCTCCACATTACGCTTCAGGTAGCGCACAGCAGTCGCGGTCAGGATCTTCTTTCTGCCACGACCAGGTAACGTTTCCACTGTGCCCTTTAACTTGAACTTGCGAATGATACTTCCGATAGTGTCTCTTGGAATATTTAACAACTTCGCAATCTTTTTATATCCATTGCCATTCTTGTGAAGAGCAATAACCTCTTCTCTTGTCTTCTGGGACCATTCTCTTGCCTTCACCATGCTTGGAAACACACCAGTAGATGTCTAGAAGGAGCTGAGTATCACAGTCCTTTTAAATCTGCCTAATTGGTGCTTATCATGCTTAATTGCTGCTCGTTGACATCCACAGATGTTTTCAATACCTGATGGAAAACACTGGAATGAACCTCTGTTCTTAGGAGTGGTAGTCGTAAAGGGGTTGAATAATTGTGTCAATGAAGAAATCACAAAAAGGCCATTTAATACTTTATGACAAAAAAAATTGATGCTATCTTAGTTGCATTTAGTTCTTTAACAAGTCCTTGTAAGATTTCATTATGAACACAATTACAAATGTGCACTGAATTCCATAAAACCCTTCGCAGCATTGGGGGTTGAATAAATTTGATCACAACTGTATGGCCAGGTTTGGAGGTGTGAGGGTGAATTTGAGTGTATGTGTGTGTATGTGGGGGTGGGTGTGTGCATGGTGGGGGTGTATAGGGGCGAATGTAGTGTGGGTTTGGGTGTGTGGGTGAGGACAGCTGGTTCTGGGTCGGGGCTGGTCGTGCCGGGTTCACTCCCGGACGCTCCCCTGAGACTACTGCACCACTCCAGAGGGGGGGCGCCTTGGGGCTCCGGAGTCCGGCTTGGCCCCCCGGCGTAGGGGCGGTTGGCCCGCTCCCCTGGGCGGTGGTGGTATGGGGCGGCCGGGTGCTCCTCGGCGGGAGGTGGGCCCTGCCGGGTGGTGGGTGGCTTTCCGCCGTGGCTTTGCCGCTGGCCCCTGGGGGGGGGCATCCTGGGGGGGAGCCGCTCTGTTCCCTCTGGTTCCCCTGGACCTGCGCCCCTTGACTGGTGGGGTGCTGTCCGGGGTCTCTCTCTCCCGCCTGCGGGGGCGGGCGGGTGAGGGTTTCTGGGAAGTGCGGCTCTGGTACTCCACCGCTCCGTGGGGGGCCGTGGGCGGGTGGGATTCCCGGGTCTCTCTCCGCCCGCCTCTGGGGGAATGCTGTCGCAGCTACCCACCCTTGCTGGTAAGTACATTCCATACATCTATCCTATGTTGCACTTCTAGGTTGCACATAAACACACACTCACACACACCCATACATCGCACTCATCTGTACTATATGTATTTGGTTTACTTTCTGTACTTCTTTGCAGTGGTCATTTGAGCTGGTTGCGTGTTTTATTTTATTATTATTATTATTTTATTTATTTTTTTTCTTCTTTTCTTTTTCTTCTTCTTTGTTCTCCTACCTCTTTGTCTTTTCCCTTTTTATTATTTCTCTCCCCCTCTTTTCTTGGTCCACCTAACCCCAATAATTATCACTTTGCATATTGCTATCACTATATATTGTTATCACTATACTATATATTATACAGAATTGTTATAATTGCCATTTAAATCTGTACATAAAAACAAAGTTGTCCTCCAAAGATGGGGGGGGGGGGGGGGGGGTGGAGGTGGGCCAAAAAAAAAAAAAAAGTAAGTGTTCAATAAAAAAAAAGTAAAACTCAATACAGTATTATAAATGTGAAGAATATAATAATATAATCACGTCCTACTGCAAAATATAAAAATATCATTTTCACTTGGCAATTTTTTGACATGCTGACTGCCTTTCTCTAGCAGCTACCGCAGTATTACATTTATGTAGTATCTTAATATTCTGCATACGCAGTCATTAATACTTTAAGCTACAGTGGTGTGAAATACGATGCTCAGCTGATATTCGCATTTAAGTCCATGATAAATCTTATTTATCAGCATTCCATTAAGAATGCCTTTAATAGTTGCGCGTGAATGCGCTTCTGTCTTGGTCAACCTACTCAGAGTTGAGTGACCCTGATTACTTTAACTCCGATCAGCCGTTTTGGAACCGAAAACTCTGAGTATGTCAGATCGGGGTAAGACAACTCCGACTTCAGGGTTAAGTTTAGAGTTTGTTAAACCCGCTTCTTGGAATACCCCCCTGGACTGTCTTTGACCCCGTCTTTGGATTGCCCTTGAATGTTGTCTCCTTGGATCTGGTTTTGACTCCTGACCCCTCACTATGCTAATCTTAATAAAAACCCATCTCTGCACCTGTCTGCTGTTGTGGAAATTTCCTGAAAATAGATGGACTCAAACGTGGTTAATACCTTCTGAATGTTTTTGTTCAACTTTGTTTAGATAATCTTCAAGATTTGTACATACAAAGTTATCTTTGCTGTGCATGTAACCATCTTTTCTTTATCTGATTAATTGACAACTTGTAGTCTTCCCCATTCTCAGACACACAACATTAATTTTTAGTTATTAAGCCAGCACCATTTGTTGACCACGTTAGAATAAACCAGCTGAGCTCATTAACATACAGCCGCACTGCTCTACTGTTTAAAGTTGGTGCCATTTTAGTTGCTTTGTTCGCCATAGGAGAACTGAGATTACAACTTCCACCTCCTCAAACACACACGCGCGCACACACATTTACATTCCTCCCCTTTCCACACACACACACACACACTAGATGCTCTAGTGAGTCTTCAATGTAAATATACTGATCCTTGTTGATTCTGTTTGTGTTTTAGAATAGTTGGTTTTAAATAAATGTATCATTTATTTTTACCAAATTGTCTGTGTTGATGTCATTTAAAAGTGGTTGTTGCCAAAACCTCCAAATTCACAGTTACATCCTGCAGATACTAAACCATTAATTGCCTTTAGTTGATAACAAAGTTGTGGTTCTGGTATAATTGGAATATGAGACTGATTCTAAATTAATGAGAATGATTAATAATTAAGGTAAAACAAATTATATCTACTTTAAAGGATTAGTAGGTGAAACCCCTACAGCATGCACAAGGTCCACGGAGAATAGAAGAGACTTTTTACATGCTCTTGCTGAGGAACTTCGGCGTAGATTCTTACACCGCTCAGAGCGGTGTGCTGTGTGTGCCAAGTACACCTGTCGAAAATGTAGAAAGGATATGTAGCAACTGTTAGCTTGTGGGATGCTCATAGCACACAGGACTGTATTTCAAATGAGATTTCTAATTAAAATAAAGTTGTTCTGCATCACATATTTGTTTTGCCCTGTCATTGCTAAGCCAAGAATACCATTATTGTTGTTATTACTGGGTGGTGTGTGTGTAAAAGTATTACAACAGCGGTTCTATTACCTGTGTTATTTCTGTAAATTGTGCATATACTCAAACTAACACGATGTGCAAGTATGTTACATTACAAGAAATATAGGTACACAGATTGACTGGTATCTTACAAGTTTGTAGCGAGGTGGATTCATAATGTATATTTGTTTACTCTGTAGCACAATTCTGTGAATTTGCCATCACACTACACGTACCGCAAACACATTGTTTATTCTTTAGTGTGAAGAAGTAAGCATAAAATGTGTATGAAACACACATAAAATGGGCTAATCAGTGTCTGATTTGCCTTGTGAAAATCGCACAACACGTATGCCTACTACAAATACATTGTTTATTATTTAGTGCGAAGATTTACTTCAGTTGGAATGTTTTGTGCTAAGCGCGATTCAAACCAAAGGATTCATATTCAGCATAGGAATAACTACCTTCATGCTATAAAGTAAGTAGCATAGATTCAAGGGTTGTAACTTTTGAACTGCTTCTTGAAGCTGTGTCAAAAGTGCTATACAGATGAGCTGGCCAAGATGGTTTTCCTTGGAAAGGAGAGTGGGGTTCGGCGCTTCAAACGCGTACCATGTCATTAGCAAGTCAAAGGGCGCTAATCTCTTCACAGTGGGGAAGTGGGCTACTCGGTGGCTGATTTTCCTCGCAAAGATTTTTGTGGCAGTGCTAGTGCTAAGTGACATCCCATTCCTAATGCATATGGTTCAATATGACGTTGGTCCATCCTTTGCAGGTAGAACAGCTTCAACTTTTCTGAGAAGGCTGTCCACAAAGTTTAGGAGTGTGTTTATGGGGATTTTTGACCATTCTTCCAGAAGCACATTTGTGAGGTCACATAATGATGTTGGACAAGAAGGCCTGACTCTCTAATTCATCCTAAAAATGTTCCATCGGGTTGAGGTCAGGACTCTATGCAGGCCTGTCAGGTCCATCCACACCAGACTCTGCCATCCATGTCTATATGGATCTTGCTTTGTGCACTGGTGTACAGTCATGTTGGAAGAGGAAGGGGCCAGCTCCAAACTGTTGCCACAAAGCAAGGAGCATGGAAATGTCGCATTGATACAGTAATGATGCATTTGTGCAAAAGGAGCCCCATTTACTATGCATACTTTTTAGTAGGCAAACATTTCTGAATTATTTTTTTCCCCAGTTGGTCCAATATTCTAATTTTCTAAGATAATGATTTTGGGTTTTCATTGGCTGTAAGCAATAATCATCATCATCTTTAACACAAATAGATCACTGTGATGTCATGCGTATCACTTTTGTTAGAATTACTGAACTTTTTGATTATATTGTAATCTATTGAGATGCACCTATATGTGGGTAAATAAAACACACATAGTGTGATCACAAATGTGCATTATATCAGAGTCAATATGCTCTGCAGGTATAAGTGTAATTTTTGGGAGTGACTGGACTCATGTAACCTGAAAAGACTATCTGAACTAAAAACCGCCTTAAATGTCAAAAAGAGCAAAATGCCTTACGATACAATTTCCTAAAAATGCCCATCACGTCACATCACAAATAAGATTCAATGCAATCAGGTAGGAGGAAACACTAACCAGAAAATATTCTGCACCACTGACCATTGATTCTCTGTGCAGGTAGATCAGAGGTGTCAAACTCATTTTCACCACAGGCCACATCAGCATATTTGTTGTTGAAACACTGCAGTGTTGAGATGCCATCACTTTGTGGATAACAATTGTGGGAAATGTAGTTTTTGGTCACTGCACGTGTTTATTATTATTTTTTTTTCTTTCCCTCAAGACAATTAGGCTTTTTAAGCTCTCGCAGGCCATATAAAATGACACAGCAGGCCACACTGATTAATGTAATTCAAAATGTGACAAGTTGGTAAAAAATGTGCCAAAACTGTTGTTACCTTGATGCAGGCCACTGCATTAACACTGGCAGTGTTGGAGGGTAAACTGCAAATGCAATGACAGTTAGATGGAAATGAAATCAACTGTAGCATGTCCATTTTCACTGAAATTGTGAACTGCTCCCACAACTTAGCGTCACCTCTGCATGCATGTTGTAGAATTCATTGTTGAGCACCAGTGCTCACTTTTCAGCCCACTGTAAATGGATTTGTGCTTGAGCTTTCCAAAATACTACATTGAAGTAAATGTGCTCTTGAGGAAAACAACTTGATGTTATACAAGAGTGAAGAGACCTTGCGAAGAGACTTTGCTTTCATACAAAAGGTATCTCATTATATTTATTGGGGGAGTAACAGGTACAATCAACTTTTAAGCAGACACTCACTACACTACACTAAAAGACTGATATTCTGCAATCTGAGCATAAATAAGGTCAATTTCAAGGGTGGTATAACTGTCAATGGCATGTGTTTTGTGTCAAACACTTTCAGATGAAACAATACAACCTCCATTTTTAATATGAACAGAAAAACATTTGATTGCAGTCAGCGATATATTTTGGAATCCTTTTTCTCTTCTTCAGAAGTTCTTTTGGAAAGCTGTTGCTGGAAAATAGAGAACACCTTTTTTTTTACTTTTCTTCAGGACCCTGAAGGAGACAAAGATAAGGAAATCAAAACGTCAGTGAAGGCACATGCAACAATGTGAACAGTACTGTTTTGTGAAGAAAATCATACAAGATAAAACATCTGAGTAAATGGCCAATAGTAGAACATATTTGTATGAAATTGTGATAAAATTAATTTTACAAAGCACAAAAATATTTTATGCATTTAGATCTCAAAATGCCATAGGTCATTTAGATCATATGAGACCTTCAAGATGAGACCTAAAAGTGTCCGGACTTGACTTGGAGAGGGTCACTATAAAAAACTTGTTTTGTAACATCACCTGATCTGGCCAGGGGAATTTCAACAGTTCGCTGGTGCTGCTTCCTGCTGCAGTTTTTTCTAAATTTTCTACAGTTCCTAAAATCAGCTAAACGTTTTTGATTTATCTATGGCTGGTGTTGGTTTGTCTCCTGGTTCTGAGTGTGGCATATTTAGCTTAAACCCCTTAATTACAGATAGTAATGACGACAGTATTTGAGAGAGATGCCAGTTACTTCTATCATTTAGAACGCTGTGTCCACTCCTTATTAAGGGATAGAGTGCAAGAGTCAATAATAGCTGTGGACGCAACAGGGAGAGCTAGTGCCTCCACAACTCCGGTGTTAGATCTCTCACCGCGGGGTGCATGGGTGACTTCTCGGCAGCACAGTCAGAAAGCGAGGGCCGCTGCTAACGCTAATGCCAACACTAGCCCACCAGAACACAACTGCTTGGATCACATGTCCAAAAGGTTTGCCCCACTCATTGAAGCAGCCACTGAGCAATCTGTCTTACAGACTCTGGTTGTATGTGATTCTATCACTTGGCATGTGAAATTAGCTAATCCTCCTTTAATAGGGGCTCCAGCAGTTACATTCAGTTGTTTACCGGGAGCCAGAGCATCAGACATTAGTGGCAACCTTTGACTGTTTGCTAATAGGAGATTTTCAAGGATAGTGATATATGTAGTGGCCAGCGATATACTCTGCAGCAGTCCAACGTAACTAAGTCTAATATTAAAGAGGTGGTTAAATTGGCCCAGACGATATCTGATGCTGTATTCTGCTCTGGTCCGATGCCAATGTGGAGCAGTGATCAGCAATACAGCAAGCTCAGGGCGTTAAATGCACCTGGGATGGTGCTGCCTTGCTTTCCTGCAGTATAGCCCATAGCCTGTTAGTTAGTCGACAGAGTAGAATTAGTAGCTGCTGACAATCCGGAGACACGATCAGATGGCAGACAAACAGGCAAAACAGACTGTCTACGAGTTGCCAAGAGGCATCCCTATATTAAATTCAATTACAGAAAAAGTCTATCCTAAGATTTTAACTAATATTCAAACCTCGCATCCGATTATTAGTATGATATGACCGATCTGAAAATCAGATTACTCAATATTCAATTGTTCATTTCTAAAGCGGCTATTGTCAATGAAATTATAAGCAGGCATGAAAATGGGTCAGGGGTTAAAAAGGTGAGAAGACCGAGGGGGGGGGCTAGCTATATATATACAGTGGGGAAAATAAGTATTTAGTCAGTCATCAATTGTGCAAGTTCTCCCACTTTTAAAAAGATGAGAGAGGCCTGTAATTGACATCATAGGTAGACCTCAACTATGAGAGACAAAACGTGAAAAAAAATGAGAAAATCATTTGTCTGTCTTTTAAAGAATTTATTTGCAAATAATGGTGGAAAATAAGTATTTGGTCACCTACAAACAAGCAAGATTTCTGGCTGTCACAGACCTGTAACTTCTTTTTTAAGAGGCTCCTCTTTCCCCCACTCATTACCTGTATTAATGGCACCTGTTTGAAGTCGTTAACAGTATAAAAGACACCTGCCCACAACCTCAAACAGTCGCACTCCAAACTCCACTATGGTGAAGACGAAAGAGCTGTCAGAGGACACCAGAAACCGAATTGTAGACCTGCACCAGGCTGGGAAGACTGAATCTGCAATAGGCAAGCAGCTTGGTGTGAAGAAATCTACTGTGGGAGCAATAATCAGAAAATGGAAGACCTACAAGACCACTACTAATCTCCCTCGATCTGGGGCTCCACGCAAGATCTCAGCCCGTGGGGTCAAAATGATCACAAGAACGGTGAGGAAAAATCCCAGAACCACAAGGGGGGATCTAGTGAATGACCTGCAGAAAGCTGGGACCAACGTTACAAAGGCTACCATCAGCAACACACTACGACGCCAGAGACTCAGATCTTGCAGTGCCAGACGTGTCCCCCTGCTTAAGCCAGTCCATATCCAGGCACGTCTGAAGTTTGCTAGAGAGCATTTGGATGTTCCAGAAGAGTATTGGGAGAATGTCATATGGTCAGATGAAACCAAAGTAGAACTATTTGGTAAAAACACAACTCGTCGTGTTTGGAGGACAGTGAATGCTGAGTTGCATCCAAAGAACACCATACCAACTGTGAAGCATGGGGGTGGCAACATCATGCTTTGGGGCTGTTTCTCTGCAAAGGGACCAGGACGACTGGTCCTTGTACATGAAAGAATGAATGGGGCCATGTATTGTGAGATTTTGGGTGCAAACCACCTTCCATCAGCAAGGGCAATGAAGATGAAACGTGGCTGGGTCTTTCAGCATGACAATGATCCCAAGCAAACTGCCAGGGAAACAAAGGAGTGGCTTCGTAAGAAACATTTCAAAGTCCTGGAGTGGCCTAGCCAGTCTCCCGATCTCAACCCCATCGAAAACCTTTGGAGGGAGTTAAAAGTCCGTGTTGCTCGCCGACAGCCCCAAAACATCACTGCTCTAGAGGAGATCTGCATGGAGGAATGGGCCAACATACCAGCAACAGTGTGTGCCAACCTTGTGAAGACTTACAGAAAACGTTTGACCTCTGTCATTGCCAACAGAGGATATACAACAAAGTATTGAGATGAACTTTTGTTATTGACCAAATACTTATTTTCCACCATTATTTGCAAATAAATTCTTTAAAAGTCAGACAAAATGATTTTCTCAATTTTTTTTTTCATATTTTGTCTCTCATAGTTGAGGTCTACCTATGATGTCAATTACCGGCCTCTCATCTTTTTAAGTGGGAGAACTTGCACAATTGGTGACTTACTAAATACTTATTTTCCCCACTGTATATATATAGATATGCTGAATATAATCAAATCCGTAATAGTAAAAATACCAAAATTAAAGCAATACTGAAAAGTGGCTACCCTATATACAACCAGTTTTTTCCCTCACACATCACATGCATCTTGTGCTGTCCATATTTTATTAAGAACTTAACAATAATAACTGAACCATTGAACAGAGATAATACATGTCAGACATGACATTCAGACACGGTCAGATTCAGAGATAAAAAAAAAAAAGATTTTAACTTGGAGAGGTGCGAGTAAGAAGAGTAGTCCATTGGAATGCAGAGTGCAGATTATAGTTTACTTCTCACTTTAGACCCGCGGGGACACCTGTCTTGTCAATGGATGGAGCCAGATCTGTAAACGCGAGAAGCCCACTTTCGCCATTCCAGATGGCTCAGTCAAAACCATTACGTCTTAATGAACCAATAATTACATCAGCGGCGAAAATGAGTGTAAAAAATACCAGGGTTCACGTGTATTTATTTAGTCACAAAAGGCTTCTAACATGGGCTAAAGCACAGTGTAGGCTATTAAATGACAAGAGTTTGCAACTTCAACCTTTTCAGCCCTAGCGCGAATGTTATCCTCACACGTCCCTGGATTCACCAGTAAAAAATACTGAGACACTAGAAAAATATCTTGTTTCTTATTTGATGTCACCGTTAACTACACGGGGTTGACGCAAACTTAATAGGCCTATCTATCACAAGAGCTTGTGGCTAGCTCTGACAGTGTTCAACGCTGTAGCGAACGGCAGTAACTTTGTTTTACCGCAAAATATGAAAATGATTGAAACCATTAATAACCCAATTAAATCCACTGGGAAATGTACGATGTGGTAAATGTAGTGGTAAATGTACTATGTGGTAAATGTAGTGGTAAATGTATGATCTGGTAAATGTAGTGGTAAAGATTCGCGCTTCCACCTTGTCCCCAGCGTAGATAGCACTAGGTCCTGCGTCACAACATGAATGAAGAACGTTCGTATGATTGAATCTGGGCAGAAATTGCTGACCACTGTGTCATTGAAATTGAAAAATAACGGGGAACACTCAAATAACACATCCTAGATCTGAATGAATGAAATATTCTCATTGAATACTTTGTTCTGTACAAAGTTGAATGTGCTGACAACAAAATCACACAAAAATCATCAATGGAAATCAAATTTATTAACCAATGGAGGCCTGGATTTGGAGTCACACACAAATTTAAAGTGGAAAAACACACTACAGGCTGATCCAACTTTGATGTAATGTCCTTAAAACAAGTCAAAATGAGGCTCAGTATTGTGTGTGGCCTCCACGTGCCTGTATGACCTCCCTACAACACCTTGGCATGCTCCTGATGAGGTGGCGGATGGTCTCCTGAGGGATCTCCTCCCAGACCTGGACTAAAGCATCTGCCAACTCCTGGACAGTCTGTGGTGCAACGTGACGTTGGTGGATGGAGCGAGACATGATGTCCCAGATGTGCTCAATCGGATTCAGGTCTGGGGAACGGGCGGGCCAGTCCATAGCTTCAATGCATTCATCTTGCAAAAACTGCTGACACACTCCAGCCACATGAGGTCTAGCATTGTCCTGCATTAGGTGGAACCCAGGGCCAACCGCACCAGCATATGGTCTCACAAGGGGTCTGAGGATCTCATCTCGGTACCTAAGGGCAGTCAGGCTACCTCTGGTGAGCACATGGAGGGCTGTGCGGCCCTCCAAAGAAATGCCACCCCACACCATTACTGACCCACTGCCAAACCAGTCATGCTGAAGGATGTTGCAGGCAGCAGATCGCTCTCCACGGCGTCTCCAGACTCTGTCACGTCTGTCACATGTGCTCAGTGTGAACCTGCTTTCATCTATGAAGAGCACAAGGCACCAGTGGCGAATTTGCCAATCCTGGTGTTCTCTGGCAAATGCCAAGCATCCTGCACGGTGTTGGGCTGTGAGCACAACCCCCATCTGTGGACGTCGGGCCCTCATACCATCCTCATGGAGTCTGTTTCTAACCGTTTGTGCAGACACATGCACGTTTGTGGCCTGCTGGAGGTCATTTTGCAGGGCTCTGGCAGTGCTCCTCCTGTTCCTTTTTGCACAAAGGCGGAGGTAGCGGTCCTGCTGCTGGGTTGTTGCCCTCCTACGGCCTCCTCCACGTCTCCTGGTGTACTGGCCTGTCTCCTGGTAGCGCCTCCAGCCTCTGCACACTACGCTGACAGACACAGCAAACCTTCTTGCCACAGCTCGCATTGATGTGCCATCCTGGATGAGCTGCACTACCTGAGCCACTTGTGTGGGTTGTAGAGTCCGTCTCATGCTACCACGAGTGTGAAAGGACCACCAACATTCAAAAGTGACCAAAACATCAGCCAGAAAGCATAGGTACTGAGAAGTGGTTTGTGGTCCCCACCTGCAGAACCACTCCTTTATAGGGGGGGTCTTGCTAATTGCCTCTCATTTCTACCTTTTGTCTATTCCATTTGCACAACAGCAGGTGAAATTGATTCACAATCAGTGTTGCTTCCTAACTGAACATGTTGGTTTCACAGAAGTGTGGTTGACTTGGAGTTATATTGTGTTATTTAAGTGTTCCCTTTATTTTTTTGAGCAGTGTGTAATATATATATATATATATATATATATATATATATATATATATATATATATATATATATATATATATATATATATATTGAAATCTTGAAATTAATCTAGATCAGGGGTGACCAACTAAAATTAACCGAGGTCCAAATTTTTAAATGTACCACAAGCAAGGGTCCGGAACATCAAATTTTATTTTATTTTCAGCAAAACAGCAATTATATATAAAGATGGCACTTTTAGCATTTTTAAAATAAAATTAAAATATCTTTAGTTTTTAATTTGGTTTGCAGTGAAATCAAAATAAAGTGCTGTTCTTTTAAACGTATTTCACCTATAATAAAACTTCTCAACATAAATCTAAAATAAAGTGGTTGTCTTACAAAACATTGTCTTTTAAACTTATTTCAAACAATGAAACTTCTCAACATGAACTGAATTCACAGCGTGTTTACTTTGTTTAATGAGAGAAATTAGCTCTTTGTTGTCCAGCAAGGGTTTTGAATCTGGGCTTAAATGGGATCAGGGCCATCCTTAGGCACATGTGGAGGTGCTCGTTCGTGAGTCTGGAACGATATTTAGTTTTAATAATGTTCATGGTGGAGAAAGCTGCTTCACAGCAGTATGTTGAGCCAAACATGCTCAAAATATACAGGGCAACCTTCTTCAGACTTGGGAAAGCTGTCTCTGAAACTATTTGGATCCAAAAAGATGCATCACCACCACCTCTCTGTTGCTCCTTCAGGGCCACATCTGCCTGCAGATCTGCAAGTTCTAGTTGCAGAGACCCAGCACTTGCCCACTTGAAGGTTTCAGTGGCTTCTTTTGAAAACTCTCTGATATCCGTGATAAGGAATGGGTTCTGAATGAAGAGGCTGAGCTGCTGTCCAAGTGTGAAACTGTCAAAACATTTTCCAAAATTCACAATCAGTTTGTCAACAAAATTAACAAAACAGGACTTGTCAACTTTAACTTGTCCCTGTACTGTTGGGAAGTGTGTGCACTCCTCCTGAAGGTCTTGCTTAAACAGCTCTAGTTTTTTTCTGGAATGCATGCACAGCTGTTATCAAATCAACAACTGAGTTTTCTTTGCCTTGTAGTTTTAAGTTGAGTTCATTCAGGTGTGAGGTGACATCAACTAAAAAGGCCACAATATCCATCTTTTCCACATTTTCTAAAAATTCTGAAAATTGTGTTGCTTTTGGGTTCTTTTGTTGTTTTAAGAAAGCTGCTATGTCACTTCTGATGGACCAGAATCGCTCCAACACTTTGCCTTTGTTGAGCCATCTCACATTGTTGTGCAGAAGAAGGTAATCGGCATTTGCATGAACATCTCTCAAAAACTCCCTGAGCTTGCGATGTTGGAGTGATGATGATGCCCTCAGTAAGTTTATCATCTTCATTATTGTGTTCATTACCTCAGCATACTGATCTGACAGTATGGCACACAGAACAGATTGATGAATAATACAATGATAAGAGATAAGCTCAGGATTGTGCTCTTTTAATCTTGCCACAGCTCCATTCTCTCTCCCTAACCTGGCAGGGGCTCCATCTGTGGTTACAGAAACTACTTTTTTCATTTCTATCCCCCTCTCATCAATCATCATCTTTATTGCCACGTAGATATCTTCTCCTGTTGTGCTGGTCTGCAAGGATGTTACACCCAAGCGATCTTCACAGATTTGCTTTTCATCTTTGTTGAAGAACCTTACAAAAACTAAAAGCTGGGCATTGTCAGATACATCAGTGCTCTCATCTATAGCCAGACTTATACACTGTGTTTTCTGAATGGCTTAATTGAGCTGTGTAAGTACATCCTGGGTTAACACTACTGTTTTACTTGTAACTGATGTGGCTGAAAGTGGAATTTGGTTTATTTTTTCCACAAAGCTCATCTTTTTGCTTTCCCTAGAAAGAGTAAGCTCCCTGCAACTGCAGTCATACACTCCTTCACAACCACTCCATCACTAAATGATTTTTTATGTTTGCCCAAAATCCACATAACTCTAAGGGTGCACTCGTTATCACGCTGTTGGGCAGTAAGTGACTGTGTTAATATCCTTGTCAAGCGATCATATTGAGCTTTTAACTCTTTTATTTTCTGTACCCTCACTGCTGAGGCAAGTGGATATGTTTGGGAAAAAGTGTTGTGCTTCTTCTCGTAGTGCCGCTTGATATTACTGCTTTTGACGATGGTGACAGTCTCTGAACAAATGAGACATATAGGTTTCGTCCTGCTGTCTGGTAGAACGAACAAGTACTTATCAGTCCATTCCGATTTAAAAGTCCTATTTTCTGTGTCCACCTTTCTAATTTTTGAGCATGCCATACTCCTTTTTTCCCTTTGTCTTTCTTTCTGTTCTCTCTGCTGTGCCATGCGTATACGTCTCACTCGGACCAAAGCCAGCGGCTGTGCATATTGTCTTCCGCATGTGAGCAGATGGACAGATTTGATTGGCTGATTTACACCACGTGTGCCGTTCTGCTGTTTTACCGTAATGGTTGGATGATTTGTACCCATTAGAATAGAAATTTGCAGAGTTAATCAGGAATGAGATTGGGTCTGGACAGGACTGCGTTTGGGTCCGGATCCGGACCGCGGTCCGCCTGTTAGTGACCTCTGATCTAGATTAATCTATATTAAAATGGCTCATATGCGTGCTACCCAAGTAATGACTAAAAGTCAGTTTTTGAGATAGGGTTTCTTAATACAGGGGCTGCATTAGACCATCATCTCCTGTTTCCAAAATGCATCAATGACTGCTTGAGGAAGCTGTTCTACTTTGATACTTGAAAAAAATTCTTTGGAGATGCTATCTATTAATATAAGTAATCCAGCTACAAATTAGAATGCATTCTCACTATCTAATGTTTACAGTCCACCAGGGCTCTACGCAGACTTACTAAATGATTTCAGCAATTTTGCAGCAGGTTTAGTGTTTTGCATTAGAATAAATGCTTGAAGCTTTTCATTCACTCCCACAACCAAAATTGGAGAAAATTGTGGCTGAACCTCTTGTAACAGTAGTTAACTCATCATTACCATAGGTCACATGCCCAAAACCTGTAAATCAGTCAATAATTGTCTGAACAAGAAACCAAATCTGGATCCACCTGTACTATCTAGTTACAGACCTATTTTATCATTTATATCCAAGATCATATAAAAAGCTGTGGCCCAACAAATATGCTTATATCAGCATCACATAAGAATCATATACAATCATAAGTTCCAATCTGGAATAAGAGCCCACCACAGTACTGAAACAGCCCTAGTTAAAGTAACAAATGATCTTCTTGCCTCAGATCAAGGTGATGTATCTGTATTAATGCAGCATTGGACACAATAGATCCCAGGATCTGGCACACTGAAGTATATTTTAATCAGCATGTAAAAGTTAGTTTGTTGCAAGAACACCATGAATTGAGCCACAAACGGATAGGTCAACTCTTTGCCCATTAGTGTGAGTAGAAGAGAAATTGTGTTGCGCTCTGATTTGTGTGTTCCCACTTCTGTCTTCAGTTTCAGTAGGTTTTACAGCCCCAGTTGTGTATTGATTCCTGCATGTGAATTTGCTAATCCTGGAGTTCGATCCATGGGCCAGTTCAGGTGTGCCATCATGTGACTGTTATTTTCCTGGGACAATACATATGCCTATGCGTGTGCACTTCAAAAACAGCCTTCAGCTCACATGCACTGTTGATTAGGGGTTTGCTAATCAATGTGTGTTCTAATTATATAATATACAGTTATCGCCTTCATCTGTTTATATAATCCTTTTAGTACAATCACAGTATACATTTAGATGAAGGTTTGTTTGCCATTTGTGTGGGCAGGGGCCTGTCTGAATGTGAGATACTGTGTATAATTAAATTAAATATATACTTAATCAATTTTAAGTATGCTATTTTGTAATATTAAGCACAAATATGCTTAGCATGGTTATGTATTATAACTAAAATAAATATTTAATAAATGTGTGCTGTCAAGTGTGTGTATCTGTACATAGTAGGGGGTGTCACGATTCCAGAGGTGGAAAGAGTACTGAAAATTTGTAATTGAGTAAAAGTATCATTACTTTGCCTAAAATCTACTCAGAGTAAAAGTAAAATTACCCATCTCAAAATTTACTCGAGTAAAAGTACAAAATTACTTCATTTAATATGTAATTTGAGTAAAAGTTACTTAGTTACTTTCAGTTATTTAATGCATGGATGAATCATGAACCAAGTTCATGTCAAAGTTAATCGATTTCAAAGTGTATTTAAGTGCACATCCACACTTGCAAAAAGATCAGCTGGGCTCAGGAACATACTTCCACACAGCACAAGGACAGTCACAACCTATACCATAAAGTGCAAACAATTTTCAGTCCTATTGTCCAACGGACAACACTATGATAAGAATAAAGAAATTTAAATTACAAATTATTCAAAAAACAAAATGCACACAAAATTAAGTGCCCACAATATGCCACAAATCAAACTAAAATGCAACAGGATTCCACTACTCACAATAAAATGCCCAAAGGATCCCACATAAAAAATAAAAAAATGCTCATAGGATCCCACAATTTAAAAGTAAGTGCTCACAGGATCCAACTATTCAAAATACAGTGCCCACCAGATCCCACTATTCACAATAAAATGCCCACAGGTTGCCACAACTCAAAATAAAATATAAAATGACCACAGGATCCCACATCTCAAAATAAAACAAAATGCACACAGGATTCCACTATTTAAAATGCTCACAGGATCCAACTATTCAAAATACAGTGCCCACAGGATTCCACTTTTCACAATAAAATGTCCACAGGATCCCAAAGAACCTGATAGATAGAAAATTTAAAGATAGAACAATCTCATCCTTTTGGAAAAAAAGTGCAGCAGATTACGACCTGATTATGAGACAATGGAAAGGGCACGCGCAAGGCAAGGCCACGCAATTGGCCTTCAGTTCTGGGACTCAGAAATTTAAATTTCTGCCCGCATTTAATTTTTCACCATCAATATTTTTTTACTCAGTAATGTGAGGGCGTTCAAATGTAGTGAAGTAAAACTACTTGGGGCAAAATGTACTCAAGTAAAAGTAAAAATTACACATTTCAAAAACTACTCAGAAAATTACAAATTACTCATAAAAAGTACTCAATTCCCTTTCCTCATCATACAGCTGCTGGATTTTCTTCGACATTGTCTTTCTGGACGGCAGTTCGTAACTTGCATCAGTTGACGCAATGTGCAGCGCTTCTTGTAAACCTTTATCTTCGACCACAGAGATCGAGCAAATAATGTGACGCGTGCAGAGTCGCACGCTACGGCCACTCGCGAAAGTTTAATCCAGTCTTAATGGTCCAATGAAGGTAATTTAAAAAACCAGGACATTTCCTTACTTAAAAAAAACCCGGGACGCCCTGGACAGGATGTGAAATACGGACATGTCCCAGGAAATATGGATGTTTGGTCAACCTATCGTACTAGTAATACATTTAGCAGCTAAGTAATCATTACTGACCTGCGCGTTAGCACCAACATGTTTTGCGTTGAGGTGGTAACGAAGGGTGGAAGTGCTTCTGTGATAAGTGAACTCCTTCCTACATAAAGTGTAAATAACACTATGTGTGTTTGTACTTCCATCTGTTACTTATATTTAAATTTCCCATCCACCAGCGTAGCCTCTTCAGTCATCTCCATCATGATCTTATTGTGCGTCCATATAATCTGTATGCCCGGAACTCGTGCACTGAGAAACATTTCACGGTGCAAAAGTGTCTCATGCGTTAATTTTTTTAGTGCGTTAATTTTCCTGTAATTGATTAATCGAAATGAACGCGTTAAAGTCCCACCACTAATATATATATACAAACACACACACACACACACACCTGTGTGTTCTGCTATGTTCATTAATTCTGTGTGCTAGTCATAGAGACCTGCGTATTCCCATATTCATGTGCTGCATTATTTTAGACCTATCAATACATTTGTATTCCAGTGTAGTATTATTTTAGATTAATGTATAACCAAGTATCAACATGTAATGTGCTATATTAGGCATATGCATATCTATGTATTAGTTTGTGTGCTATTAATCAAATGTAAGTATATTCATGTGTGCTTATGTGACCTCAGATTCATGCCTGTCTGTGCATTATGTGTCATTTATTGTCCAAAAGTGGAAATTAAGAATGGTTCAATGTGTAGAATGGTAGAACTAAACTAATACTTAATAAGGCAGAGTAATGCTAGTAAATTTATTTAGGAATACGGAATTCCCTTTTGCTTGAATTGTGCTAGTCTGCCATTCTTCACCCGTTAACTGGATCTGGGGGGGAAGGGCAGTTGTTACGACTCTCTCTCGCGTCCTCCGTCCGAATAAACCTCCGCAAGCCAACAGCGCAACCAGTTTGACTGCACCCCTCCAGCAGCGATGTCACTGCTAAGTCTTCGCCATTTGGGCAGTCTCAAAGTCCGGCTGCACCGTGGGAGTAAACGAATCGTGAACGCGCATCGGTTGATCCACCTTTACAACACACTAGAATACCACACGGACATGCCTGGCCTGCATCACAGTAAGACACTCAGAGTTCACGTGCTGCTTTGAGGTTGTGTTATGACCCTGCGTGGTCGTTTGTGGTTTATGTGTGTTTTGCAGGTTTGGTTCCCCCCCCTTGATCATCCGTCAAGTCGGTCCACCTGGGTCATACGAGTTGGCTACACGTGCACGTTGTTCCTGATTGGCTTTTGGCATGTATAAAGCCACCGGAGCCCTGGATGATGGCGGTGCTTACACCGCCCCTTGCCAGACCTGATTTGTGCTGAGAGTTTGTTCTTGTTGTATTGGCTGACCCTGATATAATTAGATACACAACTATATTTATATCTATATCCATTTATAGAGTGTATTAGGAGAATGGGAATCTGTGCTCTTTTTGGTGTTTGTTTTATCTTTGTTTTGTTGTAGGTAGGTAGTTAGGTAGTTAGTTAAGTTTTTGTTTTTCCTTTTTGTATATGTGTGTAGGGAAATGCGTTGACGGGAAGGTTTTGTTGTTTTGATCTTTTGGAGCTGCCCATTGGCAACGCCACAACCCCAGTTGTATGTATGCAATAAATATCACTCTTTTATTCATTCCACTATCCTTTTTTCTTTTGCCATTATTTATCATTGTCCCTCAGTACCTAGACGGTGGGGGAACATAACAGTTGGGGGCTCGTCCTCTTTCCTCTGCGTTTTTTCTTTTTTTGGTGGTGGAGTGATTCCGGCAAGTTGCTTTAGTTATGTCGGGGCGTTTCGATCTTGTGCAATTTACACTTTTTCCTATGGTAGAGCAGTTCGACTTGTGCCGTAAGGACGATCTGCTGATGGTAGCGGAGTTTTTTTATATTAAAGTATTGCATTCAGCCACTAAACGAGTTATAAAGTAGGTGCTTTGTGAAGAGTTAGTACAGCCTCAGGTTCTTCCAGTGCAGGAGGGGTCGTCTGACAAAGGCGAGGACGGTATGGCATCTGCTGACATTGTTAATGTCGCAGAAGTCACTGACGTCATCCCCCCATTACAAGATCCTATGATAGCTCTCCGTTTGAAGGAGTTAGATCTGAAGTTGAGTCGACAACGTGTGAGGGCTTTAGAATTAGAGGCTCATAGAGATATAAAAGTAAAAGTTGGAGTTGGAAATCGAGATGCGATGTAGTCACATTCCTCTTTCTAGACCTCTCTCTCCTGTTCCACTAGTTTTTAGTAGTTCTAGTCGGTCACGCCCTGTCCCTGCTCCTCGTAGAGTACTTCCTCCACCTTTGCCAGGTTTTGACATTACTAAGAATCTATCTGTTGTGGCTTTATTTCGGGAAACCGAGGTTGATACATATTTCCCTGTGTTTGAGCGTATTGCAATTACAATGCAGTGGCCCAGAGACGTTTGGTCTCTATTGTTGTAATGCAAATTAGTCGGAAGAGCGCAAGAGGTTTGTTCTGCCCTGACATTAGAGCAAAGTTTGGATTACAATACCGTAAAAACGGCGGTGTTAAGAGCATATGAATTAGTTCCCGAAGCCTATCACCAGCGGTTTCGTGGTCACATTAAATCGTCCACTCAAATTTATGTGGAGTTCGCTAGAGAAAAAACAGCCTTGTTGGAAAAATGGTGTGTGGCGTGTAAAGTCAGTAATTTAGAGCAGTTTAAGGAGGTAATTTTACTCGAGGAATTCAAAACGTGTGCGTCGGAAAAGCTTGTGGTTCATTTAAATGAGCAAAAAGTCGCGTCTGTAACGGAGGCCGCTGTACTGGCTGATGAGTTTGTGCTTACGCACAAGTTGGTTTTTTCTTCAGGTCGACGTGAACGGCAGACCTCACGGAAGGATGTTAAAACAGAAAGTGAGGATCAGACAATAAATTCCGATGTCCCTGAGTGTTTTTACTGCCATGAGGTAGGACACTTAATTGCTATCTGTCCGAAGTTAAAGTGGAAAAATCATAAAGCCACCATTTCGCCCAAGTCGGTAGGTTTACTTTACACACCGTTACCTAGCCATAGTCATACTGGGAATGGGTTATTGTCGTTTGATCCGACCTTGAAGCCGTATGTTTCTGATGGTACAGTAGCCGTTTCAAGGGATGGAATTCAGTATCATGTTTGTATCCTGAGGGATACAGGAGGTCATTCATCTTACAATGAGCGCTTCCGTTGCCTGAAACAAACAGTTGTGGTTTGGATGTCTTGATACAAGGAATAAAGATGTCAATTTTGAGAGTTCCGCTTTATACGGCCCAGTTAGAGTGGCCGTTTGTTCGATATTGCTGGTTCCCGACGTTACGTTTATATTGGGGGACGATATCATTTATAAGAGAACCGCATTTCCAGAGGTTAATGCCACATCTATTTCCACATCTTCTGAGCCATTAGTGACTGATTTTCCTGCCGTGTTTAGCACTTGTGTTTTCACTCAATCACAGGTCCGGAAAGCTGTGGATGTAGACAATCTTTCCTCCAATTTTTTAATACCCCTACCCAGTGGCGCAAAAAGGGGGTATGTAGCGTATGCGACGCATAGGGGCACTGCACTAGAGGGGGTGCCAAATCGATGCCAGAAAATTATTTACCGAGTTGGTGGGGGGTGGGTGGTGGAGTGCAGGGGGCACCGATAGTATGTTTGCATACACCTCAGAAAGTATGTAGTTGCAACCCTGCCCCTACCACTGTGTCCTAAAGAACTGCACTAAATTGTTCACCTACCGGCTATAAGCTATTATATTGCAGTATTGTTCATACATGTTGTTGCACTGGTACTGTTATTCCCTCTTAATCCCCCATCTCATCTTCCCACTTCACTACCCTTGTATTTCACTATTGTCCCAATTCATGTCTTTTTTTCACACATGTTTACTCTCTACAGTTATTATTGCAGTTATTTGCTCACTCTCCTAGTATTTTTAATTTTATGTTTTATAATTAATATAATTATATTTTTTATTAGTGTACATTAGTGTTGTTTTTGCTGGGATTATCTGTATGTCCTGTACATATGCAGAATTGACAATAAAAACTATTGAACTTCTACATAAAAAGCCACACCCATTGCCGATTCTTCAGGGAGAAATCCATCGAGGATCAGATGAGCTTCCTGAAGGAGAATCGCGTTTGCATTAAATCAGGGGTGCCCAATACGTCGATCGCGATGGAAGTGTGGGTAGATCGCATGATATTAAAAAGTAGAAATTGAATGACAAAAAGATGAATGACAGGTTATCATCCATCTGCACTGACAGTTGTCCTTTGATTGACATACAGGGTAGCCAATTGGACGTCTGAACTTTTGACACCCTACGCATGCGTGTTAAACTGCGCTAACTTGTTAGCTTGCTGCGTAGCTAGCCCCCAATTTATTTAAACTAAATACAACAAAGGGTATAAAAATGAGTGCTGTAGCTGGTCCGAGTAAGAAGCCTAAAACCACTTCATACAGAATAGGAGGAGGATTTGTTTCACTGTCATATTCACTATATTTCACTATGTCATAAGTGCGTTGGCCTCCTCTGTCAGTGTGCCATTGCTATTCCAAAGAAGCGGCATTTTCGGATGTTCAAGCATCATTTCGGGTGTCACTTCATTGTTAAATACAAGTAGTCCTTCCAAGATGGAGAGATGATAAAAGAGGCATTTGTTGAAGCCACTAATTCCTTGGTTCTTTAAAAACAAATCTGAAATATTATCTTCAGTCAAAGCTCTCCAGGTATCGAGGAATACAATCATGCGGTGCTCTGAAGCCACAGCCAAGGATTTGACCCAGCAAGTTTGGAAGGATATTGTGAACTGCAAGTGTTTCTCGCTACAATTAGTGATACTTTAAAATACTTTATAAATATAAATTAGGGGTGGGACGCAATAAAAAAAATTAATTTAATTAATTAGAAGCTTTGTAATTAATTAATCAAAATTAATCGCATTTTAGTATTTAACATGAGAAATATTAATTTAAGTTTGAATGATGAATGAATCAATGAACATAGTCATAAACTTCAACATCTTGTTTTTTTTTCCACCAGTCTACTACAAAGACCAATAGATGAGTGCAGAATATTGCAAGAATAAGAAGAACTGAAGTAAATCAGAAGATTTATTTTAATACCATTAATAAGGTTTTTTAATACCATTTTAGATGGTATACTTTTTCTTTAATTTCCCAGGCCTCTGCCACAGGCATCTCCATAGTGCCTAGAAGTGGTCTTCAGCATGCTCAAAGCAAATGACTGGATCTTCCATTCATCATCTATAATATGAGCTGTCACAACAAGATAATTCTTGTTGCTAATAGAGGTCCAGTGATCCTCAGTCAGAGCCACATTTGTGGCGCTCTTCACAATAACCTATTTTACTTCCCTTTCCTCATCATACAGCTGCTGGATTTTCTTCAACATTGTCTTTCAGGACGGCAGTTTGTAACTTGCATCAGTTGATGCAATTTGCAGCGCTTCTTGTAAGCCTTGATCTTCGACCACAGAGAGCGAATAACGCTGCAAATAATGTGATGCGTCAAGTATAAATGCCTCCACCGCTCTTGCGAGGTGTGCGGAGTCGCAAAAGATTAATCCAGTCTTAATGGGCCAATGTTCAACATGGCGCCCCCCGAGGCGGACGTGTTTGCTCGCTCTGCACAAGGATGTAACTTTTTTCGACTTTCGTTTAATTATTTTATATTTATTTCTCTCATTTTAAACGTGGTGCATAAATGCCTTGCATTTCGAACTTACAGTAGACAGGCATTATTGGATATCGCTGCACATAACTTGGAGTTTACTGGTCAAATCCCATCGGAGCTGCAACTCATTGTGCGCTCACATAGCCACCACCGCTACACCCAGGAAGGCCCCGAAGCTCCGGCCTCGAGTGTATACGCGGACCCCAGGAAAGCGCTTCGCAGGCGGCGACGTAGGCGAGGCAAGAGAGGCGGGCTCCATGCTAGGCTAAAGGCTCGCGCTAGCCGACCACCGCTACCCAGCCTCTTGCTAGCCAACGTACGGTCTCTGGAGAACAAGCTGGACGAGCTAAGGGCCAGAATTACATCACAAAGGGAAACAAGAGAATGCTGCGCCCTTATTTTCTCTGAAACCTGGCTTTTAGAAAACGTCCCGGACTCTGCTGTTCAGCTCGAGACTCATTCATTACACCGGGGAGATCAGACTGCAGCCTCCGGTAAGACAACAGGAGGGGGTGTGTGTGTATATATTAACAACGCGTGGTGTACAGATGTACAAACGGTATATAAGCACTGCTCCCCAGATCTGGAGTTTTTATTGCTGAAATGCCGTCCCTTTTATCTACCAAGGGAATTTACGTGCGTGTTTTTGGCCGCTGTTTACATCCACCTGCGGGCTAACTACACATCAGCATTAAACAAGCTCTATGACGTCACCAGCGCGCTGGAAACAAATCATCCCGACGCCGTTTTCATTGTTGCGGGTGATTTTAATCAGTGTAATCTACGAACTGTATTATCTGGATACCACCAGCATGTAAAAATTCCCACCCGTGGCAAGAACATTTTAGATCATGTCTACAGCAACATACGTGGTGGATTTCGGGCCGCACCACGCCCCCCATTTGGAGAATCGGATCACATCTCTCTGTTCTTATACCCAGCTTATAGACAAAAGCTCAAACAATCAAACCCTACAAACAAACAGGTTCAGATATGGACATCAGAAACTGAAAGCACTCTACAGGACTGTTTTGCCATAACAAACTGGGAGGTGTTCAGAGAGGCAGCCACTATGGAAGACTCTTCTGTGAACATAGATAACTATGCTGAGTATGTGACTGGGTACATTGGCACTTGCATTGAGAACATTGTGCCCACCTAACAGTCCGGAAATTCCCTAACCAGAAGCCCTGGATAAATGGTGAGGTACGGCAAATGCTACGAGCACGCTCCATTGCTTTTAGATCTGGTGATGAGGCTGAGCTCAAACTTGCACAGTACAGACTGAAGAAGGCCATAAGATCAGCCAAGAGACAGTATAGAGAGAAAACAGAAGGGTTCTACTCCACTGCTGACCCCAGACGTATGTGGCAATGTCTGGAACAAATTACGGATTATAGATCCAGACCCAACAACAACATAAGTTCCTCAAACAGCCTTCCAGACGATCTCAATGAATTCTACACCCGCTTTGAGACGTCAACCCCCACTTCCCTCACAGAGAATACACACGCCTCAGTTACACAACTCTCCAGCCCCCCACCAGTTGTCTCAACAGCCCAAGTACACAAAGCCCTGAGGAGGATCAACCCCCGCAAAGCTGCAGGACCAGACAACATTCCTGGTCGAGCCCTCAGAGCATGTGCTAACGAGCTGGCTGATGTTTTCACCTCTATATTCAACCTTTCCCTCAAACAATGCACAGTTCCCACCTGTTACAAGACCACCACTATCATCCCTCTGCCCAAGAAGAACCCCCCGTCCTGCCTGAATGACTATAGGCCAGTAGCGCTCACTCCAATCATTATGAAGTGCTTCGAGAGAGTGGTGCTGTCCTACATTCAGAACAACATACCAGACACTACAGACCCCCTACAATATGCATACAGGGCCAACAGGTCTACCTCGGATGCCATCGCTGCAGTCCTTCATGTCTCCCTCACACACCTGGAACATAAAGACTCCTACATCAGGATCCTCTTTATTGACTACAGCTCCGCTTTTAACATGGTCATACCTCACAAACTTACAGATAAACTGTCATCTCTAGGACTACACCCCACCCTCTGTGACTGGCTTTTAAACTTCCTGACTGGCAGGCCTCAGTCTGTTAGGATTGGAAACAGAACATCAGCCAGCATAACAACTAACATTGGTACACCTCAGGGCTGTGTCCTCAGCCCTATACTCTACACCCTCTATACCCACGACTGTGTCGCCTCCAACCCTGACAACATCATCCTTAAGTTCGCCGACGACACTGCTGTGATAGGTCGTATCACTGGAGGAGAGGAGGCAGCCTACAGGAGTGAAGTGAACAGTCTGGTTACCTGGTGTGTGGACAACAACCTCACACTCAACATCGACAAGACAAAGGAGATGATAGTGGACATGAGAAGGGAGAGGAGACCTCATCAGCCACTGTTTATACGGGACCTTGAGGTGGAGAGAGTGAACAGTTTTAAATACCTAGGGGTCCACATCAGGGATGACCTCACTTGGACACTAAACACCAAGCAGGTGCTAAAGAGGGCTCAGCAGCGGTTGCATTTCTTGAGAAGGCTGAGGAAATTTGGAATGTCACCCAAAATACTCAGCAACTTCTACCGCTGCATCATCGAGTCCATTCTGACAAACTGCATCACCGTGTGGTACGGCAGTTCGACTGCGAAGGACCGTAAACGCCTGGAGAGAGTGATGCAAAAAAACTGCTACGAAAATCACCAGGACGGCACAGCCCTCTCTCCAGAGCATCTACCATCAAAGAGTTCGCAGGAAAGCTGCCTCCATCATCAATGACCCCACCCATCCCCAACATGGACTATTCACACTTCTACCCTCAGGCCGGAGATACAGAAGTGTGAAGTGCAGGACAACGAGATTAAAGACTTCTTTCTTTCCAACAGCTATCAGACTCTTAAACAGCTGATCTGATTAATCAGACTCCTGCACACAATATTTGCACTAAATTGCACATGACTGTTTACAGGTAAACATACAACTGCACATGTATGTTTACACTTTGTTGCACCTTTTGGTCTTGCCTAACTAACTGCACATTGTAAATAATTTTATTTCAGGGTGTTTTTATATATATATATATATATATATATATATATATATATATATATATATATATATATATATATATATATATTATTGTTATTAGTAGTACTTTTTGTAACTTTGTACCTTATTACATCCTGCGTAGACAGCAAAAAAAGAATTTCATTGTACAGAGAAACCCGTTTTCTACTGTACATATGACAATAAAGCTTTGAATCTTGAATCTTGAATCTGAATGAAGTACGGAAATACAGGCGTTTGGTCACCCTATCATACTAGGAATACATTTTGCAGCTAAGTTATCATTACTGACATGCGTTAAAATGCGTTAATTTTTTAAGTTCGTTAATTTTCCTGTAATTAATTGCGTTAAAGTCCCACCACTAATATAAATGTAAATAAATTAAATACCTTATTTTTCCTAAAAGGGCAACACGGTGGCTTGGTGGTTAGCATGTTTGCCTCTCAGCACTGGGGTCTTGGGTTCAAGTCCCTATCTGAGTGGAGTTTCCATGTTCTCCCTGTGTTTGCGTGGGTTTCCTCCGGGATCTCCGGTTTCCTCCCACAGTCCAAAAACATGGAGGTTAGGTAAATTGGTAGTTCCTGACAAATTCTCCCTGAGTGTGTGTCTGTCTCTCTTATGTTCAATAAAAAGTAGTGTCAGTGAGTGTGAGTGTGTTTGCTTTTATGCCCAGTGGTGGATGGTGCTCTGCCACTAGGGTCTGTCCTCTCTCCCCTTCCTGCACCCCATTCAGTCCCCCAGAGGGCTGTGGCTTCCAGTAGAGTACGCAGTGCGAAATTGGCTGCCGCTTCTCGCCGGTGTGTGTGTGATTGGTTGTCTGTGACTTGTACCTGTGTTAAATTGTAAAGCGCCTTGAGAATTTGGGAAGGCGCTATATAAATCGAACATTCATTCATTCATTCAAAGGAAAAGGAAAGAAAGAGTACACAATATTAAATAGTAATAATAATAACTTAAATAATGATAATATAGAAGAAATACATTTGTTTTGCATTTTTATTGTAGGTAGATAATTTTGACTTATCTTTTAAGTAGCTTGCAAGCTGAAAAGGTGTGGACACCCCTGCTTTAAATGTTGCTCCTACACACTGCATGTAACATGGAACTGCGCAGACAAAATACAGTTCTCTGAATGCAATAGTGCTTCACCTACAGTGCTTCACCCTGAACCAGCACCTCTGGCAGCAGAGGTAGATCCTCCATCGGAGCATGGCGGGGAGGGCGAACTTTCCCTTCAATCACAGGTAATTGAAAAAAAAACCTAGTGCACTCAAGTTTGCGGAAGAGATCTTGCTGAGAGATCATGCTCTAAAATAAGCCTCGTAAAGGTTTATCCATTGAGGTTTAGAGACAAGGCTAAGAGAGTCTACGCCATATTAGACAGGCAAAGCAACCGGTCGCTAGTTACCTCACAATTTTTTGAAGTCTTTAGTGACAAGTTTGAGTTCTCCTTATATGTTGAGAACATGTGGCGGAGTGAAGCAAGTATCTGGAAGAAGTGTTACGGGCTATGAAGTAGAATCTCTAGATGAAACTGTTCGCCTCCCATTACAAAGCCTTATAGAGTAATGATATCCCGAACAATAGGGACGAGATAACAACTCCCAATGTAGCCATGCCATGCAACTCCCAATGTAGCAGTGCCATGCATCCTGAAATTTACATTTTCTGTGACATTAAGCGCCGATTCAATGAAAACTTCACACTTAACCCTTCGGTTTTGTTGACCTCACGCTTTTTACTTTAGTGTTCCCGGTCTTTAGAGACCGGTCTGTTTTAACACACAAAAATTTTTTTCACCACCTTGCAAACATAGGCATAACATGTGTGTGTCTGTAGGTGTGTGTGTAGGTGTGTCTGTGTGTGTGTGTCTGTGTGTGTAGGTGTGTGTGTAGGTGTGTGTGTGTGAGTGAGTGTGTGTGTGCGTGTCTGTGTGTGTTTAGGTGTGTGTGTGTGTGTGTGTGTTTAGGTGTGTGTGTAGGTGTGTGAGTGAGTGAGTGTGTGTGTGTGTGTGTGTGTGTGTGTGTGTGTGTGTGTGTGTGTGTGTGTGCACGCGCGCATGTGAATTCATGCACATGAGTGGCATGTCACACTCAGATCAGAGTGTGCCTTGCAAACATAGGCATAACGTGTGTCTGTGTCTGTAGGTGTGTGTGTAGGTGTGTCTGTGTGTGTAGGTGTGTGTGTGTGTGTGAGTGAGTGAGTGTGTGTGTGTCTGTGTGTGTTTAGGTGTGTGTGTAGGTGTGTGAGTGAGTGAGTGAGTGTGTGTGTGTGCGCGCGTGTGTGTGTGTGTGTGTGTGAATTCATCACACTCAGATCAGAGTGTGCCTTGCAAACATAGGCATAACGTGTGTGTGTCTGTGTCTGTAGGTGTGTGTGTGTATGTGTGTCTGTGTGTGTAGGTGTGTGTGTGTGTGTGTGTGTGAATTCATGCACATGAGTGGCATGTCACACTCAGATCAGAGGGGCCTTGCAAACATAGGCATAACATGTGTGTGTGTCTGTGTTTGTAGGTGTGTGTGTATGTGTTTCTGTGTGTGTAGGTGTGTGTGTGTGTGTGTGTGTGTGTGTGAATTCATGCACATGAGTGGCATGTCACACTCAGATCAGAGGGGCCTTGCAAACATAGGCATAACATGTGTGTGTGTGTCTGTGTCTGTGTGTGTAGGTGTGTGTGTAGGTGTGTCTGTATATGTGTGTGTCTGTATGTGTGTAGGTGTGTGTGTGAGCGAGTGAGTGAGTGAGCGAGTGAGTGAGCGAGCGAGCGAGTGTCTGTGTGTGTATAGGTGTGTGTGTGTGTGTGTGTCTGTGTGTGTTTAGGTGTGTCTGTGTGTGTTTAGGTGTGTGTGTGTGTAGGTGTGTGTGTGTGTGTGTGTGTTTAGGTGTGTGTATAGGTGTGCGTGTGTGTGTGTGTGTGTGAGAGAGCGAGTGTGTGTGTGTGTGTGTGTGTGTGTGTAGGTGTGTGTCTGTGGGTGTGTGTGTGTGTGTGTGTGTCTGTGTGTGTAGGTGTGTGTCTGTGTGTGTAGGTGTGTGTCTGTGTGTGTGTGTGTGAGTGTGTGTGTGTCTGTGTGTGTAGGTGTGTGTGTAGGTGTGTGTGTGTGAGTGTGTATGGGGATGTTTTCTGTCTGATAGATGAATATATTCTGAATACCCATTCATTTCCTGTGACGGTCACGTTTGACCGGCAACAACACAGATGTAAAACGTTGGTTTAAAACACTCAAAATTCAATGAAAAAGATGATCATCACTTTTATATGTTCCAGTGCATAGTGTGGAGGATGGCATAAGGCCTTGCAGCAATCAGATGTAAAACACAATATTTATGAGTGGTTTAAGTTGTAAATCGGTCAGATTTGACCCGAACACGACAGGAGGGTTAATGTGACTGGCAATTTACCAATTCACCCGTGAGAAGGTGGCATTCACATAAAGCGGCTACACACATGTAAATATGTACAGGAAACACTAGCATTCAGTGCCGATCAAACAAACGGATTTCACCAATAAAATCTACAGGAGAATAACCAAACTTTAGCAAAGTATAAGTCAGCATAGGCCCTGTGGAATTAATGTAATCTTAAATGAACCAATGCTGGCAAAATAATGAAATGTTGACAGCAGACAAAAATAATAATACACATATGCATATACACATACAGTATATACATACACAGAACAGAGGAGCAAAGCCATATAATAAGATTGGAACAATACATTTCTAGAGATCTGGTGCGGCATGATTCTAGCATTTTCCAATATTTTTTATCTACTTAATGAAGAATAATATGAATACAATTCATTCATAAAGGAAAAGGAAAGAGGAAAGAGGGTTTTTTACACCTCCACTTACTGTAGTGAATGTGATATTTTGCTAACGTACGATTACATTTATGGCATCAGAGAAATCCGAACTTAAGTTTTCCACATAAAGTAAAATGGAATCAAAAGAAGGAATGTTAAGTTTGAGATTAATCCAGTTTCTAGTGTCCATGTAAAAAATGTGTGAATATTGACATGAAAAAACAAATGCTCCTGGGATTCATCTTCTGACTTACAAAAGTCAGACTTTCTCCCCTGCTACGGCTGTGTCTCCGCGGCCCTGTACTACTATTGGCACAGGAATGTGCTTCTTGCTTTCCAGATGCTTTTCTGCTAGCTCTGCTTGTCCTTTACAATTTTTTTCATTTGAGTTATATCTACAAGTTAGTTATTTTTACAAGTTAAAGGGGTCCATTACTCATTACTTCACTTGGTAAGCGTTTTTACATTCATCTATAAAGGATAATTTAGCATTTTTGACATTCCGACAGTCAGACAATGTGAGTTTTTTGCACCTCAACCTTGTGAGTTAGTGGTTTTTGTGCACCGTCTTTATCAGCGGCTGATATTCCAGCCGTGAAATACCTGCCAGAACTTCTTGGGTGTTAATTTTGCACTTTGGAATTTTAATTTGGATATTTGAGCCTTGTGTGCCCGGTGCTTTTGATATTGTTTCGATTATGGCTCATGCTTCCACGTCATCTATTTGCTCTGAGTGTATCAAACTGTCTCAGAGGTTTGCGGAACTTCAGGAAAGAATCCATACCTTACTCTCTATAAGGGAGGATGAAGAATATCTGGACTCGATTCTTGCCACACAAGGCGATTCTTGGCCTCAACTCCCAATCCCGTTAACAACAACATTGATAAGGGCTGGACTCTTATTCGGGGGAAGGAACACAGCAGAAACCAGCACAGCAGCGGTGGCAAGCAGCCATCTCCAGAACAGAACATTCTTTTAGATAACAGATATGAAGCTCTCGCCTCAACTGAAGTAGCAGAAATTGAGCAGTCTCATCACAACATACTGCCTCCCTCTCCAGGACATCAAGGACACCCCAATCAGTATCAGAGATCCAACTCCAGTCTGGTTGCTAAGCAACAGCATGCAAATAACTCTTGCCATTCGCGGACCAACCACCAGGCTGCCAACCGTGTTAGCCAGCAGCATGCTAACAAGCATGCTAAGAGTCGTCCAAACCACCAGCTTGCAATCCATGCCGGTCGACGGCTAACTAATAAGCATGCTAATAGGGTTAGCCATCGGGATGCTAACCATGTTAGCACCCGAGGCATTAATGGTGAAAGGAGACGAGTAACACCACAGCACAAAACGCTGCTAATTGGGGACTCAGTCATTAGAGGTGTATGGAGCAACAGTATTAAGGCCTTTTGCTTTCCTCGTGTTACTGTCTGTGAAGTGATACCCATGATTCCATGCATATTGCATGATCATCCAGCTACGGAAAGACTGTACATGTCTGCTCTAGCGATGTTTACAAACAACAGTCTGAGATTCTGAAACAGGATTTTAACCATTCTGGAGTTTTCCCAGTCTGAAGTGTTCATTTCTGGACCGATACCAACTGCACGTTGGGGCAGTGGTCACTTTACCAGACTGCTGGCTCTAAACAGCTGGCTCACTACAGCCCGTGCACATCGGAAGGTAAACTTCATTGACAATTTCAACATCTTTTGGAGGTGTCCTGAGCTTTTAAAACCTGATCAGCTTCACCCTAACAAGGCTGAGATTCAAATGTTTGTGGATAATCTAATGTATGGAATCACTTACATGCGGAACCTGCACCCAACCGCCAGCAGTAACGTTAGTAATGTCAGTCAAAGGAGCTGACCATCTCCTGTCAGAGAATCTGTCCACAGTCTCAGAGGTAAACTCCAGGAGATTGAAGAGGTTCTGCAACACTACAGTCTGCAGTCTTGTAGGAACTCACCTACTTCTCCTGCACACTCAGTGAATTCTCAGGTCTGACACCGGAACCCATGCTCCTAGTCAGCGTTTCATTCCAGTTCTTTTAAATAGCCGGTGGCATGGCTCTCAGAATCCAAATAAAAATGTAATTGGAAGAAAACATAAGGGTACAAAACATTGTAATAAACAAAATTTGATTCCAGTGAAATGCACAAGTGATGTAAGCGATGCTGATCAAACACATCAAATCTTCAAAGTCTCCTTACTAAACGTCCGCTCACTCACAAACAAGTCTTTTTTTAATAGCTAAATTGATTGAAGATTATTGTCTGGACTTTCTTTTTCTAACAGAGACTTGGCTTGATAGCAATGGAGCAATAGTGCTAAATGAAGCTTCGCCTCCCGACTAACTATTTGAATGTCTCTAGAGTAAATAAGAGAGGTGGTGGTGTTGCATGTTTTTACCATAAAGCATTCTGCTGTCAGCAGATCTCATTAGGGGAACATCCTACGTTTGAATATCTGGCAGTACAACTCAACTTATTCAGATCTTTTGAATGTTATCTCATCCTCCCAGACTACATACAAACTTTCTTTTTGTATGAAGATTTTGCAGAAATGCTTTCTAGGATTTTAATTGATTTTGATTATGTTTTAATTGCTGGGGATTTTAATATTCATGTGAATATATCCACAAATCCAACCACTTCAGAATTCATGAGGATGCTTAACTCTTTTGATCTCATACAGCAGGGATGTCAAAGTCGAATACACCGAGGGCCAAAAAACCAAATTTGCTACAAGCCGAGGGCCGGACTGGAAATGATTGCACATAGCCTATTGAACCAAGACCTAACACAGTGTATATTATTTAATGCTTTAATGAATAAAGCAATATTTTCTTATGGATCTGTCAGTAATTTCAAGTGAAAACATTTTTCAACAAGCAAACAGATAAAAACAAACTTCCTACAAAGAAGACATGTCCTGTACATTAAATGAATGAAGTAATGGTTTGAAGGTTTGAAAAGTGCTGGAATTTAGGCTATAGTACTTGAAAATGCTTGAAATTGTAACGACTTCGTTTCACAACAAATAGCTATCTGACTGAACAGTTCTCTTGTATTACGTTAACAAATACATGCCTTTTGTAATTCCAGGACGAAACATGAGAATGTGAAGACGTTAAGATTGGGCGTTTTGAAAAAAAAAAAAAAACAACCATTAAATAATGTGAATAAAAAAGTGAATTATTTCGAATCATTTCGACTATATGTATAAATATTTAACTCAATTAAGTTTAACTGGTGCGCACAGTTATCGACAGTGTGCGACGCTCTCGCGCACGGGCGGAGCCACTGCGATTACGTCATTTTCGCCGCGCGGACCCTCGCTGCTTGTGTGCGCTGCAGTGATTTCGCTGGCTACTGTTGCATTGTGGGGAATGTAGTGTTTGTGCGTGCAAAACACCATCGGGCGGCTATGGCCTGTGGGCCGGTTCTAATAGTAATTAAATATCATCCAGGGGGCCATAGATAATCAATTCAGATCCAGCCCGCGGGCCTTGGCTTTGACATATGTGTCATACAGCATGTATCAGGCCCAACTCATAAGCATGGCCACATTTTAGATTTGATCATTTCTAAATGCATAGAGGTTAATAATACTGAAATTACTGATGTTGCAATCTCTGATCATTTTGGTGTATTTTTTAATATGTCATTATCTACTAGAACACTCAGTGAAAAGCGCACAATAACCAAGCGTTCTCAGTGCTGGCAGTGCCGTGGCCTTCACAGACATGATACAGTCCCTCCCTCCTAGTTGAAACATTCACACACAGAGTTAGGAACTGTATTGGCACCATTGATGCTGTGGCACCAATGATAAATAAAAGTATCTCTGGTAAAATTAAGATGTCCTGGAGAAACACTCCATCTATTGTAAAATTTAGGCAAGATTGTAGGCAGGCTGAGAGACATTGGTAAAGGTCAACATTGCAAGTACATTTTGATATTTATAAAACAACATTGCAGAATTACAACAACGAATTCAAATCAGCAAGGAAAAACTATTTCTCTACCTTAATCAATTCATCCAATAATAACTCAGCTGTCTTGTTCAGAAGTATAGATCAACTAGTAAACTCCACCTCCTGTGTCTTCCTTGAGACTGTTTCAGTTGAAAAATGTGATGAGTTTGCAATATTTTTTAGGGACAAGATTACTAGTATAGCAGAATATAGCAACAAGCACTAATAGACCATCAACCCTTACATCAGTTACTCCAAGAAGTTGACATGGTAACACTACTTGATGTGATTTCATCACTAAAATCCTCTATTTGTTAACTGGACCCTTTACCAACATGCTTTTTTTCAAGTAGGTTCAGACCTCATTAGGGTCATTCCATATCAACTCAACCAATGGTCCCCACCAGACCATCTCAGAATCCCTTCAAACTTTCCCCATTTGTAGGCAGAAATGTTTCATGGAAAAATCAAAAGTATTTCTGTTCCATGTTCAATATTTCAAGAGTTACAGCCGTGTTTGTAACCAGTGATGGCATAGTTACCTTGAAAAAGTCATCCGATTACTGATTACTCCTTTTAAAAGTAACTTAGTTACGTTACTGATTACTTGATTTTAAAAGTAACTACGTTAGATTACAAGTAACTTTAGTAGTTACATTCAGCAACAAAATTTATTTTTCCAATACTCACTTTATTGGAAGTGCATTTTTAACAGTAACAATGTATTGAAGCAGGTTTGGTAACCGATGCAGAAACTGCTTAATCCAAAAATCCCGAGGAGGGTAACTTTATTGATAACGCAACCCTGGCGCGAGCAGGCTCCGCCCCCACAGTGTCACTTAAAGGGCTAAGACTCCTTGAGTGGCCAATTGTCTGTCCGTTAGGGAATTCGCCGTGAGGAGTAGTAGTCGCTACAGTATCTCCTGACATTACATTTGTGTAGCTGCGCGGTATTATTTGTAAATTTATTTGTAAACGTAATACAAGCGAACTCTTCAGTCAGTTACTTGTGAAACTAAATACCATTACAATTTCAAGCATTTTAAAGTAGGCTACGTTAGTCAAAATTCCAGCACTTTTCAAACGTGGAACACATTGCAACATTAAAATTCATCAGGTAAATGTTCATTCCCCTGTTGTTGAGGGGTGTTTCTTTACACTACCACATATCGTTACTGGAGGACACTGCAAAAAATGACTTGTAAAACGTGCTTGCGCTCTCACAGAGTCGCGCGCAGCGTGCGGAGTCGAGCGCTACGGTCAGACGCAAAAGTAGAACTGAGCCAAGAAGAAAGCAAAAATATATATTTTTACTAGGGAAAATAAAAAATAGTAACGCACAGTTACGTGGATAAGTAACTTTAATCTGATTACTGGACTGGAAATAGTAGCGCGTTATATTATTCATTACCGAAAAAAGTGGTAAGATTAGAGTAACGCGTTACTGACATCACTGTTTGTAACCCCACCTTCAGACGCATCTTTTGCGAAAGTGGCTAAATGGCAATATTTCAATGTGAATATCTCTAAAACTATTACAGCTAGAAGGCTGAATTTTTTTGTATGTTTAGAAACTTGTATACTTGTAATTGTATACCATGTACTTTCTGGAGCTGTAGGTTGTGTTGTGTCAATAGAAAAAATTCCCAAATTCCCAGGTTCAAATTTCACTCCAAGCGATCTTGAAAAGTTGGCAACCCTGCAGATGTATGGTTACATTTTGGATTCAGAAACCATGATGGTAGGGAAGAGTTGGATAAAAGCACAGCCGTGTGTAAACTGTGCAACATGGAGGTGAAATATTGTGGGAATACCACAAATCTGAGAAATCATTTAACGCGACAGCATCCTGATATTCAAAAAACGTCAGAACCCAAACTATCTACAAGTTCTCCCCGTGCCAAAAAAATAACCGAAGTGCTTGAATTCGACCTTTTAAAGTTGTATGAACCCTGCAAATATGACTTTGTTCATTGCGCTGAAGCGCGGCGCGCGCAAAGTTTCAAAATTCGAGAGGTGCACGAGCTTGTGAAGCGACAGCGCACGAGCGAAGCCACCGCGATTACGTCGTTTTCGGCGCGCGGACATTCACGGCGGTCGCGACGCATCAAGTAAAAAGCTGTGAAGTTTTCTCAACAGTTGGCAATATTGTTACTGCACAAAGGAGCTGTCTCACTCCTCAACATGTTGATCAGCTCATTTTCTTGCAGAAAAATTTGACAATCTCTAAGATGTCAGAAAGCAGTCATGAATAAATCTTAGTTTTTGGACCTTAATGTTTACAATATTCAGAACTATGTTCATAAATGTTTTTGTTACATGTAAAAAAAAACCAACTTAATTTGCACTTTAAAGGGCTGTTCAAAACAGCTTCTTTAGGCATTGAAAGCGATGTGGAAGAGTGTGCATTAATTGATATTAAAAAAAAGAATGTAACTGTTGTTCACAGTATAAACACTAATATCTTAATACATTTTAATAAAGTTTGAGTGTTCCTTGTATCATTACAACATTTCACATTCAAACTACACTTTTTATTGTAACTGAAATGTCCCTACAAGTATCGATATTGAATCGGATCGAATCGAAAATCGAATCGAAACCTTGTGAATCGAAATCAAATCGAAATGGGAAATCAGTGGTGATACCCACCCCTAATAAATACACACAAAGATGAGATTTATCCTTCCCATCTTTGTTTTTTTGTCTCTTTAATTGTTATGGTGACTGGCATCAGCCAGAGGAGTTTCTTCCTCATGCTCTTAGGGAGTTTTTCCTTGCCACTGTTGCCCCTGGCTTGCTCACTGGGGGCGTAGACTGACTGGGAGCCTGGATTTACAACAACTGTTGTAAAAAGCGCTATATAAATACATTTTGATTGATTGAAAAGTCACATGAATCAATATCAAATTTAAATGTTCTTTCAAGAAACATGGCTACAGGATATATTTATTATTTTGAGTCTCACTTTTAAAGAGATATGGGCCTTTAGACAAATTTGGAATGAGTAAACTTCTGCATGAATCACCACCTAATCGTGGTGGAAGGGTTTGAGTGCCTACATGATCCTAGGAAATAGGTTGTCGGGGGCAATGCCACTGCTAGGGTCAATTTTTCATAGCAAATCTTTTCTAAATGTTGACTTACTACCAACTGTGAACGCCCTATTATTCGCTGACAGCGATCTTCATCCTTGTAAAATTTCAACCCCCCCAAATTCAAGGACCTTCAAGAACAGCTGTCTTTTTATGCCTGTTATCAAAAACTTTCCAGCTCCTTGAACTTATTTTTTCAGATTCATACTTTCAAGTATTTTAAGGACCCGTGGGAACCCTGTCATTGGTGCATCTGATCCCAGAGGTCAATTCAAATGCCCCAATCATGCTTCTTTTAGGTTGTGACATGCTTCACATTCATAAGTTCCACAAACAGGAGAACGACACTCACAATTCACCTTATGCACAGAAGTTAGACTTGGGGTGGGTGGTAGTTGGCAATGTATGTCTAGGCAACGTACACAAGCCACCAACAGTTTGCACCTTTACCACTACTACTGAATTTGGAGGCCCCTCACTCTTCCAATATGCTTACCTTCCAACATGCTTAGAGGAGTCATCTGCTTGTGAGACTGACCACCTAGGATGCTTGGTCTTTCAGAGAACCAAAGATATGATAGCACCTTCGATTCAGGGCACATACTTTATGAAGATAATGCAGGAGGGACTTCATAAAGACTCAAATACTAGTTGGATAGTGCCATTGCCTTTTAAACATTCACGTCCATGGCTCCCCAACAACAGGTCTCAAGCGTTGAAACGGGTCATGTCTTTCAGGCACAACCTTGACAAGAAGCCCAAAATGCACTTCCTGAGATTCATGGGTAAAATGTTAGAGAATAACCATGCAAAGTGCAATAATATATGGTGCGCTCAATGTATGCAGAGACAAAAGTAATCTTACTGGTATTTCTGAGGTTGAACAATTCCTGGTAGGAAAATGGAGTACCACAGAAAGCCACAGGCAGCATTTTCATATACTAGTTTACCCCCTTACTGTAGTCGAAAAAATAAGAATACTGTAAAGCACTCACCTGAGTTGGGCTGGATGCTACTGGACTAATGCTGTTTTTCAACATCAAGAGGAGATGGAGTGCTGCCCTCCAGCCATACTGAGGAAATTCCAATTCAGATTCTACAGGCAATAACCTGTCCAGGCTCCAGTTTTCACCAATCACGTTCACCCATGGACACCAGTTTCTATGCTGAGCAACTGGGTCAAACAAATTCCTGTGCAAGATCCCTTCCTGCAACAAAATAGCAAAGGACTTTAGCACTTGTGAAAAAGAAGAGAAAAAAGAAACAAACTGACTGACTGACTTTTAGAGCTAATGTCTTACATTGCAAATAAACTTAGCAGTCAGCTTCCTTCCAGATAAAAGAATATGCATTGATTTTAAAGTAAGCTCCAGTTCATGCAGCATGGCAGTGATCAAGAACTCAGAATTTTTTAACATCGTTAATGGGTTATTAATTCTGAAGTTCATACATTTAGATGTTAAATTATGCTGTAAATAATCTTTGTTAAGAAAACCATATATTACCTCAGGAAAACGGGACATAGGCCTAAATCACAATCTCCCACACACGCAGTCCAAAAATCATTTTCATATTAGCTCGGCTAGGCTCAGTTCACAGCGTGGTAGTGATTGTTCTTGTACAATCATATAAAACATTCGTTACCGACATTTAGTATTGACAAAAATACACCAGTACTACATTGTCTCAACTAGTGGTTCTCAAACTTCTTTGATCAAGTATAACCAAAACAAACATCCAGGTACTACAAATGATAATGCATAATGACCAGTCTTTGATGTCATTAGAACTTTCTAATGAAAAGTGATGAATTTGCTGGATTCTTTGATAGTAAAATCTCTTCCATCAGGTACATTACACAATGCTAAGACTCAAACCTGTAAGGTCATGGTGTACCTGGAAGCACTTGATATTGACTTTGAAAGACTTGCAAAAGTGATTTCATGCTTCAACACGTGTCCTGTAGACCACATTCCACCCAAATTCTTTTTTTATTAGTCCTTATTATCTCATGGATTTAAACACCGTGTTCAGAACACTATAAGCATTCTTAATTGCCTAACTCGCATTGCCTAAAAACAGCAGTAATCAGGCCTCTTCTGGAGAAGAGTACACAATACACCACAAATTATAGACAAATATACAATATGTCTTTTTACTTTTATTGAATGAACAATTCCAAAAGGTTTTTATGCAAAAAAGGCAGAGGCAGCTGACAAAAACGCAGATATTGTGTATGTGCTCCTAGTCTTCAATGTCTACTAAACAAGCTAAATTAGAATAAAATTAGTACAATAAATCACCAGGAAAGTTTGCTAGCATTAGGAAAGATTGCTAGAAAGAATGCTAAAAAGAGTGCTAAGAAGCCTGTTCTAGGTTATGTCTGATTAAAAATCGTGTTTTTAAATGTACTTCAATCCTTTGCTATTCTTTTCAACAAAATTCAATCATACTGACCACTGTACAATAGTTACAGTCATGGCCAAAAGTGTTGGTACCCCTGAATTATTATTATTTTTTACAGAAAATGAAGTATATTCCCCAGAAAACTATTGCAATTACGCATGATTTGTTATACACTTTTTTTAATATAATTTTTTTATTGAGGAGAAAAAGTGGAACGTGCATATATCATTACAGATACAAACTTTTCCTCAAACAATTTTTGATTATTTTCAATCAAAAACAAACAAAAACCCTCAAATCTCTCACATTCACACACACACACACACACACACACACACACACACACACACAAACAAGTTGTAACAAAAAATTATACAAATATAATGACAGAGTAAAATGCAGCGCAATTAGCAGTTTCAAACATATATGCATATATACACTTACACACATGCATACACACACACACACACACACACACACACACACACACACACACACACACACACACACACACATAAAATATATATATATATATTAGGGGTGGGACGCGATCAAAAAAATTAATCGAATTAATCGGAAGCTTTGCAATTAATTAATCGAAATTAATCGCATTTTAATCGCATTTCAGTATTTAACATGAGAAATATTAATTTAAGTTTGAATGATGAATGAATCAATGAACATAATCATAAACCTCAACATCTTGTTTATTTTTCCACCAGTCTACTACGAAGACCAATATATGTGTAGTGTGCAGAAAACAGTTCAGAACATTGGAAATTCTGACCAAAAATGTTGTTTAATTTAGGGAGTTTTGCTCAGGATATTGGAAGAATTTAAGTAAATCAGAAGATGTTTTTTAATACTATTTTAGATGGTAGACTTTCTTTAATTTCCCAGGCCTCTGCCATAGGCATCTTCATAGTGCCTAGAAGTGGTCTTCTGCATGCTCAAAGCAAATGACTGGATCTTCATCATCTATAGATTCATCATCTATAATATGAGCTGTCACACCAAGATCATTCTTGTTGCTAACAGAGGTCCAGTGATCCCCAGTCAGAGCCACATTTGTGGCACTCTTCACAATAATCTGTTTTAATTCTTTCCTCATCATACAGCTGCTGGATTTTCTTCGACATTGTCTTTCTGGGGTGAGTTTCCCAAAACGTTCTTACGTACGAGGTTAAGAAGTACTTGGCGCTAAGAACGTTTTGGGAAACTCACCCCTGGACGGTAGTTCGTAACTTGCATCAGTTGACGCAATTCGCAGCGCTTCTTGTAAGCATTTATCTTCGACCACAGAGAGCGGACAACACAAATAATGTGACGCATCATGTATAAACGCGTGCGGAGTCGCGCGCTACGGCCATTCGCGAAAGTTTAATCCAGTCTTAATGGTCCAATGAAGGTCATTTAAAAATCAGGACGTTTCCTCACAGGATGTGAATTACGGACGTTTGGTCACCCTATCGTACTAGGAATACATTTAGCAGCTAAGTTATCATTACTGACCTGCGCGTTAAGCTGGGCGTACACTGTGCGATTTTTGGCCCATTTTCAGCCGATTTTTCACTCGTTTCGGCTCAATCGCGTGTCGTGCATCGTATAGTTTACACAGGTAAACGAGGAGCGATTCACACCTCACGACCAACTCCCGATCAGAAATCGCAGCGTCGCAAGAACATCAAACATGTTTGAAATTCAAATCGCTCCTCGTGAGAGTATCGCACTGTTGAAGCAGCTCCACGAGCCGACTCTCCCTGCGATTTAGTCGTACAGTTTGAGCTGGAGCTGAGTACACGATTTAAAATATCGTACAGCGTACGCCCAGCTTTAGCCGCAACATGTTTTGCGTTGAGGTGGTAACGAAGGGTGGAAGTGCTCCTGTGATAAGCGAACTCCTTCCTACATAAAGTGTAAATAACACTATTTTTGTTTGTACTTCCATCTGAAAGTTTCTTATATTTAAATTTCCCATCCACCAGCGTAGCCTCTTCAGTCATCTCCATCATGCTCATCTTATTGTGCGTCCATATAATCTGTATGCCCGGAACTCGCGCACTGAGAAACATTCCACAGTGCAAAAGTGTCTCGTCCGTTAAATGCGTTAAAATGCGTTAATTTTTTTAGTGCGTTAATTTTCCTGTAATTAATTAATCGAAATTAACGCGTTAAAGTCCCACCACTAATATATATATATATATATATATATATATATATATATATATATATATATATATATCTAGATTTTAATCTAGATTAATCTCACTGAAATCTTGAAATTAATCTAGATTAATCTATATTAAAATGACTCATATGCGTGCTACCCAAGTAATGACTAAAAGTCAGTTTTTGAGATAGGGTTTAATACAGAGGGTGCATTAGACCAGGGGCTCATCTCCTGTTTCCAAAATGCATCAATGACTGCTTGAGAAAGCTGTTCTACTTTTGATACTTGAAGAAATCAATTTTTATTTATGCTCAATAAAATGTAGGCTACTCGTGTTCAACGGTTTATTCAGATAAAAACATGAATTTGTAAGCCTATACTGTACATTAAAAGGGGTTGATAACATGTTTATTAGGCTAAACATGATATTTGAAATGTAAGCCAACATTTAGTACATTTAATCTCACGGACGTAATTTGGGGGGGACTTTTTCAAAATCCGGTTTTGGTCCTCTGCAGTTTTAACGGTTAAAAAGAAATATTTAAATAGCGACGAATCTAGCGCTAGGACCATGCAGAAAACAACCGCTCCGAGCTCCGGTAACACTTTACGTTCCTAAAAATGAATTTTCCATGAAGCAAACCTGGCGACTTCGTGGCTGCATCCATGTAAACACACGTACGATTTGTAATTCACAGGTTTGAAAACTCGTTCTCGCCCCTACTGTGCAATTTGGTTAGGAATATAGCCGAGCTAAACTATCAAGTTGAAAGTCATCATAGTTTGCTTACCCATTTTGACCCAGTTCCCAACCCAACTTTAAGAATAGATTAACGGTGATAATTTTTATATCGCCCGATAAGAGTATCAAATTAACGAACGCCGTTAACGCCCCACCACTAATATATACATACATACACATACATAGCACACATATACATACACATACATACACCTCTACTAACATACATGCACACATACAAGCTCCCGTGCATACCCATAGAATAATCTAGATCAATAATTAGGGGAATATAAATAAATAAATAATAATAATGATTTTTAAAAAGCCCTCAGTCAGCTGGTATAACCTGAAGAGATTTAAAATATGTTAAAAAAGGATTCCATTTAGAAATTTTTTTTGCAGTACTGCCTTTTAAGGTAATTGTACCTTTTCCATAGTAAGGAAGTGCATCACATCATGGAGCCACCTTGAAATGGAAGGGGGTTTTGAGGTTTTCCACAGTAGCAATATGCACCGTCTCGCCAATAGAGAGGTAAATGCTAAAATATCAGACTGAGCTCTGCTGAGCAAAGACAAATCAGCGGAAAAACCAAATATCGCAATTAAAGAATCTGCAGTAATGTCGGTGACCAAAACCTTAGTCATAATCCCATAATAATCAGACCAAAATTTATCTACAGATGGACAAAAAAATAACATGACTCAAATTACATGGAGAGGCACCACATCTTTCACATTTATCCGTAACGTTGTTCGGATAGAATTTGGATATTTGGGATCTAGATAGATGAACTCTATGTAAGACCTTAAATTGTATCAACTGAAGTCTTGCACAACATGAACTCGATCGTACTTTGTTAAATGGCCCTATTCCACAACTGTTCTGAAAGTCATATCCAGCTCAAGCTCCCAAGCATGCTTAATTTTAGTAAGAGAGTGTTGATCCAGATCCATAATATATGAATAAATCCTAGAAATAATACCTTTCTGAAAGGGATCCCAGCCCAAAAGATCATCTCATGGTTGTGTGGTAGGGAGACATGAATAATTTGGAAAAAGAGAGGAGAGACAGTGCCCGAGTTGAAAATATCTATACAGATGGGATGACGGTAAATTAAAATCTAAAGCCAGTTGGGCAAAACTGTAAAAAATAACCATCCTTATAAAGGTCACGAAAAGATGCGATGCCTCTCTTATGCCATGTCTTAAAAGCTGCGTCGGTCAAAGCTGGAGGAAACAAATGGTTTTCCAAAATAGGCATGGATAGAGAGGGTGACGTAAGCTTAAAATTACATCTAAATTGGGAGCAGATTCTAAGGGTCGACCGTACCACCGGATTGCATGTAGAATTTGCCATGTTAATTGGTAAAGGAGACGTGAGAAGTGCAAGCGGGGAGTATGGGGAACAGGAATATATCTCCAATCTACACCACAGTAATTCTGGAGCCTTAAACCAACAAAGAGCTTTTTGGATGTGAGCTGACCAGTAAGTAATAAAACATAAAATTAGGAAAAGCCAGACCCCCGTCAAATCTAAATCTTTGTAATAATGACTCTCACTCTAGGAACCTTCCCATCCCATATAAATGTGGTAATAAGCTGATCAAGAGTCTTGAAAAACTTCTTAGGCAAAAATAAAGGAATATTTTGAAATAAAAAAAGAAATTTGGACATTCATTTTTATCGCATTTATTCTAGCAGTGACAGAGGAAGAGATTTCCACATCTGTAAGTCTTGTTTAAGCTTATTAATTAACACTAGAAGCGCCGCGCCTCATTTACATACTTATACCTAGAAGCGCGGAGGGCCGGTCATCTGACCGATTTCACCACCTCCTACTAGCGCCGTGTTGTTTTCACCTACGTAAAGCGCGCCTCGGGCGGTCAAAAGACCGCTGAGTCTTTACACAGGGGAGCTGGTACTGACACATAATTAACGCTAGATGGCGTTTTGCACAAAAGGAAGAATGAGCCGCCCAAACAAAATATTCGTAATGGTGACATTTGCACGTAACGTCAATATGTTAACAAATTAATGTGACTAAACCTTTTAGAATCAGTGCCTTGTGACCTTGTTCTCAGTAGCTTTCCCATTGTCAGTTTTGTTTAGTTTCATATTGCATTTCCTGCGAAAACGTAAATGCAAAATATAGTTTCAGTTTTGTTTCTTGGTTAGTGTAATAGTTTGCTTGGTTAGTGTAATAGTTTGCTTATTTGTCTGTGTGTTATTCTGTTGGCATATATGTCACTATATTATCATGTACGTTCGCCACACCACTAACCCACTGGCCCGCACCCCCACTGTGAAGCGTTCACGTCTTTTGTCTTGCTAATGAAACAGACTGCGCTGCAGCCTTCCACCCCCACATCCACAAAAAGCTTGTTCGATACTCAGAGTAGCAAAGTGAAGCCCGTAGACCGAGCTAAAGCAAGTTTGTTTGTATACTCAATGTTACGCCATTTCAAGTTTTAATGTCTAAAAGTTGTGTATGTTAGTGAATTGTAGGCTATGGTGAACATAACAAATCTACAAATAAATGTCTATAATGTTTTGTGTTAGACAAAGAACAAAAAGCATAAATAGGCAAAATAATTACAAAAATATCATTATAAAAGGTAGGCTATGTACCTTTGCGTAACAAAACGCAAAATTATTAAAATGATTCGGATGGCTTCACGAATATAGTTGCCTCTGTCCTCTCTAATGTTCACTTTTTTATCTTGCCGTATTGTGTTGCCGTTTCAAATGAGGTGTTTGATCGGTGAATAGCCGATGTGTGATAACACGGTCGTTAGGACGTGGGATCACCGAGCGTTATCACCATTCGGTGATTTACATGTATCGTATATTGCATAAGTTTCGTTCACCACCTCAAATTAAGTTACATTTATGTAGTGAATTGTGAACTTGAGAATAAACCTCCACCGCTGTGGTTAATGTTCATGCACTGTTTGAACAATATTTATTAATTACAGCCAGGTTTTGGAGGTTGTAGAACACAGCTACAGGCCAACAACGGGTGCATCCCATCTCTCTTTAGCGTATATTGAATAAGTTTCGTTCCCCACCTCAAATTAAGTTACATTTATGTAGTGAATTGTGAACTTGAGAATAAACCTCCACCGCTGTGAATCAGATTCAAGATTAAGATCCATTTCACTTTCGCCCTCTCCATCCGACACCTCACATTGTTCGCCCTCCGATTCCATCTCATCAATATTGCACAGCATGTCCAGCACTTGCTTTGGGGTGTACATGATTCTCTGTGCCATTTTTATAAAGCACTATGCAACCTTTCAAACGCCCAAACCGAGGAGTCACGCAAACTGTGTTGCTGTTCGATCACACAAACCGAGCTTTCAAGCAAACTGTGTTGCTGTTCGATCACCCAAACCGAGCTTTCAAGCAAACTGTGTTGCTGTTCAAACGCCCAAACCGAGGAGTCACGCAAACTATGTTGCTGTTCAAACTCCAAAACCGAGCTTTCAAGCAAACTGTGTTGCTGTTCGATCGCCCAAGCAGAGTTTTCACTCAAACTGTGTAGCCGCGTCCCGACGAATTTATAGCTCACGTTGCCTCATGAATGCTATTGTGAATAAAGTGTTCATAACAGCACCGCCCATGCCATCATCTCAGTTTCGCTCGCAAAGGTATGCATTTACATACGTAACTTGCATTCTGCTTAATTCTTTTGTAATGCCAGTGTGTCAAAAGCAGCCATACATAATGTATCTAACAGCTAGCCCTGGCGAAGAGGGATTATACCCGAGAGATCATTTCTTTGAGATATTGACTTGATAAGTAGGCTAATTACCATTCGCAGAATTCCTGCAAACTACTAAAGCATTTATTAGGCAAAGCAAGACGCTCTCACGGTTTGAAAACCATTGATGTAAACTTATATATAGTATATATTAAATAATATTAATAAATAAAGTATATATTTTAAGACTTTGGAAAGTGAAACACTTTCACTTTCGTTCAACAGACGAATTCCGTTTTGTCTTTACACAATAATCAGTTTGAACTTTGAATAATTTAGTTTTGAAAACTATTGATCTTTATTTAGTTATACTAAATATTAAATGACATACGAATCTTTGCGACACCCGCTGGCAGAAAAGAGAATCACAGTCTTGAAGTGTAGGCGACGACGACAATATTACAGAGATACGAGCGAAATCGATTGAAACTAGCATGTGCAGGGTTTCTTTTAACAATGTAAAAATACTAGTTTATTAAAAGGACAATTTAGATATTATTATTTTTTGTGCTGCTGCGGTCAAGTGACCGGTGCTCGGCGCTTCTAGGTATAATTAGGTTGACCAGAGGCGGCGCTTCTAGTAGACGTCACAGCGGTCAAATGACCGGAGCTTTGGCGCTTCTAGTGTTAAAGGAGAAAAGTTAGAATGAAAAAGAGAGGGCAAAGTTCTTGATATATGAATCCCTAAATATTTAAACCCAGTCGGAACAAATCGAAAGGGAATAGCGGCCTGATTAAGTGACAATGCAGACGAGTTCACTGGAAACTTATTACTCTTATGTAAGTTCACACTATAACCAGAAAACGTGCCAAATCTCTTCAAAAGTGATAAGATTGGAGGAAGGGAACTTGTTTGATCCGACACATACAGTAACAAATCATCAGTGTACAAGGATAATTTCAATTTATTACCAGACCGAGGGATCCCATGAAAAGATAGAAGAGATTTCAAGGCAATCGACAGGGGTTCTATAGCCACAGCAAACAATAGAGGAGACAGATGGCATCCTTGTCTAGTCCCACGTGACGGCGAGAAGTAATCAGAACGCATTCCATTTGTGCATACACTAGCCCGAGGAGAGGTATACAACAACTTAATCCAAGAGATAAATTTATTCGTAAATCCAAATTTGTGTAGAGTCGAGAAGAGATAGTTCCACTCGACTCGATCAAATGCCTTTTCTGCATCTAGTGAAACTACGATTTTGGGCACAGAGGAACTGTATTTTGCAAATACCACATCTAGAATAGTATGAACATTGAAGAAAAGATGACACCCTTTAATAAAGCCATTTTGTTCATGTGAAATTATCTCTGGGAGAACATTTTCCAACCGCAGAGCCAATGTCTTTGCCAGGATTTTCAGATCTACATTCAGAAGAGATATTGGTTTATATTAGGGGTGCACGATATGGACTAGAATTGCGATGTGCGATAACATTGTTGGATATCCCGATATCGATGTGAACCACGATAAATTAAGATTAAAATACAGAAATGTAGTGTCTCTCTGAACAGCAGCACGTTAATTTGTTTTGTTTTTTACTGTGTAATGAATCCAGAATAATTCCAAATATTTTGCAGGTTTATTCAACAATAGATTCAATCTAGGTTTATACTTTCACGAGTGAGCGACTCCGCACACCTCGTTAACCTCCGCGAACGGCGGAAGCGTTTAATCTTGCCGTGTCACATTCTTTGCAGTGTTGTCCGAAACGATATGTAGGCCTAGTATAAAAAAAACACCCCTCAAATACAGGGGAATGAACTTTTACCTGACCAATTTTAATGTTGCTTTGTGTTTCAGGTTTGAAAAGTGCTGGAATTTAGGCTAAAGTATTTGAAAAGGCTTGAAATTGTAACTACTTCGTTTCACAACAAATATCTGTCTGACTGAACAATTCTCTTGTATTACGTTAACAAGTACGAGCCTCTTGTAATTCCAGGACGAAACAGAGAACGTGAAGACGTTAAGATTGGGCGTTTTGAAAATAAATATCCATTAAATAATGTGATAAAAAAGCGAATTATTTCGAATCATTTAGAGTATATGTATAAATATTTAATTCAATAACGTGCTGGGAATTATTGAAATGGACCTTGAAAGTGACGTACAAGTGCTTGAATTCCACCTTGTATAGGTGTATGAACCCTGCAAACATGACTGTTCTCATTGCGCCGAGACGCGGCGCGCGCGAACTTTAAATAAATAATAACATTAAATAATGTGATAAAAAAGCGAATTATTTCGAATCATTTAGAGTATATGTATAAATATTTAATTCAATAACGTGCTGGGAATTATTGAAATGGACCTTGAAAGTGACGTACAAGTGCTTGAATTCCACCTTGTATAGGTGTATGAACCCTGCAAACATGACTGTTCTCATTGCGCCGAGACGCGGCACGCGCGAACTTACAAAATTCGAGAGGTGCACGACCTCGTGAATCGGCGCCAGGCAATTGCACACGGGCGAAGCCGCCGCGATTACGTTATTTTTCGCCAACCAGGCTTAAACCAAATCGCGTGTCTGATGAGCGTGTTTGCCTCACTCCAGGGTTGCCAGGTCCTACAAAAGTTTTCTGCACAAAATCTGCGAGTGTAAGTTGTCGGCGGGGGGGGGGGGGGGGGGGGGGTGTATTATATCGCGATCGATTCTTAGTGTTGACTTGTAACTTCCGCAGTAGCCCAACTCAAAAGTAGCCCAAAAAACCGCACCATGCGGCCCCAGAATTTTTACCCGCGGCTGGATTTTCAAACAAGCCCAATTTGGCAAAACCGCAAACCTGGCAACTCTGCCTCACTCTGCCTCTTGCCTACTTACGTCACGTGATCATAGTCTGCAGCGCGAATAGCTCCCTCTATTGCTGGACGAGGATAATGCAATTTGAGTTTGCTGTTATTCAAGGAGTTATCGTGGCTCTTTCGATGTGTTTATCGTGAAACTTCACATCGCGATAACGATAAAAATACGATTAATCGTGCAGCCCTAGTTTATATGAGGCGCAGGAGGTGGGATCCTTGTCCTTCTTTAAAAGAAGATATAGACGCCTCCGTGAAAGTTGTAGGTAAAGTTCCAGATAGCAGAGATTCGTTATAAACTTCTAAGAGAATCGGGGCCAATTTATTTTGAATTTTTTTTGAAAAATTCAGTCGGAAATCCATCTGGACCGGGTGCCTTGTTTGATTGCATGGCATTAATTGAAGCGGTAATCTCCTCTAAACGTAATGGTGTGTCAAGTTCCTCAGTAGTAGCAGGATTCACAGAGAGAAACGTTAGCTCCTCAAAAAATGAGACTTCTCTGTGCCCTCTGATACTGAATCAGATTGGTAGAGCCTCAAATAAACAGCATTGATAGATAACGGATCCGAACACAATACACCCGTATGGTCCCTTATTTGAGGAATTAAATGTGATGCAGACTGCCTTTTTAGCTGATGGGCTAGAAGTCTAGATGGTTTATCCCCATATTCGTAGTAGTTACTGCAGGTACGCAACAGTTGTTGCTCAGCAACATTTGTGATTATAAGATTAATCTCAGTCAGTCTGTAGCTCGCGTCTGCGTTTCAAAAGAGTAGGTGTTGGGTTAACCGAATTGAATTTATCTACATCTGCAAGTTTGTTCATTAAATCTTGAAATTTGATTTTGTGTGATCTATTGAAATAAGCTGTGTAAGAGATAATTTGCCCCCGTAGATAGGATTTAAGAGAGTCCCACAGAAGAGTAAATTAAGTTGTGTCAGTCTTATTTATGGCAATGAAATCATCGATAGACGATAGGATGAATGTATTAAATGCATCATTTGACAGTAATAGTGAATCACGTCTCCAGGGAGCTAGAGGAGAGGGGCGGTTTGAAAACTGTATATCAACAGATAAGGGGGCATGGTCTAAAATAGTTATTGGATAATAACTGGAGGAAGTAACTTTGGAAATAAGGGAGCTGTCCACAAAAAAATAATTAATGCAGGAGTAGGTTTGATGAGGATGAGAGTAAAAGGAAAATTCTTTTGGGTGTGGATTCTGAAATCTCCAAGGATCAATGATACATTTTTTTGTTAAAAACTCAGAGATTGATTGGGACCAGTGTTGGGTAAGTTACTTTAAAAAAGTAATTCGTTACAGTTACAAGTTACCTTGTTTAAAATGTAATTGTAGTGTAACTTTTCTGATTACTTTTGAAAAGTAATGTAACTAATTACTTTTGGATTACTTTTTGATTACTTTAAGGTTTAAATGAGTATTGACCCATGATCAACATTTAATTTTTGAGAACTGACAGTGTAAAACTTAAGAGTACTAAGCTGAGAGGGAATTGCTGACAGGCAATCACAGGAGGTCGACAAGAAGAGATGCCTGCACCAGGCATGTACGATTCTCAGACTCCTGTCATCGGGCCATACTTTCTTCTGCTCCTCCCCCAGGCTCTACCATTTTCACAGTTTGCAGACTAACACAAGCAGGTTTTAGAAACCACTTCTTTCCCACAGCGGTCACCTTATTGAACTCTTCCCAAAGACCATTCTTTCATTCCCCTCTATCCATACCTTACCATCCACACAACATCTGTACAGTGTTCCTCTTCAATTCACATCTGTATAGCCTTATCTACAGTGGTATAGTATAATCTGTATATTATCTGTATGATTCCATCTGTATTCATCACATTTATGTATACCATATATTTTTCTTTGCCCTGTGCATTGTACTGCCATAACTACATTACACACACATGCATTTCTCTAGGTAATTTATCTACTCTGCACATATCTATTAACCATCCTTACTTACACTAGCTGTAAATAACTGCATTTTATCTCTGAATACTGCATTCTATACAATCTGCACGTGTTGCACTTGATTAGATACCAATTTCATTACTTCATACAAATTTCATTTAAATGTATTGCTTGTCGAACGGTAGGTCTAAGATAGGTCTAATGATACCAATTGGGTAGGCTAGGTCGTGTCACAGACGTCGACAAACGTTTTTCCAACACCAAACAGTCATAAATACTCATTTGATACCGTCTGTCATTGTCTATAATAGTCATGTATGATTTCGACGAATACCTGTTTAGGACTTTATACAGCTAATTTGGTTAGCCTGTAAATCAAGCTAGCATGCTAAAGGACAAACACATTCAAGTGAATGGTAGTAGCTAGTCCAGCAGGTAGCTAACTATGGAAACCACAGTGTTTGACGGTCAGCATACCTTGCTGTTAGCTCGCTTACAACCTCAATAGTGGTTGCCTTCTAGGGTTGCCACCTGTCTCGGTTTTCCCGGGACTGTCCCAGTTTGCCTTCTTTTTAATATTCGGTTCCATCAAAAAAAAATAAATAAATAAATCATTTAATGTCCCGGTTTTCACTAACTTAGTTCAAACGACTATTTAGACTGTTTCTGCACACTTTAAATCAGTCTTTTTTTTCTCGCTGTGTCCATTTTACGTTCGCCCCCCGTTAACAATTTATGTTCGCGTATGACAGTGTCCTTGTTTTTTGTCAGACCTAGGTGGCAACCCTATTGCCTTCTGATCGGAAATAAACCTCCAAACTCCGAAATTTACACAAAGGCTTGGCATAATCACAAATAGTTGCCAATGGTGGCACATGGTTCACATTTATTGACAACATGAAAACAAAACAAATGCTCCTTAAATGTCCAGTGAAGGCGTCTGTCATTATTGCTGCTTGAGCTGAAACTGAACCGCGCGCTTGCTGCTCCAGCACAGAAACAAGCGGGAAACAGCGATATAGGGCGCAAAGCAATAAAAATATCATTAAATATTTCGCAAAAGGTTTTTGTTTATATTTTAAAAATGTAACTAAAATTGTAATTCTTAAATTTTTCCAGAAGTAACTAAATAAATTACATATTTTCTCATTGTAACTGTAACGAATTACAGTTACACTTTTTTTGTAATTAAATTACGTAATGCCGTTACATGTAATTCGTTACTCCCCAACACTGATTGGGACATCAGAGATAGTGATGTTATTCGGGAGTCTGATCGGTCTAAAAGTGGATCGATAGTACAATTTCAATCTCCCCCCATTATTACAAGATGAGTATTTAAAGAGGGGATAGAACCAAGTAATTTATGCACAAATATCGGATCTTCGGAGTTAGGAGCGTAAAAGTTAACCAATAACACTGGAGTATGGTTCCACGAATAACCAAATATCTACCATTTACATCTGCAATAACATTGTCAGGAATAAACTGGACACCCCTTTTAATTAAAATGGCTACTCCCCTAGTTTTCAAATTAAAGGTGGGGTGAAAAAGGTCATTGATTCCAGAGAATTTTTAAATGGTCTCTGTTCATGAGATGTGTCTCTTGCAAAAACATTATATCCGCCTTCAAACGCTTTAGATCAAAAAAGATTTTGGAACGTTTAATTGGACTGTTCAGCGTTCCAACTTATAAATCTAACACTAGCTCCATTATCCATATTTAATAAACTAGAATCAGTCATCTAGGTTATTTCAAATAAATACTGACTGATAACACCACCCGACAGAGGGGAGAAAGAAGGAGGAAAAAAAGAAAGAAAAGCACACACACACATATATACATATGAAACACCCCCACCCCCAACCCACTCTTAACAGTGAACCACCCCAGAAATGTCCTTTACACCCCCGAACCTGAAGACAGCTACCTTGGCTCCAATAGGAGCCAAACCCACATAAACAGAGCCCCCGATAGCATAACATGAAACAAACGATTGAGCCAGCGGAGCGGAGAACTTCGAGAACAGTGAGCATGTGCACAAACTAGAATAAATGCATCTATGCATTCGTGTACATATACAATCCTAACACTACGTAATAATAATACTGAACAATAAAGGCTAACAACTATTATAAATGAAAACGTATTCAAGTCAGTCTCCCAAATAAGCTACACATCATCCAGTCAACGTAGCGACAAACCGTTTCACCTCCTCAGGAGAGGTGAAGTCGTGATGTTTACCGCTGTGAGTTATTCGGAGCCGTCCTGGGTAAAGAGTCCCGTACCGAATCCCCTCCATGGTCCGCAACTGTGTTCGAACCTCGTTAAATGCAGCTTGAGCCTTTGCAATCTTGGCAGGGAAATCTGGAAAGACCAACAGTTTCATATTCGAGACAGTAATTTGCTGCTGTCGTCTGGCCTTTCTGAGAATCTCCACACAGTTCTCGTAGTGGTGCAGTCTCACGATAACGGGCCGCTGCGGGTAACCAGACCTCAGTTTGGGAGCAGGAGTACGATGAGCCCGATCCACCCGCGGAGGATTATCCAGCGAAAAGGCCTCTTTCAGGAGCTCAGAAATTTTTGAGGTGGTGATGGCGAGCGACTCTCCCTCTGGAATCCCAATGACATGGATATTCTGTCGACGGGATCTAGACTCCAAATCATCGCACTTATCCAGCCTGATAATTCCTTTAGACAGAAATTCCACTTTCGCCTGCAGCGCTACCACATCATCCGTGCACGTGAGTAATGTTCTTTCATTACTGTACGTATTTTGGAAATCACCGCTTGAACAATCTCGGTTTTTAGCACCGACATGTCTGGCATCGCTGCCGGGTCAGAGCCCACCCTCGTTGGAGAGGCGGTGCTACCTGGAGACGTGGATGAGGCCTGCACAGCAGCCCTGATAAGAGACTGCGACGGTCCTGGCGTCTTATTCGACTTGGGAGGCATGACCAAAAGTAGAAATAGCGCCATTGAACACGGTAATCGGAGGATCAACAAAAAGATAAATAAACAGCGAAAAGTGCTTCGGATATTTTTAAAGAAAACTCCGCTCCACAGAGAGCTCCGAAAACCCGTCTACTCCATGCCATGTCACACCTGAAGCCGTTATACACATGTTTATCTCGTTTGTGTGTATTGGAACAACACAAAAAACTGATGGAAAAAAAGCAAATTTGACAATTTCACACAAAACTCCAAAAATGGGCTGGTCAAAGTTATTGGCACCCTCAACTTAATATTTGGTTGCACATGTAACGACGGTGGGTAAGGAACAACACACCACGTTAGAGAGAGCAAGGGAGAGGTGGAACCAAGTGCCACAAAACAACAGAACTAAAAGGAGTGCCTGAAAAAACGCGGACTTCTCAACGCGTAGAAAGAAATAAAGCAAACCAAGGACGCCAGGGGAAGTAGCTGGCTGCTAGCAATAAAAAACTGCTCAAACAAAAAACCCTTCCCATACACACAGCAACGGGATAGGAAGGTAAACAGGTTGAGGAAAACTTGAAGGAGGTCAGTAAGCGATGCAGGAGGTAGGAACTCGAAAAATGACAGAGAAAACAGTCAAGAGAGATAGGTGACGGGACACCTACAGAGGCAAACGCAGCAACGGAGTAAACAGGGAGAGGCTGAGAACGCAACGGCATAATCACAACGAATCAGCAATGATCCGTCTCCACGGGCTTCCTTAAGAAGCCATAGCAACAGGTGAGACAGATCATTGGCGATTGCGTTGCTGAAGTCTAGGGCTGGCTCGGGTGCCCCTTGTGGAGGTAGACGGCACGGCATCCGAGCCAGCCCTGATAATCTTCAGATTTCATGATGCCTTGCACACAGTCAAGGCACCCAGTTCCAGAGGCAGCAAAACAACCCCAAAACATCTTTGAACCCCCACCATATTTTACTGTAGGTACTGTGTTCTTTTCTTTGTAGGCCTCATTCTGTTTTAGGTAAACAGTAGAATGATGTGCTTTACCAAAAAGCTCTATCTTGGACTCATCTGTCCACAAGAGGATATATACAGTGAATGAATTACACACACACACACACACACACACACACACACACACACACACACACATATATATATATATATATATATATATATATATATATATATATATATATATATATATATAGGGGTGGGACGTGATTAAAAAAATTAATCGAATTAATCGGAAGCTTTGTAATTAATTAATAGAAATTAATCGCATTTCAGTATTTAACATGAGAAATATTAATTTAAATTTGAATGATGGATGAATCAATGAACATAATCACAAACTTCAACATCTTGTTTATTTTTCCACCAGTCTACTACACAGACCAATAGATGATTGCAGAAAACAGTTCAGAACACTGGAAATTCTGACCAAAAATGTTGTTGTTTCCCAGGCCTCTGCCACAGGCATCTCCATAGTGCCTAGAAGTGGTCTTCTGCATGCTCAAAGCAAATGACTGGATCTTCCATTCATCATCTATAATATGAGCTGTCACACCAAGATAATTCTTGTTGCTAACAGAGGTCCAGTGATCCCCAGTCAGAGCCACATTTGTGGCGCTCTTCACAATAACCTGTTTTAATTCACTTTCCTCATCATACAGCTGCTGGATTTTCTTCGACATTGTCTTTCTGGACAGTAGTTCGTAACTTGCATCAGTTGACGCAATGTGCAGCGCTTCTTGTAAGCGTTTATCTTCGACCACAGAGAGCAAACAACACTGCAAATAATGTGACGCGTCATGTATAAACACGTGCGGAGTCGTGCACTACGGCCACTCGCAAAAGTTTAATCCAGTCTTAATGGTCCAATGAAGGTCATTTAAAAACCAGGACATTTCCTCACTTAAAAAAAAAAAAAAACCCGGGACGCCCTGGACAGGATGTGAAATACGGACATGTCCCGGGAAATATGGACGTTTGGTCACCCTATCATACTAGTAATACATTTAGCAGCTAAGTTATCATTACTGACCTGCGCGTTAGCACCAACATGTTTTGCGTTGAGGTGGTAACGAAGGGTGGAAGTGCTCCTGTGTATATATATATACACACACACACACACAAGTTGGGAAGTGTATGGAAAATTGAGGTTAGGGACATATGGTAGGTAAAGGGGGGGGGGGGGGGAGTAAGCACAGTCACCGAGGGGAGGTGTGTGTGGGGTAGCCGGAGGAGGGGCATGAATGTGTTGCAGAGTTCAGAAGGGAGACAGCCGTTGGAAAGAAGCTGCTCCTGAACCTGCTGGTTCGGGAATGGAGAGCCCTGTATCTTATCCCAGATGGTAGAAGGGCAAACAGTCTATGGCTGGGGTGAGAACTGTCCCGGGTAATTTTGCGAGCCTTCCGCAGGCATCTCTTGTGATGTATGGTCTCAATGGTGGGGAGTGAGGAGGCAGTGATGTGCTGGGCCGTTTTCACAACTCTCTGTGTGACTTCCGGTCCGCTGCATTGCAGCTGCCATACCATACCGAGATGCAGTTGGTGCTCCTCAGAAAGAAGAGTCGCTCCTCAGCCTCCTCAGAAAGAAGAGTCGCTGGTGTGCTTTTTTAATAAGGGTTGAGGTGTTGAGGGTCCAAGAGAGGTTCTCGGAAATGTGGACACCAAGGAGCTTAAAGCTGGTGACACATTCAACCTCCACCCCATGGATATGAATGGGTGTGTGTGCTCCACCTAAAGTTTTCCTAAAGTCTACAATAAGTTCCTTGGTCTTCTTGGTGTTGAGAATCAGGTTGTTAGTGTTGCACCACTCTGCTAGGTGCTGGACCTCTTCTCTGTAGGCCGACTCATCGTCGTTGTTGATGCAGCCAATCACCGTTGTGTCATCTGCAAACTTAACTATTGTGTTGGAGTCATGTATAGGTATGCGGTTGTAGGTGAAAAGAGAGTATAGCAGAGGGCTCAGCACGCAGCCCTGTGGGACACCGGTGTTGAGGACGAGAGTTGAGGAGGTGTGGTTCTGTAATCGGACATGTTGGGGTCTGTTTGTTAGAAGGTCCAGTAACCAGTTGCTGAGGGAGGTGATAATGCCCAAATCCCAGAGTTTGGTGTGTAGTTAGGAGGGGACGGACAATGATGTTAAATGCCGAGGTAAAATCCATGAACAGCATTCTCACATAGGTGTTGCTTTTGTCAAGGTGAGAAAGGCTGGAGTGTAGTGCCGTGGAAATAGCGTCCTCCGTACTCATATTCTTGCGATAGGCGAACTGTAGTGGGTCCAGTGTAGGTGGCAGACAGGTTTTGAGGTGGGCCAGGCTCTTTCAAAGCACTTCATAATAGTAGTGGTGACACTGTTGACCTGAGTATTTATATAGTCCAGGACAGAGGACGCATAGGCATTTATGTCTACATGGGAGTCACGTCTATCAAGGGTGGCGCAAACACTCCAGTCTGTGTGTTCAAACTGGTGTTGTAGTGCAGTATCAGCTCCCTCTGGCCACACTTTGACTGTCCTCACTGTAGGTTTCACATGTTTGATGAGAGGTGTGTATTTGGGGAGCAGGAACAATGAGACGTGGTCGGACTGACCAAGGTGGGGGAGGGGGACGGCTTTGTAGGCGTCTGCCATATTTGTATAAACATGGTCCAAAGTTTTGTCACCTCTCGTGGGGCAGGAGACATGTTGGTGGAATTTGGGGAGAACAGTCTTCAGGTGTGAGTGGTTAAAGTCAGCTGCCATAATGAAGGCTGCCTCCGGATGTAGAGACTGTTGTTTGCAGATGGCTGCATGCAGTTCTTTCATTGCCTCCGGTGGTACATAGGCTGCAGATACGATAGTAGATGCAAATTCCCTGGGAATATAGAAAGGTTGATACTTGATCATGAGATACTCAAGGTTAGCAGAGCAGTGACTCTCAATGATAACAGTGTCCGTGCACCAAGCGCTGTTCACGTAAATGCATACACCACCACCTCTGTTTTTACCAGAGCCATTCGCTGTTCTATCCGCTCAGAGGATGTAGCGCCCAGTTAGCTCGATGGCACTATCAGGGACGCTGCTGTTGAGCCATGTTTCAACGAAGATCAGCCTGTTGCAATCTCTGATCCATCTGTTGGTGGTGATAAGCAGTCGAAGTTCATCCATTTTGTTCGTCAGTGACCAAACATTTGCGAGAAAAATGCTGGGTAGAGACAGCCTGTGAGGCGTTAGCTTTAGCCTAGCTCTTACCCCACCTCGTTTCCCCCGCCTTTGTTTACGGTCTCGACGCAGTCTGTGAGTCCTTCCGGTCAGCTTAACCAGGTTGGTAGCCACAGGTGTCCTGCGTACTGCCGGAGCATGCCACAGATTGTTGATAAAGTTGTTGCAGGCATAAGGCTGGATGTCCAAAAGTTGTTGTCGGCTGTATGTGATGTCCGCCAGACTGATCTTGATGAGTAGACTCATGATAAGCAGAAAAATAACTACTAATTTGCAAAAACCGGAGAGACACTGAGCCTCGCGTTGAGCACGCGCCGCCGCCATGTTGGCATTTTTCTGCCATGTTGGCAAATCAGAAGGATTTCGGCTTACTTATATACAGTGGGGAAAATAAGTATTTAGTCAGTCACCAATTGTGCAAGTTCTCCCACTTAAAAAGATGAGAGAGGCCTGTAATTGACCTCATAGGTAGACCTCAACTATGAGAGACAAAATGTGAAAAAAATGAGAAAATCATTTTGTCTGACTTTTAAAGAATTTATTTGCAAATAATGGTGGAAAATAAGTATTTGGTCACCTACAAACAAGCAAGATTTCTGGCTGTCACAGACCGGTAACTTCTTTTTTAAGAGGCTCCTATTTCCCCCACTCATTACCTGTATTAATGGCACCTGTTTGAAGTCGTTAACAGTATAAAAGACACCTGCCCACAACCTCAAACAGTCGCACTCCAAACTCCACTATGGTGAAGACGAAAAAGCTGTCGGAGGACACCAGAAACCGAATTGTAGACCTGCACCAGGCTGGGAAGACTGAATCTGCAATAGGCAAGCAGCTTGGTGTGAAGAAATCTACTGTGGGAGCAATAATCAGAAAATGGAAGACCTACAAGACCACTACTAATCTCCCTCGATCTGGGGCTCCACGCAAGATCTCAGTCCGTGGGGTCAAAATGATCACAAGAACGGTGAGGAAAAATCCCAGAACCACAAGGGGGGATCTAGTGAATGACCTGCAGAAAGCTGGGACCAACGTTACAAAGGCTACCATCAGCAACACACTACGACGCCAGGGACTCAGATCTTGCAGTGCCAGACGTGTCCCCCTGCTTAAGCCAGTCCATATCCAGGCACGTCTGAAGTTTGCTAGAGAGCTTTTGGATGTTCCAGAAGAGTATTGGGAGAATGTCATATGGTCAGATGAAACCAAAGTAGAACTATTTGGTAAAAACAACTCGTCGCGTTTGGAGGACAGTAAATGTTGAGTTGCATCCAAAGAACACCATACCGACTGTGAAGCATGGGGGTGGCAACATCATGCTTTGGGGCCGTTTCTCTGCAAAGGGACCAGGACGACTGGTCCGTGTACATGAAAGAATGAATGGGGCCATGTATTGTGAGATTTTGGGTGCAAACCTCCTTCCATCAGCAAGGGCAATGAAGATGAAACGTGGCTGGGTCTTTCAGCATGACAATGATCCCAAGCACACTGCCAGGGCAACAAAGGAGTGGCTTCGTAAGAAACATTTCAAAATCCTGGAGTGGCCTAGCCAGTCTCCCGAGCTCAACCCCATCGAAAACCTTTGGAGGGAGTTAAAAGTCTGTGTTGCCCGCCGACAGCCCCAAAACATCACTGCTCTAGAGGAGATCTGTATGGAGGAATGGGCCAACATACCAGCAACAGTGTGTGCCAACCTTGTGAAGACTTACAGAAAACGTTTGATCTCTGTCATTTTCAACAGAGGATATACAACAAAGTATTGAGATGAACTTTTGTTATTGACCAAATACTTATTTTCCACCATTATTTGCAAATAAATTCTTTAAAAGTCAGACAAAATGATTTTCTCAATTTTTTTTTCACATTTTGTCTCTCATAGTTGAGGTCTACCTATGATGTCAATTACCGGCCTCTCATCTTTTTAAGTGGGAGAACTTGCACAATTGGTGACTGACTAAATACTTATTTTCCCCACTGTACATTCTGGAAAATTGCAGTCTAGCTTTTTTATATCTGTCAGCAGTGGGGTCCTCCTAGGTCCCCCGCCATAGCACTTCATTTCATTCAAATGTCGACAAATAGTTCGAGCTGACACTGATGCACCCTGCGCCTGCAGGACAGCTTGAATTTCTTTGGAACTTGATTGGGGCTGCTTATCCACCATCCGGACTATCCTGCGTTGCAAACTCTGTCCATGTCCAGGGAGATTAGTTACAGTGCCATGGGTTGTAAACTGCTTGATTATGTTGTGCACCATGGACAAAGGAACATCAAGATCTCTGGAGATGGACTTGCAACCCTGAGATTGTTGATATTTTTCCACAATTTTGGTTTTCAAGTCTTCAGACAGTTCAGTTCCGGAATATGGCCACTAGATGGAGCCCAAGTACTACCATACTGATATCTCATTAATCTCAGTAATGAAATAGGACATTTTGGTGAATTAAAAGGTTCATTTGTGGTCAGGCAGTGCACTTTTTGTTATGAGATGTAATTGCGATGTTATAGAACTCATTGATCTGAATCATACAAGACCAATTACTTGTCTGTATTCTGCATAACAAGATTGCAGCATGAGTGTTTATGTTTTCTTAGGTTTTTGGGTACTGTAGCGCCCCCGACAGGCCACTTTGGACCAAACTTGGCATACCTCACAAGGACCTCAGGCTATAAAAGCCTTTCAAATTGGGAGTTGATTGCATACATGGTTTATGAGTTATAGCAATATAGGTCATATATCTCCAATCAAATAGTATCCATGAAAAGTTCCAATCAGGATTTAAACCGAACCACAGCACTGAAACAGCTTTACTCAGGGTAGTGAATGATTTACTGATATCGTCAGATAATGGGCTCATCTTGTTCCTTATACTGTTAGATCTTAGCGCAGCTTTTAATACTGTAGACCACAACATTTTGCTGGATCGACTAGAAAACACGGTAGGTATTAAAGGAGTTGCACTCTCCTGGTTTAGATCATATCTGACCGACCGCTTCAAATGTGTAAGTGTTAATAATAAAACATCTAAATCTGTTCAGGTTAAATATGGTGTTCCACAAGGGACAGTCCTAGGACCACTTCTATTTACACTTTACATTACAATCCAGCACGTTCACTTCGTTCACAGGACGCAGGCTTATTAACTGTTCCTAGGATCAAAAAGATCACAGCAGGTGGAAGAGCCTTTTCTTTTAAAGCTCCACAACTGTGGAATAATCTTCCTGCCTTTATTCGGGACTCAGACACAGTCTCAATGTGTAAAACTCAACTAAAGACTTATCTGTTTAGTTTGGCCTTTGAATAATCTGTTACATATTTACCACATCACATATCTTTCTTCTCCGAGGTTCACTTGGGGAGTAACACTGCAGTTGGAGCCTACAATTCCAGTATCATCGCTCCGAAACGGAATGAAAACCTGGCGTTCATCATAAGACATTAACATTGACAATATCAACACCCAGAACTAGTTACCTATTCATTCTAGTTACCTTATACTTAGCCTGATTGTGTGATTTACTTGTAACTTGTGTATTAGTCTGTATAATTTGTTTTTGTGTAATTTGTGTGTTAACGGGCCGCCCAATGGAGGATGGGTTCCCTTTTGAGTCTTGGTCCTCCCAAGGTTTCTTCCTATTCCCCACCATCTAGGGAGTTTTTCCTTGCCACTGTCGCCTTTGGCTTGCTCATTAGGGATTTGGACCCATAGTATTGTTAACCTTGTAAATCCTGTAAAGCGCTTTGTGACAACACATGTTGTGAAAAGCGCTATACAAATATATTTGATTTGATATGGCATAGCCACAATGATATAATGGGAAAATGGACCAATCAGAAAAATAAAAATCCAATTTTTAAAAAATCACTTTTTACCTTCAGAGTCTACTGATTATGCTCATACAAATTTTGCCATAATTGGATCAAATTCCTAGGACTAGTTTGTAAATAGCTATTTTCAAACAATTGATGAATGTGACAAAAGTATGCATTTTTAAATAGGACTTGTAATGGCAAAGTTGTCAGGTGTACTGCAAGGAATAAAAATAATCAAGTTGCATGTTCCTAAGTGAAAATTTGGAGGGGTTATGCATGATTTTCAGAAATAACGCCACCTAGTGGCCAAATGTTTCAAAACTGCATAGCATAACACATAGTCCTGAGATATGCACAGTGGTGAGGTTTCATGTTGATTGGCCAATGATAAGTCTATCAAATGGCCAATTAATTCAAATTAAAATTAACTGGCTCCTGGCGGCCATGTTTTTTGAGTGATGAGGTCATCATTGTGTGACTTCATACCACTTGGGCCCCTGATGATGCCTGTAAAGTTTTGGTATTTTTTGTAGTTTTGATGTAACTAATGGTTTCTGAGAAACAGTTTTTCCCATGTTATAGCACCCCCTATTGGATAATTGTGGCCAGCTTTGACCTGTGGTCCCAGAGTCATGTGCCCTAACAACTGATGGATTTTCATGAAGATTGGTCAAAGCATTGCTGAGATATAGCTGCTTAAGTAAATTTGGCCACGCCTCAGAGCTATTGATTGACATGTGACAACCAGACTGTATGGAAATGTCAAAATGTTTTAAGGAATGTTGATATTGAGATTCTATTGAATATTTTGACACCAAGATTGTGGTGATCAGATGAAAAACCAGGGACTAGTATAAAAAAGGCATATTATGCAAATGAGCAAAAAATCTAAGTAGGTGGAGCTTAATGGTTCTTGAGGCTTTTTTGTTTGTCTGGAGCTAAGGAATGCACCTGAAGTGGAATTTTGTTTCTAGGACCTACGGGGTGGGAGATATGGACCAAAACGCGAAATGCTGCGCTATAGTACCACCATCAGGCCAATGTGGGTGTCTGTACTTTAGCACAGTCCCGCAAACAGACTACACCATTCTGCCAAGTTTGGTGTCGCTGGGCCTTACGGTCTAGGCTGCAGTATGCGTTTTACCAGTAGAAAATAATAATAATAATAAAGAAAAACCCGAGCAATTACAATAGGTTTCCCACAATATGTCTGTGAACCCTAATAATTATAACACAACCTAGCACAATGCAAGAGAAAGTTACAGTTAATTCAAAAGACAGTTTTACAGCGTTTTAACCAATGCCACAATTCGTAGTTAGCATGCTAGTCACAAGAGATTGCTAAAGACAACAATATATTAAATCACACATGATAATTTCTTGTGTTTTACTTTTTAGCACATAATCTATTTCCAAATGAATGAGAAATAATATTTGTAGATTGCAGAATTGTTTAAAGATTTTGTATCATTTTTACATGAGCTTAAAGGGTACAGCAGCATAAAAACTGGAGTGCATCAGTGTGAGCACATTGGAGAAAAGCTTAAGTATAAACAAATCAGTATTTCTAGCTTTACTAGATTATATAGTATAGTATATGATTATATAGTAGGTAAAGAACATTTTTGTGACAAAATACTGATGTTAAAATAAAGTCCATTATATTTCAAATGTGAAAGTATTGCTGTCCCTATTAAGCTCAAGGTGCTCCCTTTAAGGTCACTTATATAGTCTGCTTATGTGAATAGTTAATCAATGATGTAAAAACAATCATCGTCAGATTTCTATGTAAATTTAAAGTAAAATAATTACCAATATCTTATTTTTTTTACAAACTTAAAATTAAAAAGTGTAAAATTAAAAATAATTGAAATTATTTACATTAACAATTTTAATTGATTTAAAATGTAAAATAAAACAAAAAAACTACCCTTTGCCTTCAAACCAGCATCAATTCTTATAGGTACATTTGCACAAAGTCAGGGATTTTGTAGGATTATAGTGAGGTGCATGATCAACTAGTTGTACCAAACTGGTACTAATGATCATCAATTTCACAAGTAGGTTGAAACACAAAGTAAAGTAAAACAGATATAGCTGTGCCAGAGGCTTAAAACTGGGTGAGGAAAAGCCAAACTCTGCTACCAGGCTGAGGTTGTGGAAGAGTTATGTCACAGGTCATACACCATGGCAAGACCATGGCAGGTGTGCTCACACCAACAAGACACAAGGTAGTTGTACTGCATCAGCAAGCTTTCTCCCAGACAAAGATTTCTAAGCAGACTGGGGTTTCAATATGTTTAAGCTCTTTTGAAGAAGCACAAAGGAAACTTAAGTGCCAAGGAAACTTAAGTGCAGCAGATGACAGACATCAAGCTAATTTCCTTTCGAAATCTGAGGATGCCCAGCCGTACAATCACCTCAGAACTGGCAGAAACCAGTGGGACCCTGGTACACCAATCTACTGTCCAGAGAAGTCTGGCCAGAAGTAGTCTTTATGGAAGCATTGCAGCCAAAAAAACATTGCTCCAACAAGGCCAAGTGGCTCTACGCACTATGCACAAAAACATAGAACAGAATAGAATAGAATAGAACAGAATAGAATAGAAACATCTATTATTGTCACACAGGTGGGAATTTTAGGTGTAACAGCAGCCACAGGTAATAAAGACATGAAAACAACACTATCAATGATAATAGTAATATATACTGTATATACTGTACAGTAGGGGTGTGTTTAAAAAAATCGATTTTTCGATTCAAATCAATCTTCATTTGAATGATTCGATATCAATTTATTAAACCTGAGATCGATCTTTAGAATTGGCCATTTTCCCCGCATATGCGTACCGTTTAAACGGCTCACGTTTTATCTCACGTGACATGCTTTAATTCCACCTTGTTTAGGTGTATGAACCCTGCAAACATGACTTTGTTCATTGCGCTGAAGCACGGCACGAGCAAAGTTACAAAATTCGAGAGGTGCACGAGCTCGCGAAGCGATAGGGCACGGGCGGAGCCACCGCGATTACGTCATTTACGGCACGCCGGTCGAAACGCATAAAGCTGTGAAGTTCTCTCAACAGCTGACAATATTGTTACTGCACAAAGGAGCTGTCTCACTCCTCAACATGTTGATCAGCTCCTTTTCTTGCAGAAAAATTTGACAATCTCCAAGATGTCAGAAAGCAGTCATGAATAAATCTTCGTTTTTGGACCTTAATGTTTACAATATTCAGAACTATGTTCATAAATGTTTTTGTTACATGTAAAAAAAAAAAAAAAAAAAGACTTAATTTGCACTTTAAAAGGCTGTTCAAAACCGCTTTCAATGCATTTTCTGGTAAAGGAGCTTTGTGTGCATTAATTGATAAATATAAAAAAAGAATGTAACTGTTGTTCACAGTATAAACACTAATATCTTAATACATTTTAATAAAATTTGAGTGTTCCTTGTATCATTACAACATTTCACATTCAAACTACACTTTTTATTGTAACTGAAATTTCCCTACAAGAATCGATATTGAATCAGATTGAATCGAATCGAAAATCGAATTGAATCGGGACCTTGTGAATCGGAATTGAAACGAACTGGGAAATCAATAGTGATACCCACCCCTACTGTACAGGGCTATACCAGTTTTGGGTTCACCTGGAAATATATAAGGTGTGCCAGTATATTGAACCCTAAAACAGGACAGGCTATTTACAATAAAATAATAACTTACAATATATTAATCTACAATAGGAACTGGGGTGCAGAAAAATGTGAGAGCAGGTGCTCTGGCCTGATGAATCAAAATGTGAAATATCTGGCTGTAGCAGAAGGCAGTTTGTTTGCCAAAGGGCTGGAGAGCGGTACAATTGTGTGTCTACAGGCAACAGTGAAAATTGGTGGAGGTTCCTTGCTAGTTTGGGGCTGCCTTTCTGCAAATGGAGTTGGAGATTTGGTCAGGATAAATGGTATCCTCAATGCTGAGAAATACAGGCAGATAGTTATACAGGCAGATAGTTCTCCATCATGCAATACCATCAGGGAGGCGTATGACTGGCCCAAAATTTATTCTGCAGCAGGACAACGACCCCAAGCATATAGCCAATGTCAAAGAAATATCTTCAACATAAAGTAGTAGTAGTAGTAGTAGTAGTAGTAGTAGTAGTAGTAGTCCTGGAAGTGATGGTATGGCTGTGGTTAGTTCTCCAAGATGGTTGGGTTAGGGTTAGCAACCTACCAGCAGAGTTCCTTCAAAAACTGTGTGCAAGTGTACCTAGAAGAATTTATGCTGTTTTGAAGGCAAAGGGTGGTCACACCAATTATTGATTTGATTTACATTTATTTTCTGTTCATTCACTGCATTTTGTTAACTGATGAAAAACTATTAGCATGTCCATTTTTTACAGCATTTTTTCACACCTGCCTAAAACTTTTGCACAGTACTGTAGAATTAAAAAAATATTAATGTATACCCTTTATACTGTTGCCTTAATTCATATAAAGAGTTTAAAGCTATACACTGAGAAAATAGTTTGTTCTTACAGGACTACTGGCAGAGGAGAGTCGTGGCCGTTTTGTCTTTCTCTGGGGACTGGAAGGCATTTCTGTCATCAGGCCATCTCCATATCCTCTGCTACGGGTCACAGGCCTTTTGCCCCTTATCTCCTCGCTGGGGCTAGGAGAGTCCCTGCTCCGGGTGCGAACCACCAGGGGGAATGAAGAACTCTCAGGCTATATCCAGATACAAAAAAATTGTTGTATTACAAGATTACAACAAAATTGGGCATAAATACCAGTACTGAAATACTTCAAATCAAAATGAAAGCATTTTTCATGTCTTCAGTAGCAGTGTGTATCACCTGCTCTGTGCGCGTGGTGTCCTGGCTGCGCAGCTTCATTCGACATGGGGTTGGCGACTGAGAGGGTGAGGTGGGTGTTAGTCTATCTCCACTACGCACTTCCTGCACTGGACTTGTGGATTGGTAGAAAGAAGAGCTGTCCCCTTCACCAGAAACACTGTCCAACTGGTAGAAGTTCCACATGCCAACTTTCCTCATGCAGTATGTGCAGGTAAGAATTGGGAGATTCATTGCACACAGACCTGGGCTAAACAAAAATAAGTAAACATGCATTGCCATTAAGAATGTTTCATAACACAAACAATATATTCGTAAGTGAGCTATGATCTGTATACATAAATCTAGAAACTGCACAATTTGAATATACAATATTGTGAGACAAATACCCACACATCATCAAATGACACTGAACACAATGAGATCTATAATTTGTAATATATTACACTTCTCAGTGATGACTCGGGTGTCCATGTGGCATAAAAATATTGAATATAAACAATTTACGATTATATTAGTTTAACACATATCACTGGATCAAAAATGTCAAAATATCTCCATATTTCATTTTGTGAGCCCTCTGTCAAGGAGTTTCTGACCAAATTAAAAAAGTGGGACACACTCCATCACTGATCTCAACTCACTTCATTCTTGCTGCAGCTCATATTACAAACCTAATTCCTGCAATGTCAACAAAAGATTAGTGCAACATCACCACTGTCTACATTACATTTAACAGATCAAATGTCAGGTGAAATAGCCACTGACATGATAAAAGTACGGAATTGGTTAAGAATGCTGACCTAGTACCATTTTTACATTTACGGCATTTGGCAGATGCCCTTATCCAGAGCGACTTACATTTTTATCTCATTTTTTTTATACAAGTGAGCAATTGAGGGTTAAGAGCCTTGCTCAGGGGCACCTCAGTCATGGCCTCAGGTCTGGGGATCGAACCCACGACCCTCCGGTCAGAAGACCAGTTCCCTAACCAGTTCCCTAACCACCAGGCCATGACTGCCCATTTTCAAAACTTTAGTATTGTGGCAATTCTTTACTACTGGTACACCATGCAACATTAAATGTCCAATTTGCATTGCATGATGGTGGGATGGTTGGTGTTTAAAATTGGAGGATCCTATTAATGATGAAGCAAAAGGCAGGGTGTTTCCTTTTTTTTTTAATATTAAGACTTTGCAAAGAGATGTCCAAGAAACTTATTTCCTAGCAAATCTATATTTTGGTGATAGTCTTGATTAGCCCCTCCCTACAAGTCAATCATTTCCTTGTTTCCATTATTTTACATGCTGCGTTTTGGTTTCAGTTTCCATGCGTCTTCTGCCCTTCATTATGGTTCTCATAATGTCTTGTTTTGTCCTTATTATTAACATTGATCCACCTGTAGCTCTGGAAGGGCTAGAGCGTATTACAGAGCACGTCGAGATTTTGCACCATACAGCTTTAGACAAGGTTGCACCATTGCAATATTGTGGAAGACAATAAGAGAGTAAGCCAAAGAAGAATGGCTCCTTGGTATAACGAGCACACGCATAGTCTTAAACAAGCCGCGCGAATCCTGGAGTGTAAATGGCGAAATTCTAAGTTAGAAGTATATTGATTATCATGGAAAACAGCCTTATTGAATATAAGCATGCCCTCCATAGAGCAAAATCCTCATACCTATGGACTTTATTAGAAAAGCATCCTATTTCAAGCTGTATCTAGCCTAAATTTTATATTAGTCCTACTCTCTCAGCATTACACTGGCTTCCAGTTAAATATCAAATTGATTTTAAAATTCTTCAATTCTTCTGTTGCCCTATAAGGCGTTAAGTGGTCTTGCTCCATAATATCTGAGTGAACTCATTGCATATTATAACCCATCTCGCCTTCTGCACTCCCAAAATGCAGGATTTCTTAGTTTAAAAAATTAGTAAGACTATAGCCAGAGGCAGAGCTTTCTCCTTTAAAGCCCCTCAGTTATGGAATAGCCTTTCAGCTCCAATCAGAGATTCTCACACAGTTCCAACCTGTTGTAGTTTCCCGTTTATCCATGATTAGGCCTGTCACGATAAAATTTTCAGAACGATATATTGTCCCAGAAATTATTGCAATAAATGATAATATTGTCATTTTAAAGTGCCATTATAGAATGTTTTCTTGCTTCTGGGCTCCCCAAAGGAGCTTTAAGACAACGTGCCACAATAATAATATAGTAGCATAATAATACAATTACACCAGTTTGCAGTAATGTATTGTAAAGCTCATGTATGGGGTCATATTTGAGCTTGACCACATATCTGTAGTGGCAGAGTAAAATGAGATGTCCAATCTTCTTCAGAATGCCATCTTTCACTTCATTATATAAGGTTGGAAAGGCAGTTTGGTAGATATAGGTTTTCTTTGGCAGTTCATACTGCTTGTCAAATCTTTGCAGCATGTTTATAAATGTTTTCTTTTCGACTGTATTTAACGGAAGCATCTCTTTGGCTATATAGCGAGTTAAGCCTGGTTTATACTTGATGCGTCGCGAGGGTCCGCACGGCGAAAATGATGTAATCGCAGTAGCTCTGCCCGTGCGCGAGGGTCTCGCACGGTGTCGATTCATGAGGTCGTGCACCTCTCGAATTTTGTAACTTTGCGCGCGCTGCACCTAAGCGCAATGAACAAAGTCATGTTTGCTGAGTTCATACGCATTTATAAGTTGAATTCAAGCACTTGTACGTCACTTTCAAGGTTCATTTCAAAATTTCCCAGCGCGTTAAACTTAATTAAGTTAAATATTTATACATATACTCGAAATGATTCAAAACAATTAGCTTTATCACATTATTTAATGGTTGTTTATTTTCAAAACGCCCAATCTTAATGTCTTCACGTTCTCTCCAGTTTCGTCCTGGAATTACAAGAGGCTCGTATTTGTTAACGTAATACAAGAGAACTGTTCAGTCAGATAGCTATTTGTTGTGAAACAAATTCCAGCCTAAATTCCAGCACTTTTCAAACCTGAAACACAAAGCAATATTAAAATTCATCAGGTAAATGTTCCTTCCCCTGTTTTTGAGGGGAATGTCTTTATACAACCACATATTGTTATGGAGAATAATAATAATAATAATAATAATAAATTTTATTTATAAAGCACCTTTCATGAGACCCAAGGACACTAGAATAAAATAATAAAAATGTTATAAAATAATAAAATACCAAACAATGATTACACAAACAATTGCTCACTCATATGCTAGCTGATATAGATGAGTTTTCAGACTGATTTTGAATGACGGTAATGACTGATAGGTACGTAACGGGAGATCATTCCATAGTTTAGGACCAGCAACACTGAAAGCCCGATCACCTAGAGTTCGCATTTTTGCAGATGAAACTGCTAGATGATGTGAGTTAGAGGAGCGTAAAGTGCGTGTCGGAATATAATTCTCCAAGAGGCTAGCCAGGTATGAGGGGGCAAGGCCATGACAAGATTTAAAAACAAGTACCAGTATTTTATACTGGATTCGCAACTGTACTGGCAGCCAGTGAAGATCCCTCAACACTGGTGTAATGTGTTCCCGAGATCTTCTATGGGTCAATACCCTGGCTGCAGCGTTTTGGACATACTGCAGCCTGTTTAACAGCCGATTGGGAAGACCATGTAATACTGCATTACAGTAATCAATACGAGATGTTACAAATGTGTGTATAATGGTCTCAGCAGCAGAAAAGGAAAGATACGGGCGGATTCTTGAGATGCTCTTGAGGTGGAAGAAGGCAGATTTACAAATATTTTTAATATGAGGCTCAAATGATAGTGTTGTGTCAAAAGTAACACCCAAGTTGAGGACCTAATCCGAGGAAGAGACAACAAAGCCCGGTATAGTGAAGGGGATGTTACTGAGCTTCCCGATAGTCGCAGGTGAGGAAATCAGCATGACTTCAGATTTTGTACTGTTTAGGCTTAGGAAGTTATCACTCATCCAGGCCTGAACATCAGTTACACTGCAAAGAATGTGATGCGGCAAGTACAAGTGCCCCCACCATTCGCGGAGGTTCGCGTGAGGTGGGTGAGTTGTGCTACGGTCACTATAATAGACAACCATTAAATAATGTGATAAAAAGCGAATTATTTCGAATCATTTTGAGTCCTATTAGCCTCGAATACGTTTGCGAGCCAACATCTCCACCTGTGTGTGTGGAGGCACTGTTATTGACGCATACGCTCTCCGTGTACTGCACTCATTTCCTAACCGGTAAATGTCGCTCTCTGATCACAGATTCATCTTCCCTTAAGGGGGGAGGGGGGGTGTGAGAGAGCAGCACTGCGTGCCTTTCTGAAATCTAATGTAGTTGCGGTTTATTCTCATGTAAACAAATTTGCACGGAAAACCAATGGCCAATTATCGACATCAGCAAAAATGATCACGGTTTTAAAAATTATCGTACAATAAGTCGATAATGTAATCTATCCATGATTAAACCCATTGCTGAGCTACATTTTAGGTAACCGCTTAGTTTAACAAATTTTTTATGAGCTATGCAACATTAGCGCTTGTACTTCTATGGTACTCTCTAGAACAGGTGTGTTCAAACATTTTGCAGTGAGCCATGGCCAATCAGAGAAAGCAGTGTGGATAAAGTGGGTGAGTCTTCGACAGGAAAAGCTGCGTGACGGTTGTTGTGAACCAGGTGTGGTTTGGTCATCAATTTGTCATGCTTAAATATGTAAGGAAACTTCCACCTCGGAGAAAGAGCACACTTACACCCACACAGGTATCATATGTGTATATGACTACTAGTTAAGAGGCGGGCACCTTGTGTGTTTTGTTAAGGTTAGACAGTAGTAATTACATCTTTTCTTTTCTGCTAGTTACTGCTGTTAGCTTTTTTGTTTCATTTCTTTGGTGCTATCTGTAGCGCTCCCCTGGTTGGTTAGTTTATATCCTTTTTTTGTGTTTGTGTGTTTGTCCAGTGTTGTATAAATTGACGTACACTGGTCTGCTGCTATCACACCTTGCACTAAAGAGTTATCCTGTTGTATCCGCCTGCTTATATAGCTTTTGACTTTTACACCTTATCTACTCCACACACGCTATTTTGGTCATGGGTTTGTAACATCTTGGCATCTACAATGTGGCAGTAGTGTCATTCTTCTATTTAATACTATCTGGCTGTACTGGCAACATGGAATAACTACCTGAAATATTCTACACAAGTTTGGCAAATTAAGATACTTAATAAGCTTTCCTACCTTGTTCCCCACCCACACACAGCCACAATACAAGCAGCAATCTGGATGCTGAGGGGATTTGATGAAGATTCATCCCGCATCTTCTGCTTATCCTCAACCAACTGCAAGATCCTACTGACTACATCTTCAGTCAATGCCTGCAGTTACAAATACAAAGATGAAAAGTAATTTGTGGACAGAGAAGCCAACTTGTACAATCAAAAAAGCCTTTCTAAATAAATAAATAAAATTGAAAATGTATTTGACCTTTTCATAACAATCAAAAATTCTGCAGACCACATTCATCTACAAAATTAAGAATCTTGCTCTAACCTCATTAAGAATATTTGAACATGTCAAACCATTTTACAAATACTTCATTTTCTTTTTTTAGCTTTCCAGATTATTTTCAGTTAACACACATCATTAGGGTTGGGTACCAAATCAGTAAGGCACTGGTTCCGAAATGACTGATATATACCAGACCAATTTGCACCATAGATTTCAGTGCCTCATTCTGGTACTATTTAAAGAGATGGTTCAGCAAAAAAAATATTTTTACATGGTTTTTCCACCTTTAGGTTTTCTAGTGCTTAGAAAATGATTGGAATGAAGTTAGAATTTGCTAGAGAAGCATAAATAGACAATGTTGTCAAACACTTTTAAAAAATGTATTAAAATTAATACTGGTTCTGGCACTCTGTTTTAAAATTTTTTGTTATAGCACGAGTATCTGTGATAAGGCTTCCAAGCTAATTCTTAGTGATAGCCATATAATGTCATTCCTACTAGTGCTGGGCGGTATACCGGTTCGCACCAAAAACCGATGTTTATTTTTGTTATCATAAGAATTTTTCATAAACCGGCCACACTGGTTTAAATAACCTTCACGTGTCCAGAACGCAGCACGGTCGTTAATTGTTTCTCAAGGGACGCTTTTTATTGCTGCGCCGCTAAGCACACATGCAACAGAGCACAGAAAATCTAGCTTGCTGAAAACGAGGGACATTCTGAACCACAAATTCTACCAAACATTGAAGTAAATGATGCCCCAAAGGAATTTTAGCCAAAGAAAGGAGCCGTGTCTTTTGTCAGAAATTACCGTATTTCCTCGACTTTACATCGCACCTCATTATAAGTTGCACCTACAATGTTTAAAAAAAATGGAAAATGTTTTATAAGCCACACTGGGCTAAAAGTCGCATATATCTACTGAACATTTAACGGAACATAACTGAACTGATCAGTTTCTGAACGGTGCCTGTAGCATTTCATGTGCTACAGTTTTGGCTTTCTGACTCCCCTCGTTTATCCACGCATAGGCGCTACAGATGATATTGTCAATTTACGTTTCTATTCATAAATGAGAGCTACACTTTAATTATCCATCACAGCAAACGGCATTATCTATGTCTAAAACACACTGGCTCAAGGGTTTTAATTATTTTAAATAAAATACACACTAGCTATACTGAAGTTCACCACTGACCACATGACTTCACAGTATTACAGCAATATTATGTCTAAATATCTAGTTAGGACAAAACTAGAGTGCTCAATGAACTAAGTTATAATCACTGTAACTCCCGAATATCATCTGTAGCATCTTTATGCATGTGCATAAACGAGGGGAGTCAGAATTTGGCACAACACGTTCGTTTGAAATAATTTCTCCATCGTGCCTGCTGCTTGCATGTGCTAAATGAAATTGAGCACTTTCTTCTTTGATTTACAACTTTGTCCTACCACCTGATTAACTTCCTGCTCCACCCCCTGACGGGTGAAGAAACATTTTTATAGTGGTTTATAGTCTATAAAATACGGGTAGCAATCGTGGAGGCTCCGCTGTGGCATGTCGAGGTTGCGTTATGTTTGCAGGGTTCACCCCCCTTTTAAGGTGGAATTCAAGCACTTGTACGGAACCTTACAGGTCCATTTTTCAATATTTTCCAGCATCTTCAGCTTATTTAAGTTACATATTTATACAAATACACATATGGTCGAAATAATTAGCTTTTTATCACATTAAAAGAGATAAAAAAATTAAAAGGTTTTTCATTTTTACTGCAACTTTAGTGCTACTATTTGAAAACTGATCATGTGAGGCCATGCAAATCTGTATTACATGTAATACTTAGGTGGAGACATTTTTCTAATGGTGGAATAGGGTACTCTTAACCACTACTGCAGTAATTATTTTTGTAATCAATGCCGTTAACATCATGCATGGGGGGAAAAAACCGTCAAATACCGTGAAACCGATATAATTTTGGAAAATACCGTGATATAGAATTTTGGTCATACCGCCCAGCACCTATTCCTACATAGTTGACTCATCATGTAAACATATTTTAACATGGATATGTGTTTACTGGAAGAAACCAAAACATTTCTGAATGCAAAAATTTGTTAAATGTATAATCTTTTGTGTGGCTAGTTTTTAAGGTTTACATTTTACACCAAGGGCCATTCTGGTCACCAAAAATGTTCTTGGAGCAACAGGCTTGTGTTGTTATACTTCAGTGTCTATTTCTTCCCAGATTAACTAAAGATAAAACAAGGGTTTTTTTTATATTTGGGAAGTTGTTTGCATTTTGCGGAAAATATTTCATGCTTCAGGGAAAATCACTGAAAAGGCTTTTCTCACCATAGCTTTGAGTTGCTCTGGCTTCATGGTAGGAAGCTGCTGCTGAAGCTGACAAGCACTCCTGAAACGTTCTAGGAAATCATTGAGCAGTTCTTCGGGTTCATTGATTGGAACCATCCAAAATCTTTCTAAAAAAGAAAGGCATACACTGACACACTGAATTTTAAGAGTCTATAAATGTGACCAATAGAAATCTCCAAGTACCAGGGCATGGAAAATCCGGCCATGAACAAAATTTTTTATGGTGGCTCTGAAGTTGTCTTGTCAACTCCAAAACACGTTCTTCATCTGTATGTAAAAGTAAACAATTCATAGTACATTTAGCATTGTTGTCAGCTAATTTATCATTTGCTTAAATTCAAAACAATTTCTGATTATAACTAACATTTCTGGAAGTCCAGGGTTGGTTGAACGGATGCACAAAGGAACATTTGACAACTGGAACACTTCAGCATGTCGCAGTCTACATTAATCCAGCCATACTGAGCACATCTCAAAGGTGAGAGAACACAGGGCTTTCCAGTCCATTTCAAACAGTTTGCAAGTTAAGACATATTTCTGAAGAAAACAAGTAATTTCTTAATATTTTAAAGTTATAATTACAATTCTAATTAAAGCATTTTACCTAATGAAGACACAAATGGTAATGCTTGTATAAAATGTGTTTACTGAATTGCATTAATATCTGCACAGTCGAGTTTCAAGAACATCTGAAAAGCTTTAAAGGATATAGAGTACGATTCCACTCTAGCAAAGAAAGCATCTTTGTTTGTAGCCTCACATGGTGCTTCATTGATGAAATCTGGACCCAGCGAGTTCGAAATTTGAGAGGACCTACAACACAAGAAAAAAATTCACACCAACAAAGTGTTAGTAAACGTGTATGTGTGTTGATGTATTTATCTCATCATGGATGCAATATCCTGTCTCATGTACACCAATACAGTGTCTGGCGTCCAGAATAGTTTCAGAATAATCCCCCTACTCAAACATCCCAAATCTGAAAATTAAGCCAGTTGAATCAAGAGGGAGGGGGGAGCACTCCTCGACAAGAACACCGCTACGTTTATTCTTGACGCATTGTGACTGGCAGGAGGGTCCGCGCATCAAAAATTACATTCGCGGTGGTTCCGCCCATGCGCATTGGCCCTGCACAGTCACGTTGCGAGGTCATGCACCTATTGATTTGTGTAACTTCATGTGTGCCTTCAGCACTTCAGCGGAATGAACAAAGTTATGTTTGCAGGTTTCTTACACCTTTACAAGATGGAATTCAAGCACTTGTACGGCACTTTCAAGGTCCATTTTCAGTATTTTCCAGCACCTTAAGCTTAATTAAGTTACGTATTTATAAATATACTCAAAATAGTTCGCTTTTTTATCACATTATTGAGTCGTTCTCACAAAATTGGAATTGTGACGGCATGAGGAATTATTTTTTTCTTCTTCACATTTTAGGGTAAAATTCTCATTTCCGCAATATGTCCAACTTAGAATCAGTGTTGGAAGGTGAGGGGTTAAGTGGAAGCCTGTGAGCCTGTGTCTCCCCCTATCAGGACTGTGATGCCTCCGCAGAAAGTTGGTGATTGGTGGGCCCACTAGTCGTTTATAGAGGGCCTTGCAGTTATAATTCAGTGCAATACCAGTTTCAAATGACAGCAAAATTGACCAATCAAATCTTACCTCTTAGTGGGCAGGCTTAACAGTATGATAATTTCCGCCCACCCGTTAGCGTACCACCGCTAGCTAGTTTCATTTCATTCCTTTGATACCCTCGTGCACGTTATTTACATATTTCGCTCCCGAGGAAAACGGAGCTGTGGAATCTTATTTTGTTTGGAACCTTATTTTGCTTAAGAAGTTATCTAGTACAGATATTATTGCAGGGGTGATAGTGGGAAAAATTCCTGAGCTTGAACTTTTTATGAGCGGGGGGGGGGGGGGGGGGGGGGGGGGGGGAGTGGAATTGTACCATAATTAGAATATTTAATAATTAATCTTTAAATTAATTAATAATAAATATGTCAGGTAATCATTATCGTGAAATAAAAAAACTAATTTCTATTAATATTCTGAGGCAGGCATGATTAATTATTTATTCATTACTGTTAGTAAATTATAGGATACCAGACAACTCAAAGAAAATATGCAAATAAAGTTTAAAAGAATTACAAGTATTATGATTATAGTTAGCTTAAATATATAAAATATTTAATAAATATTTTGTGTTGGTTTATTAGGACATACATTTTGTGCTTTTGTTCATGTATTACACCTTACGCCGTAAGGCGGCCAGGATTAACCAAATCGTCTGACCACCTGTACCGGCTCAAAAAAAAAATTCCGATGTCTGAAATACAGGCGGTCCCCGGGTTACGACGTTGATCCACCGTAAATCGATTTTCGGTGTAAATCGGAACATGAAATGAAATGTGAAATGAAATGTGCCATATTTTGTCAATTGTGATTTTTACACCCCAATCGAAATTTGTCCTCCGCTTTTAACCCATCTGTGCAGTCAGAACACATACACACACACACTAGTGATTACTAGGGGGCTGTGGATCAGACGTGCCCAAAGCGGTGGGCAGCCCTAGCCCGGCGCCCGGGGAGCAGTTGGGGTTAGGTTCCTTGCTCAAGGGCACCTCAGTCATGACCTGTCTGGGAATCGAACCCACGACCCTCCGGTCACAAGACCAGTTCCCTAACCGCCAGGCCATGACTGAGTTATGAAAAATCATAACTCGGGAACCTCGTAACCCCTGGACCGCCTGTATGATGTTTATGCATTAATGTCTTCGGCACGACCAATCAAGTTGAAAACATTAACTGACCAAAACAAACTGGACTTAAGGCTGGAGGGAGGTAGCTTTTTTTACGTAATGTCCGAAAATCAGAAGGCGGGATGACCCGCAAGTCAATCAAATGACACCACCGTCATCCATCCAGCGCTGATGATCCAGTGAGTGGATCATATTTCAGCCTCAAAACAGACAACACACGCATGTGTGTGGTTTATTATTATGATTTGACGGATTTTTCCGTCAATATTTTTAATATAAAATAACGGGGGGGGGGGGGGGGGGGGGGGTGTGTGACGGGAGCGGGCCCAGGTTTAATGGTCACGGTTCGCTACTGATGCACATGTGTACAAAGAGTTACATTTTTCATTTGAACTTTAATGTCAACTTCTGTTGTCAAAATAACTCAATTATGTATTAATAAATACTGTTTGTTGTTTAACACTAGAAGCACCATTGCGCCGGTCATTTAACCGCTGTGATGTCTACTACAAGCGCTGCCTCTGTTCGACCTACTTATACCTAGAAGCGCCGAGCACTGGTTACTTGACCGCTAGCTGTTAGATACATACATTATGTATGGCTGCTTTTGACACACTGGCATTACAAAAGAATTAAGTAGAATGCAAGTTACGAATGTAAATGCATACCTTTGCGAGCAACGTAAAACTGAGATGATGGCATGGGTGGTGCTGTTATGAACACTATTCACAATAGCATTCATGAGGCAACGCGAGCTATAAATTTGTCGGGGCGCAGCTACACAGTTTGAGTGAAAACTCTGCGTGGGCGATCGAACAGCAACACAGTTTGCTTGAAAGCTCGGTTTGGGCGTTTGAACAGCAACACAGTTTGCTTGAAAGCTCGGTTTGGGCGTTTGAATAGCAACACAGTTTGCGTGACTCCTCAGTTTGGGTGTATGAATGGTTGCATAGTGCATTATAAAAATGGCATGGAGAATCATGTACACCCCAAAGCAAGTACTGGACATGCTGTGCAATATTGATGAGATGGAATCGGAGGGCGAACAATGTGAGGTGTCTGATGGAGAGGGCGAAAGTGAAATGGATCTGAATCTTGAATCTGATTCAGAATCGGACTCTGAAACTGAGTGTGGTGGTGACTCATTTCAGGCCAAAGACAGTAAGGTATGGTTTGAACAAACTGCTGGCAATCCTCGGGGTAGAGCACAACAGTGCAATATTGTGAGAAAAACCCCCAGGGCCTACGTGTTATGCCAAGGACAAAATTAAAAGTCCACTGTCCAGATTACTGTGTTTGACACAGAAATGTGGGGTGCAATTCTGAAATACACAGAGGCAGAGCCTGAACGAAATAATGCTCACTTCAAACTAACAGCTGACAAACTGACAGCATTTGTGGGTCTCATTTATTTGAGAGGTATAACAGCCGGTAAAATCATGAAACTTGATGAATACTGGTCTGCTGACTTGGGAAATCCCATTTTCAAAGAGACAATGTCTACACAGACATTGAGATATAATGCGCTACCGGGCTTTGATGACAAGAGCACAAGGTCTACCCGCCTCGCGACTGATAAATTTGCTATGATCTCAGAGATATTTGATAAATTTGTGAAAAACAGTATTGCTTCTTACACGCCCGGTGAGAACATAACTGTTGATGAGCAACTGTTCCCAATTAAAGCTCGCTGTCGTTTCACTCAGCACATGGCCAATAAACCCGATAAATTTGGGATTAAGTTCTGTGTGGCTGCTGATGTTTGAAAAGATGAAAGCAGGCCGGCTGGTCAACGGTTGTCTGAAAATATTGTGTTGCGTTGCGTTTGATGGAGCCTTTCACAGGTAAAGGAAGAAATGTAATGACTGACAATCTCTTAGAAACTTAGAGAGAGAAAGAGTATGAAATGGAGGACATCACCCAGCATGGAAGACTTTTTGCTCTGACTCTGCTGAGATCCACTTGGGTTAGGTAGAGTTCTAGGCAACTAGCACCAGTGCACTGGAGTTTGTACCACGTATACTTTGGCTATTTTGTACTCACTTATATTCCATATAAATTGGTCTAAAAGAACTTTTGGTGTTAAGACTTTGCTTGGGTAACTCAGTCAAAACCAATCGGTTCATCGGGGCAGTGTTGGGGCCGATCTGGGTCTGGAGAAAATATCCCAACACATGCAAAAGTTTAAAAAGGCAATATTTTTATTTGCACATTATCAAATTTATTTTTACAGTTTTTAAAATTTTAAACATTTACATCTAACATTTTGAATTTTCAAATTAACAATTTTACTTATTGAATTGTCTATTTTTGTCATGTTAAAAAGCTGTTGATAAGCCTAAGTGGTCTGTTGACTAACTGTTGTATTTATTCAAATAATTGATATGGGAAGGTTACAATATTTAAAAATGTATCAATCATGTCTTGTGATTATTTGACAGGAGTTTTACTTTTAAACTGTAAGTGTATTTAATTTAGTTATAGTGCAAATACAATACAAACTAAACCAAAATTTTAAATATTTGCCGTATTTTCAAAGTACACAAATATGTATGTTTGGGTGGATTTTCATGCATTTTACCTGATGTGAAACTCGTTTCGGGTGGAAACTACAGCAGTAATCTGGCAACCCTGATACATTCCAAAAATCTTCTAGATATAACTAGCTATAAATGAGGGGCGACTCTATGTACAGTTGTTCGAACGATATATACAAAAGCTCACAGCGGTATGACGGGTTAGGTGCCCACATACTTTATGCCATAGTTAAACTAGCAACTTAAGCTACCTGTATATCATCCTGCTTGTGCATAACCCAACTATAACTAATTGTGTATTATCTTGCACTAGTTGTTTAGGTTACAACAATCGATGCCAACGATTCCAGGCTTCTACACCAATTCACACGATGTGAACATTTATGGAACCCACCAAACCCTAGTTTTATCTTATAGATTGTTGGTACTATTAAAATATAACAACAGCTATGCTCCAGTTAGCTGGCTGGCTGGCTGGCTGGCTTGTAAGCTAGTACAGTGACCGGCGAAGTATGACCATCTTGCTAAGTTAGCTAGTTAAGTTGCTGATAATATAAAGCAAATATCTGACGTTACTACTACCCTTAGAGAGGTATATGGTTATGTGGCGAGCTGAGCATGGCTAGGTAGCTACACTAATGACCAATAAACAGTTGCTCTAATTTAGTTTGAAATAGATTAGCTGAACAGCTACATTACTTCCTAGCCATATTTACCGGTTATCTAGAACGTAGTTAGATAGCTAGCTAAGCTAACATTTATTCCCATGGTAAAACGCACTTACCGACTTAAGACATCGTCCTCATTATCCTCCGGAGTGAAGCCCTCACTGAGAAGTTGTCTAATTTTTAAAGGAGAGATTAACAGTGCTTTTGCTGATTTATCATTAGTTTCAATACGACTTCCTGCCATTGCCATGTTCAAAATTTGGTTCGAGTCGAAAGAGTGTTCTGTAAGCTCGTGCTCCGCGCGGCAGCGTTGTTCTAAAGATTGTAAATGAGGAGCATTAGAAGCTATGGACGACATCAGGATGGAGCATGCGTACCGTGATAGTTGAACCGTGTGAGAAAAAGCATGTTCATTTGCTCATTTGGTTTAGATGTTATGTCTCAGGCATTTAGCTTTTATTACTTTTTTTACTTGATATCACGAATTCTATTTATTATGGAAAGCCGTTTTAGCTTTTATTCCTATTTTTCTTGAAATTGGGAATTTGATTCTCATGTAACAATAAATTTATTTTATCAAGAAGGATACATTACATTGAATTCTTGATATATTAAAAACAGTTACATGTGATAATTCATGACTTCTCCAATTCATTTTGAATGGGGGAAATATTTTTTACATGTAAAGTGCTGTCTGAAGATTCAGTATTGAGCCTGTTTTAGATATTTAGGCATTGGACTGCTGACTTAACTGCAGGAAGTTATGTTTCATCCATTTGTTTATGTGCTCAAGGCATTTACACAGTGAGTCTAGGGGACCGTAGTCATTTGGGCAGAGAGCCATGTAGATCTGAGTGTCATCTGCATAGCTGTGGTAAGATATCCCATAATTATGCATGATTTCACCCAGAGGAATCATATATAAATTAAATAAGAATGGCCCAAGAATTGAACCATGGGGTACACCCAACGACGGATTAAGGATAGTCTGGGCCCCTGGACAAAGGGTTGCACAGCCCCCCCCCCCCCCCCTTCACACACGCGCAATTAAAAAAAAAAATTTTTAACGCGCACTTTTTTTCACAAACGCATTTTTTATTTTTTCACATGCGCACGCTCACACGCTCATTTTTTTCACACACGCATTTTATTATTTTTTGTTTCACACGTACGCACGCTCACGCGCAATTTTATTTATTTTTTCAGACGCAAACTTTTTTCACATACATTTTTTAAATAATTTTTTTCACAGCCATTTTTTATATATTTTTTCACGCGCACACTTTTTTATATATATTTTTCACACGCGCCCTTTTTTTCACACGCGAACTTTCTTCCACACCCGCATTTTATTATTTTTTGTTTCACACGGGCATGCTCACACACGTGCAATTTTATTAATTTTTTTATATGCGCACTTTTTTTTCATACACATTTTTTATTTTTCACACATGCATGCTCACACGCGCAATTTTATTTTTATTTTTTCACACGCGCACTTTTTTTTACTATTATAAAGCTTACACTTCTACTATTATCAATAATGTAATGTGCAAATAACAATAAACTTTTTAAAAAGCTGTGAGTTGCTAGTTAGCAACGTTACACTAGCCTTGAAAAAGGCTGTGAACCTTTCAAAGTTTAATATAGTTGTAACGTTCGGGCGCAGCCAAGGATCCCCGCTTACGTAGCAAACGTTACGTTTAATAACAACAAATATTGTGCAATGGCGCACGAGAACACTGAAGCACATACACTCAACGTGCAGACTTTAGACAACGACGAGCACAAGACACTGCGCGAACGCACATTAAATAGACAGACCACAGGTGAGACAGATAATTACAAGACACACCCGCACCCACAGAGATACACTGACACAGACGAATAGACGCAGACAACGTTAACACACGCCCCAAAGGAAGGGTTCGGGGACCGTAACGTGACAATAGTAAATATAGTAATGTATAGGGCTGGGTATCGATTCAAATTCCAAGAATCGATCCGATTCCGATTCTGAAGATTAAGAATCGATTTATTTCGATTTAATCCGATTTAATCGATTCGATCCAATTCGGGGTTTAGTGTTATTAAAAATGTATTTGAGCTGTTTCCTGACTATGTACAGAAGCAACATGTTAAAACTAGTATTATATCGATATTAATCAGCAAATAGTTACTGGTAGTTGGTAGTTACTGACGGCTGGACAATAAACAGAGGACATCTTTGAGGTGTCTATATCTGCAACAGTGGACTCCTACTGGGACACTAACCAGTGCATTATTATTATGATTGAAATAATTAGGAATTCACCCAAAAGCTGTTGCTACCAAATGCATTTTTATTTTAAAAGTGCTCACACTTAATAAACTGAAAGTATAAAATGTAAACATGTATTTTTCTTTAAAGTGCGAATATAATAACAGAACTGTCACGTTACGGTCCCTGAACCCTCCCTGTTGGGCGTGTGTTAACGTTGTCTGCGTCTACTCGTCTGCGTCTGTGTATCTCCGTGGGTGCGGGTGCGTCTTGTGATAATCCTCACCTGTGGCTCGTCTCGTAATCACGTGGGGTTGATGTGGTCGCGCAGCGTCCTGTGCTCGTCGATGTTTGAGTCACACATGTTCTATGTAAATGTGTTTTATGTGCGCTGTCTGCGCTTTGGTAAATGTAATAAACGTAACGATTTGGAAAGTGTAAAGGATTATGTCTCGTCCATCGCCTTGCGCCCAACGTTACAAGAACATTTTTAACTTTTTTAAACTGTAAAAACACTGGGTAAACTGTCAGTGACATGGACTAACTGTAAATAGTCACTGACACTGGATAAACTGTCCTTCTGTTTTTAGAGGCGGGGGTAAAAGTTCACTAAAAAATCGATCTTTGGACGTACAAATCGATTATCAGATCATCTTATGCGAATCGATTCTGAATCGGAAAATCGATTTTTTCAACACAGGCCTAGTAATGTAATATTATATCATGTAATGTAATATAATATATAAGCCTTTGAAAAGACTATAAAAATAATGTAACAGAATATATGCAATATAGTATAGTATAATATAATCTAAAAATATTTATATATATTATAAAATAATATACTGCAGTATAAAGGTCAATGAGCCTTTAAAAAGGCTGTTGGTTGCTGATCTGGTAATAGCAAGGTAAAAGTTGTAGTAAAAGCACAGAGCAAGTTCACAAGCTGAACTGTCTGAATGTTTTGATACTGGCAGGGGGTTTTATATAGAACTTGCATATTCACTTGGAAGTTCTCGCAACACCTGATTGGCTCAGCCCCCGTCTTGATCTTGCATATTCACTTGGAAGTTCTCGCAACACCTGATTGGCTCAGCCCCCGTGGGAATTTATTGAAGCATGTCAAGTCATGTCAAACTGTCATTGAATGGTCATTGAATAAGAAGCTGAATAAAATATATTTTCCAATAAATAATCCTCAAACTAAATATCAGGGTTACACGCATACGCAGCCACAGCAACTACAACAAAACCACTTGCTGTTTCATCTGTCACCAAACCAAAATTGTGCTACTCAGTAAAATTAGCTTGCAGTTCTGTTGTATGAAAAGGCACTTTTCCTTTCGTGCATTCCTTCAGAACTAAAGTGACCACTGGTCTCTTTACTGTTGTTTATTAAAGGGGAAACATGAAACTAGTCAAATGGCTTGTTGTTTTCACATAAGTGAAATCACACCCTTGGCCAAATTCACTCAATTTAATCAGTGTCAAAGATAGCATTCATCAGACAAATTGCTTGTCTTAAATTTAAATAATTGCAAAATTGCTAAATTAATTTGTGTCTCTGCGCTTAAGAGAAATTTAACATAATAATTTTGAAACAATACAAATTCAGAAGCAAGTAAGGGCCTGAGTTTGTAGGTCCCTAGAAAGTCAAGGAGCCATGGTAAACGACTTCTATGGAAGTCAAGGGCCCCGTAGCAGGGGCCCTCATGATCAAGGGCCCTCCAATGGTATGCCCTGCTCTTCTCTAGGGCCCCCTGGTAGGGGCTCTCATAACCAGGGCCCTCTAAAAATATGCCCCCCTCTTTCCTAGGACCCCTAATAGCCATAAGTCGAAGTCAGAGTAGTGCCACAACGCCTCATCCATTTTCCTAAGGGGCCCAAAAGCATGGCTAGGGGCCCCAAAAGCATGGCTAGGGCACAAAAGCATGGCTAGGGCCCCCAAAAGCATGGCTAGGGCCCAAAAGCATGGCTAGGGCCCCCAAGAGGCCCTGGGGTCAAAGTCCCTAATAGTCAGAGGATCCTTAAAATGGAGGGCCCTCGGAAATAAAAATATATTGTACCATAAATGTTGATAGGCATCGCAAAAAGTTTTCGGCCAGGGCCCCCCTGACCTCAAGGGCCCCTGGGCGCTGGCCCCACTGGCCCAGTCAGTAATCCAGCCATGCGGTACACCACGGGTCACTGGCACAGTCTCAGAAACATTACCCTCCATTTCCACATTAGGACAGTTCCTGAGAGTCCAACCCAGTTCTCAAGTCTATCTATGAGAATTTTGTGGTCAATGGTGTCAAAGGCATCGCTAAGATCGAGCAGTAGTAGAACAGACATGTTTCCTGAGTCTGTATTTAGGCGAATGTCATTGATAACCCTAATTAGTGCAGTCTCAGTACTATGATTAGGTCGGAAGCCAGACTAAAATTGGTCTAGACAGCTATTTGTGGACAGAAAGTGCATAATTTGCTTGAAGACAAATTTTTCTATTATTTTTCCAATCAATGGTAGATTAGAAATTGGTCTATAATTATTTAGCAAGCTTGTATCTAGAGTTTTCTTTTTCAAGAGAGGCTTCACAACTGCAGTTTTTAATGCACTCGGAATACACCGGACATGAGTGAGGAATTTACTATTTGAAGAATGTTCACTTATATTGTGGAAAAGACATTCTTTAAAAACTTGGTTGGTAATGTATCAAGGCTGCAAGTGGATGATTTGAGATGACTCACTGTATCAATTAAACCTTCTTCATTAATAGTACTAAACTGGGACATGTTGAACATTTTGTGTGGTTTTGGAGAGAAAATCGGCTCGTTGGTGGATGTAGGCGTACAGATGGCTTGTCTGATATTGTGGATTTTAGTATAAAAAAATTTTGCAAACTCATTACATCTCTCAATTGAACCTAGCTCAGGGGTCATATATGTAGGTGGGTTTGTTAGTCTGTCAACCATAGTGAAAAGCACTTTGCTATCGTTAACATTATTGTTAATAAAGCTAGAGAAGAAGGATTGTCTAGCTTTGCACATATCTATATTGTAATCACGCAGCCTATCTTTAAAAATCTCTTTATGTACATGAAGGTTGGTTTTACGCCATCTGCGCTCAGCCTTTCTGCATTCTTGTTTTTGGTGCTGAACTGCAGGATCATTTCTCCATGGAGCTTTCTGCTTACATTGCATGGTTTTGACTCTAACTGGTGCAATCTGATCCGAAATACTGGCAGTTTTTGAGTTGAAACTATCCAGCAGAGTATCAACAGAGCCTGATGGTTGGCAAGGTGCAGAGCACACTTTGGTAACAAAACGTGCAGCTGTCCTGTCATTTATCTGTCTTTTCTTAAACCTAACCTGCCTGGCATTGCTATGGATTGAAGTCTACATTTCACAAATACAGAGTAGTGATCAGACAATGCAACATCCTTAATACAGGCTGAAATGTTAAGACCCTTTGAGATAACCACATCCAAAGTGTGGCAGTGCGTGCTTCCAGTCACATGCTGAGAAAGTTCAAAAGATTCAAGTACATCATAGAATTCTTTGGCATAACTATCATTGGGATTATCAATATGAATGTTAAAATGACCAGCAATAACAAAATGATCGAATTCAGTAGAAATAAAAGATAACATACAGTTGTGATCAAATTTATTCAACCCCCACTGAAATAAAGTGTTTTGGCCAGTTTGACATTGATTTTGATCATTTCAGTCATCTTATTTACAATTATATCAAAGAGGCACTTATAAATTAGACAAACATAACATAATATTTATGATGGAATAACCACAAATGTCTTTACTGTGCTCACATCATTATCAGTTTTATTCAACCCCCTAGTGACATTATTTTTTAGTACTTAGTACAACATCCTTTTCCAGTTATGACAGCTTTCAAGCGTGAAGCATAGCTTGACACAAGTGTCTTGCAGCGACCTATGGGTATCTTAGCCCATTCTTCATGGGCAAAAGCCTCCAGTTCAGTCACATTCTTAGGCTTGCGCACTGCAACTGCCTTCTTTAGGTCCCACCAGAGGTTCTCAATTGGATTTAAGTCTGGTGATTGCGATGGCCACTCTAGAATGTTCCAGCCTTTCATGTTCAACCATGCTCTAGTGGACTTGGATGTGTGCTTCGGATCATTGTCCTGTTGGAAGGTCCAACATCTCCCAAGCCGCAGGTTTGTGACTGACTCCATCACATTTTCCTCCAAGATCTCCTGGTACTGAAGGGAATTCATGGTACCCTGCACACGTTGAAGCTTTCCTGTACCATTAGAAGCAAAACAGCCCCAAAGCATAATTGACCCCCCGCCATGCTTCACAGTAGGCAAGGTGTTCTTTTGTTCATAAGCCTGGTTCTTCCTTCTCCAAACATAGCGCTGGTCCATTGTCCCAAACAGTTCTAATTTAGTTTCATCTGACCACAGTACACTGTTCCAAAACCTTTGTGGCTTGTCCACATGACTTTTGGCATACTGCAGTCGACTTTTCTTGTTCTTTGGAGTCAGCAAGGGGGTGCGTCTGGGCGTTCTGGCATGGAGGTCTTCGTTATGCAGTGTGCGCCTTATTGTCTGAGCTGAAACTTCAGTGCCCACATCTGACAGGTCTTTTTTCAGTTCCTTAGCAGTCACGCGGGGATTTTTCTCCACATTACGCTTCAGGTAGCGCACAGCAGTCGCGGTCAGGATCTTCTTTCTGCCACAACCAGGTAACGTTTCCACTGTGCCCTTTAACTTGAACTTGCGAATGATACTTCCGATAGTGTCTCTTGGAATATTTAACAACTTCGCAATCTTTTTATATCCATTGCCATTCTTGTGAAGAGCAATAACCTCTTCTCTTGTCTTCTGGGACCATTCTCTTGCCTTCACCATGCTTGGAAACACACCAGTAGATGTCTAGAAGGAGCTGAGTATCACAGTCCTTTTAAATCTGCCTAATTGGTGCTTATCATGCTTGATTGCTGCTCGTTGACATCCACAGATGTTTTCAATACCTGATGGAAAACACTGGAATGAACCTCTGTTCTTAGGAGTGGTAGTCGTAAAGGGGTTGAATAATTGTGTCAATGAAGAAATCACAAAAAGGCCATTTAATACTTTATGACAAAAAAAATTGATGCTATCTTAGTTGCATTTAGTTCTTTAACAAGTCCTTGTAAGATTTCATTATGAACACAATTACAAATGTGCACTGAATTCCATAAAACCCTTCGCAGCATTGGGGGTTGAATAAATTTGATCACAACTGTATCTGTGAATTCATCAATAAAATTAGCATTGTACCTAGGAGGCCTGTAGAGTTACTAGTAATCAGTGGCGGAGCTAGACTTTTATCCTTGGGGTGGCCAGAGGGTGGCCAAAGCTATTTTAAGGGGTCCATAGACTATGACAATGTATATTTAAGAAAAGCATTCAATTGCAATCAAAATCTGTAAATGTTATACTTTTCATATCAAGTACATCTTAAGCACACAGGAGATCAGATTTGTGTATGAACTTTGCAGTTTTTTAACAATGTGCAAAATGTACAACATGTAAAAGTAAAAACACAGATGTGCTACTTCTGGCATATCTTACAATCCAAATATACGAAATAGGAAAGCTGCTTTCAGCATTCCCTCGATCAGTGAGTGACTGTTTTTTAAATAATTAATTGCACTTGAGTACATATTTTCAGTAACTTACATCACTGATACGGTCACACAAACTTAAGTCGGGGCAAAGAAACCACTGTAGATGTAATGTGTAGTATAATATTATTTTTCCTAGAAAAGTGTCTTTTTTTACTATTTATTTATGTACAATATGTAAAATTATAATATAATTCATTCATAATATTACCCACACCTACAAAGTAAAAAAAAAAAAAAGGAAAATGTTTTATAAACTGCACCGGGCTAAAAGAACGTTTTGGGAAACTCAGTTTCTGAATGGTGCCTGTAGCATTTCACGTGCGACACTTTTTGCTTTCAGCCGGTGTTGTGGGGCATTCCGACAACCCTTGTTTATCCGCATAAAGACGCTACAGATTATATTATCGATTTATGTTTCTATGCATAAATAAGAGCTAGGTTTTATTTATCCATCACAGCAAACTCCATTATCTATGTCCAAAGCCACACTGGCTCAAGGGTGTTAATTATTTTAAATAAAATGCACACTGGCTATACCGAAGTTCACCTCTGACCATGCACGACATTGCAGTATTACAGCAGTATTATGTCTAAATATCTAGTTAGGACAAAACTAGAGTTCTCAGTGAACTAAGTTATAATCACTGTAACTCCCGAATATCATCTGTAGCGTATTTATGCGTGTGCAAACGAGGGGAGTCGGAATTCGGCACAACACATTCGTTTGAAAATATTTCTCCGTCGTGCCTGCTGCTTGCATGTGCTAAATGAAATTGAGCATTGAGTATTATTACCGATTACAAAACGCGACAGGCTCTCAACAAGATGTGCGATGCGGTGACACGTCAGTCATCTGGGGGGGCACTTGGGGTGGCCAATCAGAATTCAGGGGGGTCCAGTGCCCCCCCGGCCCCTGCTTTGGCTCTGCCTATGCTAGTAATATTCTTTGTACCCCTTTTAAAATTGCACTTAAATATTCAAAAGATGTGAAATCACCAAGTGGTAACTGCTTGCATCGGAAAGTATCATTAAACAGCATTGCTACACCTCCACCTTTCTTGCCATTGCGAGAAACATTTAAAAAGTTAAAATTTGGTGGAGCCGACTCAGTTAGCACAATATCAGCACTATATGAATTTAACCATGTCTCTGTTAAAAGCATGAAATCAAGCCCATGAGATGTAGTTAAATCATTAATTAAATAAGACTTGTTTGTAAGAGATCTGGGCCCGTATTTATCAAACTTCTTAGAATTACTCCTAAGAATGCTGCTAAGAATTGACTTATGTCTAAAATAATTCTTAGTTAAAAGCTGAGACTAAAAGTTAGTTATCAAGCCTCTCAATCTCACTTTAAGCGAAGTGTAGGAGTAATTCTTAAGTGTCAGTCTCAGAGCTGATTTACGACACCTGGCTGTGCCGCAAAGCTGATCCCGGACGTCGTTTCAAAACCCCCTGCAAGAACCAATCACTGGATCAGATTTCATGTTCAATAATATTTCCTGAGAAATGTCAAGATAAAATTCAGAAAATGTTGAAATACCTTCATATTTAACTTAATAATGTTGCAGTCATAATTTTTTTGAAATAACACAGCGTATTTACATAGTTAATAAATAATCCATTAAAATATTTAGTATCTACCTTTAAGTATGTGACACGCACTGGTATGTATAATTTTCCCCTTCTTTCTTTTGTTATTCATATATTTTCTCAGATTTATTTTGGATACTGCATACATTCTAACCGAATCACATTCAGGCGGAGGACCACCTGGCAAGTTTCTTAGCGGGTACTTGTATCATGGGGGAAGACACTGGTGATCTGTGGAGTGGAGGGGGGTCAGGATCCTGCATTAATGAAATTCTAAAACATATCTCAAAGACAAGGTTTTTTAATCATTTATTTAGATTTGCACACAAACACTGTGATGCTAATTGTCACTTCAAAATTATTGCATCTGTCAGTAATAAAGAAGCTGCTCGTGCTCCCGACCCTGCTGGCTTGAGCGCAGATTCTCCATCTGCCCCTCCCTCTCTGACAGCGCTTCCAAACACCTCCAGTCATGAATGGCTGGAGGAAGAGTGAGCGTCTGAAGGAAGTCTGGCAGAGGACTCACTCCCAAATGACATACAATAACTGACAAGGCAGAAGTCAAAGCTTAAAATTAAAGTATTAAAAATGCAGCATGAATATTAATTACACTCTTGCACGAAAAAAATGAAAGGAAGAAAAAAAATTAAACCCATGCTTATCTTAATGCCTAATTATTGTGCATATTTGTGCATTGTGCATATTTATGTGCATATTTATATATCTATAAAATTGAAATGTGTACCTAAAATGAAGGTTCGCACGCGTCTCTGTCTTCTCAGTGCCATCTCAGCCCCCTGGTGGCAACTCTTAACGAATTATGAGTCCTCTGGAGCAGTCTTAACTTTTCGGGAGAGTAAGAGTGATTCTTATACTTGAGAGTTTTGATAACAGGCACTTACACTTAACTCTGTGAGTAGGAGCAAATCTAAGAATTTTTCAGCACTTAAGTCCAAAATTCCACTCTAAGAAGTTTGATAAATACAGGCCCTGATATTTAGTAGAGCTAACTTAATAACCTGTGCATTTTTCAAATCATGTTTCAAAGACTGTGAGATACTTCTAACATACTGTAGGTTGGATGTATTCACAGTATCTGACCTAAACTCCTTGTTCTGCTTCTGATAAGAACTGGAATGGGGGAGATAATTGGGACACAGGGTCCATGCTTGTTTTGAAAATATGTACCGCTGATATCAACACTAGCAGCACAGACCCAAAAGATGTCAATTTTCCTTTACAGTGGTGGAGGGTGGGTGGAGCTCCTGCTGGTGATGAGCTCGCGAGCGGAGCAGTCTATTTGGTGGATTATGAGCTTGTTTTTTACTTTGAGGTTGTTGGGGAGATTTGTTTAATAGTTCATCAATAGTTCAATGGCTGAGCTTAGTTTTGGCCCCTTTCACTAACTCCTTGATTTGGGAAAGTGGTTATGGTGAGCAGAGGGGTTGCTGGGTCATTAAAGCAGTAGGTGACTGTGGGGGAGAAGTTGAATATGTGAATATTTAGATTTATGTTATGCAATCTTTCGATTTCATTCATAAAGTGTGATACTTCAGACTCAATGAGATTAAAAACCTCTTTTCCAAGAGTGTCCTGGGGGGGGTTTCCCGATAATGAACGATCATAGAAAGTTACGAACAACTTTAAGAACGATGTAACTTTAAGAACGCCAAATTTACGAGATACCCATCGCTGCAGAATCAAAAGTCCAGGGGGTGGAGCTGGATCTAGATCCAACTCCTCCCACCGTGGTGTTTACATTGGACTGAAGTAATTGCACTATGCAGAGTTGTATCAGATCAGTCATTCCAAATCACTGTTGCTGTCCTACATTACTATTCTTATTTACTCACTTGCCGTTCATTTGTGAACAATCACTAATGTGAAAGTAAGTTCATAATAAACCAATTTTGATCTTGCTAATGCTAGTAACTAGTTTCCTTTGGTGATCATACAAAATCTGACTGTTTCTGTTTGCACAAACCACTGTTAAGTTTATCTAATCTAGGTGTCTAAACTAAGTAAGTGACGGTAAAAACTGATGTTAGAAGACGAGCGGTGAACTAAACAGAATACAGATGTATTAAATACTTATGTATGTTGTGTTCTTCATATTGGACATAAACTGTTAAATTAATTAGTGTTTGCTGTAGTTACTTATAATTTGTAATGGTTGTGCTGTTCGGTACCGCATGGACACTTCGAGGGGGATTGTTATTCAGTAGTGCGTGCATGTAACGGCCATGATCCTCATTATTCACAACAACTAATGTGATCCTCATATTCACAACAACTAATATAATGCTATTTATAGTTTTCCATTCATCTATAGATACATATTACGGTTTTGAAAAAAGGACAGATGCTTTCAGTTGTGCAGTGCACTACATGTTGCAGTAAATACCATTGTCCATTCTGCACACCTGAAGTGTACTGTCCTAACGAAAAAAATAATTTTTATTAAAGGTATAAAATAATAAATAGTATATACTTGAAAAATGTACTGTACTTTATTATGTTGGCAATCACAGATAATTATTCCTGTCCACTTTTATGTTTTCTTGTAAACTTAAAAAAAACGTGTATTTTGTTATTTAAATAACATTTAAAGAACATTTTGATTTTTAAACTGTAAAAATCTTAAGGGTGAATTTATTGGATTTATATTTCCTGGTCAGAAAACATAAGTGACATGTAGGAGGAGTTGGATTAGATGCAGCTCCGCCCGCCCCCTGGACCGACCAAAAGAAACTATGGACGGTGGGAGGAGTTGGATCTAGATCCAGCTCCACCCCCTGGACTTTTGATTCTGCAGCGACGGGTACTTGCACCCCCTGGACCGACCAAAAGAAACTATGGATGGTGGGAGGAGTTGGATCTAGATCCAGCTCCACCTCCTGGACTTTTGATTCTGCAGCGACGGGTACTTCACAAAACTGAACAAACCACAAATAACCGACAACGGGTGAAACACAGATACAAGTACACAGGACTAAACTAGACACAACTGAACACAATAACGACACGGGCGTGGCAGACAGAGGGAAACCAGAGCAACAGACACGCAGGGCGGGATAACCAGGCAAGGAACAACACCGACACGGGAGAGGGGGGCGTAGCCCTATGTGACAAGAACAAAAAAGTTTTTTCTTTTAATTATTAAATGATTATTCATCTATTTGCGGGCCGCACTGAGTGAGGACGAGGGCCGTGTGCAGCCAGTTGCCCATCCCTGCATAAGCGGATACTATACTGTACTAAAATATTATACATATAGGCTGTCAATAAAAGTAGGTGTGTCTGAATGGCACCCCACAGCAAACTTTAAGGCAGCCAATTAAAAAGATTCTCCAGATCACGTGCTTGCCAAAAGATTAAGGACTTACAGACACACAGAAGTCCGGCACCCATACATAAAGTATATGGCATACATGTAATGTCACAGAAATTCTTGGTATTTTTTTAAACAATAATGTCTAGTATTACTAGTTTATGAGAAGAAAAATCACTGTAACTTATTTTTTCTAAATTACTGAAATTCTCAAACTTGATTTTTTTTCTGGGACTCAGTCAGGAGGACAATAAAAGATAGGCCTATCCAATTTTAAACAAAGTAAATCTCACCTGAACGCTGAAAATCAGTGTTCGATAAAGTGCTGATGTAAATGTAATAGAATGCAATACTAGCAGACCTATGTGTATTTACTAATGCAATATGTATTATGAAGGTGCTGATAAACCGTCAAGAATGATTCAATTAAATTTGAGTAGAGACTATTATTTTGACAGAAATTACCTCGGTCTTCTTGTCAAGTGTTACAGCATATATTAGCTTCTTGTTCGGAAATGTGCAATGGGATCAACTTAGAAATGAAGACATAGCTAACGCTAGCTGGACCAAAACAGGTCGTGAATTTTGGGATTTTCTAAGATTTTTGTTTACAAGTATATTACAAGGGGGGAATTTAAATTTTGGTAAAAGGCATACTTTTCGTTTTGCTCTTTGCTTTCAAGTTAGCTAGCATTACTTAAGTTATTTTGTTGGCTAGCTAGTTAACTAATCTGGCTAGCTAAAGTACTGCACCATTTGAAGAACAGCTACCTAACCAACACCATAGCAAACGACTTTGGTTTCAAACTAATCAATTGTATAGTTGCAAATACCATTCTTTGGTTGTCGAGAGTTTCAATGAATGTGTTTTGGGAATGTACCACCTTTGAACTGTTCATTTACACAACCTCTTGAGTAAACTTGTTAGATTGCTAGGTTCCCATCTATTATAGCTAGGGGTGTTCTGACTTAAACAAAATTAATATAATTTAGATAGCCAGCAAGCTAGGATATTCGAGAAGTTCACAAGTAAGTGCTTGTGGTTTAATTATAAATAGCGTATCGTGATACAGTTTAAACGAACAGTAGCAAGATAGCTATATTTAGTTAGCTAGCTATATAATACTATTGATGGCATCATGTTTTTGTTTTACTTTTGCTGCAATTTAGCTAACTAAGCTACTAGCTACATTCCATATCAGCGTTCTCAAGTAAGCCAGCTAGACTAAGTGCCACTTAACGTTTCTATTTAAACG